>NC_138205.1:36273153-36654934 GCF_964194415.1 Vipera berus | reverse complement strand
GCAATCAGATGTGTCCTTAGTTCAACTTAAAGCTACGATATCAGCTATTCTCATACCTAGAAAATCCAGATTTCATTTGGATGATCAATGCTTAATTATATCATTTCAATTTTTGCAAAATGCCGCGGCCTCAAAACACACCTTTTCCATCAGGCTGATCTGGACTGATAGGGATTTTAATTACGGTATGTCTTAATTTTAACTTAAATTTAATTTTTACTGGGGCTATTAATTTAATTTTTCTTAACTTTTGTACTATTGTATCTTATTGTTGTTAGCCGCCCTGAGTCCTTCGGGAGGATAGGGCGGCGTATAAGTCCCAATAATTAATAAATAAATAAATAAATAAATAAATAAATAAATAAATAAATAAATAAATAAATAAATAAATGTAATCTCTAAAGGGTATTCAGAAAATTCAGTTTATCAGGAATATTACAGGCTAGTTGTTGTTGACAGAAACTGTATATAGTAAGTCTGGGGTTCCCTTATTGGACTGCTTGGTGAGCTTCCAATTTGTTTTTGGTATAATTCAAAGTACAGCCAACCACAAATGGCCTTCATTAGTTCTCTGTCAGGTGTGTTGACATAGCAGTTGGATGGACAATTTCTTGGACCATTTCCAGGGAGAGGAGAAATTCATCAACAATTCCTAAAGGAAAGGACTTTTTTATCAGTTTTAGTAGTATTGCTGTAAGGAGCTATGAGAGGAGCTCCTTATGATGTCATCCTTTAGGTTTAAATTGAGGTATTTGAAGGCCAGACCCACCCCAGCTCCGCAAAGGCAAAAAAAGGTCACAATACATCACGATATGTCACTTGACGCGATCAAGTTTCAACCCATACTGTAGATTGTCTGTGAGATGCTTATACATCTGAAGGCATGTCAAGCATATATGTCATACATAGCCATCTCATAACTAAATAAATAAAGGAAATAGCATCCCCTCCTTTGGAATTTTGCTAATGTTCTGTCCTTTGGAAGAACATTTGAAAGCACATTCTCTTACATCAAACTGAATGATTACGGATGGTAAGGAGAATTTTTTTTTTTGCCTTGTTCCATTGGTTGCTTCTAAAACTCTGAATGATTAAGGGTCTGGTTATTTGAAGAACCACCTGCTCCTTTACAAGTCAGCCAGCCTGTTTAACAAAGTATTTTTTAGAAATCTTCTCCTGATAATTTGAAATATGTCACTGATCATTTAAGAAGAAGGTCTTTTTTGATGGCTCTAAACTACCTTTCAAAGGAGGCCCATCTTCCATTATTGTTTTCAGAAGTTAACAAAGACTTTCCATTTTTAAGGAAGCCATTCAATATTACGTTTTACTTGCTATTTTAATTAGTCCACTAATATTAACATATTTTGATTGCTGTTGCATTGTTCTATTCTGCTATATTGTAAATTGCATTTATAAATTGTTTAATTATTGTCGGATTACATAGTATTTTTCACAGACAAGACATCAATATACATAAAAATATATCAGATTTTGAATAGCTCTTCACTCTACCCCATGACATGAAGTTAGTTTAAGATCCTAACTTAATCCAAACTAAGTAACCACAATTTTCGAATTTAAGAAGTGATTGAATATTTACAAGAAAGAAGTTAGGAAAGTTAGCTGTAGTCCCAAAATTCATTTAATCTCATATTGACTTAATAGGATTTATACATCTCAGATTTATTCATGCAATATTTAGTTGTTAACTTGTTTAAATTCTAATGTATTTGGAATCTAAACCAGATTAAAACAACATTTGATTAATATTTTAATAAAACATTATCAAATATCAAATAGCATGTATCTACATTTGTATTCAGCCACAGAAAAGCATATGTTTGTTTATCAGATTTTGTAATTCACAAAGGATTTTCAAGCTTCCTTCATATGACTAGTTTCCTGGGCACAGAATGCTTAACATCAGGAATAAGCCGAGAGAGGATTTGGGAGAAAAAAGCCACCTATCCTTTCTATTTCCATCTGCAAGCTTTTCTGGATGTAATTTCTAAGCACTTAGTAATAGATTTCAGACCCAATTCCCTAAGCTTGCATCAGAGGAATCCTGTAAGAAGACTAAGGAGGGTTTTTTCCCCTAAGGGAAGGTGGCTTAGATCTATAAAAATGACTCAATGAGAAGAGGGAGCCTGTCTTGCAGAGAACCCCCTGCAGGTCCCTTTTTTCTTCATTCATAAAGCTGACACACTATCATCTTCAGCTACAAAGTTCTTCATGCAACTACTTTATATTCACAGCTACTCTTTCTGTACTGTGTGACTGTAAGGAAAGCTGCCCTTCTTACAACTCTACTTAATTTGGATTCCCTTTTCTTTTGGACCTGACTTTATTTACATTCTTTGCAGTGGATGCCATTACCAATTCTCATTGCCATGAATCATATTAGGAATATTTATTTATTATGAGTGTGTGTAGATGTGATAAATTGTAGTAAAGTCTATCCATCTCTCGAAAGGTTACAAGGGTAGAATATATAATATGCATTTGAAATAGACTTTGTATTTTTTAAGCAGTACATTTTACTTTTAAAAAATATGAATGAAATATTTTTGAATAACTTTTTTTGTAAAACATCCTCCTCTCTTTTTTCTAGCTCTCTGTTTGTGATTAGATATATCTGAGACCTCATATTTTGCCTCTGCAGGATACTAAATTCTGCTTGTGAAATTCTCCATAACTGTCAGCCCTATATGATTTGGGTTCAAGGCTCAGGAATTCTGGGAGTTGAAGTCCACAAGTCATAAAAGCGCCAAGGTTGCCTACCCCTGCACTAGTCTGTCATGTGTTAGAACCAACAGAATCTTTGCTCTGGCCAAATGCTAGGATGATAACCTGGCCAGTTCCGAATCTTACAGAGTGTTTTCCAGCTCAGCCTTGCTGTTGTTCTGCTTGTTCAGGTTTCTTTCATTTTTAATTACTTCTTCATCAGCTAACTATGGCATTGGTTGCATTAGGCCATGTTAATGAGAGTTCTCTCCCAAGGTGTACGGTCTTTTAAAAATAAGATTAATCCAATTAAACAGAAAGTTCTCTATAGTGGAATATGACTGACACCAAATAATGCTCCTGCTCAACTCCTATTAATTTCAAGGGACCTGCCATTAGAAAACGGAAGCAACATTCTCTTTTACTGTGCTAACTCCTTTTTTTTCTTTTCTATTTACTAAGTTACAGTAGACAATCCTGGGGCCAGAAGGAAAGGAATGTAGGTGTTTGTGGCTAAAATAATAGTCATAAATTTTTTTAAAAATGATACTAAGGCAATAAACTGGTTTATAATTGTGCAAAGAATATAAGCCTTCAAATAAAACATATTGATGCAAGAATATACTACATTTAGGCAATTTTATTTCCAAAGTAATACTAAATTTTTGTGGTCACTTTAGTTCCAGAAATAATGCAGATGGTTTTCCATTGCTGATATCCTAAAATAGCTGTCTATTTTGTGCAAATTGATTACTTCATCACTGAGAAAAGGGTGGGATAAACTATTTCATTAATTCGTGTATCTTTTTTTCACTGCTATAATGTTAGAATAGAGTAGAGCTGGAAGGGACCTTGGAGGTTTTCTAGTATAGACCCCTGCTCAAGCAGGAGGACCTATATCATCTCAGACAAGTGACTGTCTAGTCTCTTCTTAAAAATCTCCAGTGATGGAGTGCCCACAATTTCTGGAGGCAAGCTGTTCCACTGGTTAATTGTCCTCACTGTCAGGAAGTTGCTCCTTAATTACAGGTCGCTTCTCTGTTTGATCAGTTTCCAACCATTGTTTCTCATCCTTCCTTCTGGTGCTTTGGTAAATAACGTGACCCCCTCTTCTTTGTAGCAGCCTTTCAAATACTGGAATACTGCTATCATGTCGTACCTGTTCTTTTCTTTAGACTAGCCTGTTCATCATATGTTTTAATTTCCAGAACTTGGACCATCTTAGTTGCTTTTCTCTGATTTTTTTCCAAACTCTCAACATCTTTTTTGTGATATGGTGACTATAATTGGCTGCAGTATTCCAGGTGCAGTCTTACTAGGGTTTTATAAAGTGGTACTAATACTTCTTGTGATCTTGATTCTATGCTTCTGGTTTATACAACCCAGGATTGTATTAGCTTTTTGGCGGCTGCTGCACAATGCTGGCTCATAGTCAAGTGATCGTCCACTAGAACTCCAAGGTCACTCTCACAGTTACTGTTTTTAAGCCAGGTCTCACCTAATCTGTATTTGTACCTTTCATTTTTCCTGCCTAAATGTAAGTTTTTGATTTTCTCCACATTGAAACTCATTTTGCTGGATAGAGCCCATTGTTCAAGTTTGTCAAGATCTTTTTGGATCCCGAGTTTGTCTTCTGGGGTGTTGGCTACTCCTACCAATTTAGTGTAATCTGCAAATTTGATGACTTCCCCTTCAATTCCCTTGTCTAAGTCATTTATGAAGATATTGAGGAGTACTGGGCCTGGGACAGAACCTTGTGGTACCCCACTGCTTACTTCTCTCCATGTAGATGTAGTGCCATTGAGGACTACTCATTGAGTATGGTTTGCCAACCAGCTACAGATCCATATGGTGGTGATATTGTCTATTCCACCTTTTTCTAGCTCACCAAGGAGTAGGTTGTGGTCTACTTTATCAAATGCCTTACTGAAATTTAAGTATACTACATCCACAGCATTTTGCTGGTCTACTAGTTTAGTCATTTTCTCAAAGAATGAAATAAGATTGGTTTCACATGATCTGTTTTTAATAAACCCGTGCTAGATACTAGTTATACATTTGTTTGCTTCTAGTTGTTTGCAGATCTGTTTTTTGATTATCTTTTCTAGGATCTGTCCAGGTATTGATGGTAAACTGATTGGTCTGTAGTTTCCTGGTCTGTTTTTACCCCCTTTCTTGAAGATGGGAACCACATCAGGCCTCAGGTACTTCCCCAGTGCTCCAGGATTTATGAAAGATGTGGTGCAATGGTTCTGAGATAACATGCTGTTTTTGTCTTGCAACGTCTTTCAATCAGTTGAGCAAAAATTCACTTGGGCAGGTCTGAGTTCTATTCTCAGGGGACTGAGCAATATGAAATGCTCATTACCTAGCTCATTCTGGAGGCTAGTTTCCAGATCACAAAACACTGTATTTTATTTTGGGAATGAGACAGCCCAAATAAATAATAAACATTTGAGCTTTGCCCCACTAACAGGAACCACCAGGGTTTAGATCTTGTCAGCGACATATCTTAATCAGAGGATGGGCAGGGATGGCATTTGCCCTAAGTATGCAAAATACTTTTCACTGGTTACTAAATAACAATAACCAACTCCCACACAAATCTATAACTAGGGGAAATCTATAGGCTTCCAAGGAAGAGGTCTTATTACAATTCTAGATATACTAGAAATCTGATACTTATTCTTCTCACTCACATATATTAACTGGCCTCCACCAATGTCCATGCACTTGTAAAATACAGGATTTTTATAAAGAAATTGAAATGCTTATAAAGTTAAACAAATCTTTCACTTTCTCAACTACAACACAAGATTCCATGATGCATAGGAACAGCTTGAGATAAGCAAATAGGTCCTTTGTCCCAAATTTATTTTTAAAGGCTATGCAGTAGTCAAATTGAGTTTTGCTAATTTTCACAGTTTTGTGTATGTTTAAAAATATGCACATTTCTTCAAATTCATTTCTCCCAATGTACAGTATGTATTTTTTTGAGTACTAACCCAGATGTTTCCCAAACAAATATCCAGAATATTTTAAAGTTTATAATCAATTCCACATATGTCTATTTATAAGTATACCTAATTTATAATCTATAGATTTGTTTTGCATTGCATTCCTGCATCAGACTGCATTCCCAGGTTTATTATAAGTTAGTTGAAAATACAGTTAAATTCATATATATATTAGAACAAATTGCTTATCCATTCTTTTGCTCCAGATGTCTGGAAAAGTTAGAGTGATCAGAGTATCTAAGGATTAGTGAAGCTGCTTAAGCAATAACTAAATGCCATTAAATCTTGGTGATTGCATGGACAAATGTCCTTCATCTCAACCTGTTCCCAACAGGAATCCTCAGTTCTTACAGGGACATTCAGTGGTATTTCTAATCTTGTCATCAGTTTTGTCCATTGCTTTTCACTTGTTTTATTTGACAAATACAGTTTTTTCTAATCTATTATTTACTTGTATCACATGTCCAAAATGAATACGTTTTTGCTTGTTATTTATTGTCTTAATGCTACAGTTATTCCTTATTTCGTTGGCGCAAACTGCATGATTCTTCTTTGTAAACCCTGGTATTTTTGGTAACTATCTCTAGATCTGTAAGTGAAGGTGCCTCTCTTTTTTCCTTTCACTCTTTCTCAATGTTGAATTTTCATAGCCAAATATTAGCACTGGGGAAAAAACATCCTTGCTTTAATTATTTTGATCTTTGTTGTCATAGAAATATCTTATTCTTTATTACTTTATTTCTAAGTTTTTCAATGTGTTCCTTGTAGGATTAATCCCTTTATATCTCCAACACACTGCCATCTTTATTTGCTCTTAGGCTAACTGAGCCTAAGAAATCAAGATTATTTAGCACCTGCACTTTTTCATTGTCAACCATTACTTCTTTGTCATCAAGTGTTATCTCCTTGCACTTCTATTTTTTCTAGATGTCATAATGACTTTGATGGCTCTTCAGAAAATAATTAAACATATTTGTGATCACAACAATAGAGGATACAGTTAAAAAAACAGCATATGTTTTTCCCAGTTACTGAGAGAGAAACAGTGAGATGGCTTTTGCTTTCATATCTTGTTTTTTGAGGTCTTGAAACCACATAGCAGCTGAAAAATTGTGCTTTTGTAATTATATAAACTTATATTTTTACACTGCATTCATGTTGTACTCTTTTTCTCTTCTGATATCATTTATATTACTGAAGCATAATTGTGATGAGTAACTTATTTGAATTTATATATAGATAGTCCTTGACTTACAACCATTCATTTAGTAGCTGTTAGAAATCTTAATGATATTGGAAAAAAGTGACTTACAACCAGCCTTCATGGTTACAACTTTTACAGCCTCCTCATGGTCAGCTGCTTGGCAACCCACATGTGTTTATGAAGGTTGCAGTGTCCTGGGATCATGTGATCACCCTTTGCAATGTTCCCAGACAGCTTCTGACAAGCAAAGTCAATGAGGGAAGCACAATCTTGCTTAACAACTATGACAAAAAGGTTGTAAAATTGGTCATGATTCGCTTAACAGCTGCCTTGCACAGCAATGGAAATATTGGTTCCAATTTTGGTGGTAAGTTGAGGACTATCTGTAATTCAAATTAAATGAAACATCTACTGATCATCTACCAAACCCCTTTTCTTTATCTTAGAGAAATCTGGAGAATGGGTGAAATATTAGATAAGCAAATATGTCTTTAAAATGAAAAAAGAGGGTCCAAAGTTCTATATATCAGTCAATCATATATCTGAGGAAATTCTAGACTGATTGTAAAACATATATTCTGTAAAGAACTTTAAAGATAATTCAGTGATTACAAGAAGACAACATGGATTTACCAATACCAAAATAATCATACATCATTTTTTTATCCGGTATTTTCTTCCTTTATTTTGAAAATGTTATATAAAAGCAAATATGTAAATTAAAAAGTAGTAGTTACAATAATTTGATTTCCTAAAGTGTTTACATGGAGGATATGCCTGCATTAAAAAGAAAATGACAATTTTCCTGAAGAATGCAACAATATCGGAAACTGCCGATGCTCCGTAAAAGCAGAATTATGGTGTAAAGGATCTTGTTTCAAGACCCCCCTGCCCCCATTCCCCACAGAATGAATGAAATAAGCAGACTTTTATAAAGGGCATTAAAATCTTCCAGGATCAGATTTTCAACTGTTGTCAAATAAAGGACACATAACATACCACCATTGTGTTTCCAATCTGTTAAAAGCAGTTTGAAAACAACAGCAACAATTGTTGTTTTATATTCTGCTGACCTTCAAGCCCCAAGAACGAGAAGCAAAGAATCACTGTCCTGCCCTTAGCTAAAGAAACAATTTACCCTAGTTCACACAAACAGAAAATAAGTTGCTTGCATTCTTCCCTACTTTACATGATGTAGGCTTGTCTGGGTATATGCAGAAAAATCTGAGTAGCTCCTAAAGGAGGGAGGTCAAAGATGTGAAACTACTTTTCCCCTTGGAAGATTTGCTTAAGTTGCTGAAGTTGAGAAACCCAGAGATAAGTGGAACAAGAGCTCTTGCAGATAGGGAAATGGATTTTCCACAAGCTCAGTACTGCAGTGTTTCAAAGAAAAGGCTATAGTTTTATGTGGTTAGCCAGAAATAAGTTTGCTTAGCTCTCCAACATTGGCACAGAGGATGTGGATTGCTGCTAAACTGGCTCAGAGTCCTCATATAGCTTTATTTCTTCTCTGGGGTTTTAAGGCAATAAGTAATAGCTGATGGATATTTATAATACTGGCCTTCAGATGAAAGACTGAGATGGCTATAATTGTAAGAAAGTATTGGTTTGCAATAAAAGGATGGCAGGGGTACTTATTATTAAGAAAGAAAGTGGCTGTAATGAAGTATGACCTTTAAATATCTCAATGTCTTTGTCACTGATTAATCCAGTGCAAAGTGTCAGATGAAATATTTAATTGGATGAAACAAGGAAGTGAACAAATATTCAGTCCTAATTAACATTTGCCCTAGAATTTGCTCTAGAACAAACAAGCAACAATAATAACACCTAAGTGCTATATACATCGCTTCATAATGTTTTACAGTCCTCTCTAAGTGGTTTGCAGATTCAACATATTGCCCCCTCAATCTCGGTGCTCATCTTACCGACCTCACAAGGATGGAAGGCTGAGTCAACTTGAGCTGGTGAGAATTGAATTGCTAGCGATCATCTGAATTAGCCTGCAATATTTCATTCTAACCACTGTGCCACCATGGCCCAGTTATGACCCATTAAAACCAATTGCGGTCAGAGTCATTATGGTAACCCATTTAAAGCTTTATAAATCTCCAGTTTTTGTTCTCACTTAAAGAACCAGATATTCTGACTCTAAACCATGGATTGGTGAGTCCTAATTCATAGAGTGCAATTCAGTAATACAATGTGAAGATGTACTGACCAGAATGGGCAAAATGGATGGACCACAGTTTTACCATGGAGAATGAATAAAAAAAGCAACTGAAATATTTGAAATATTCAGTTATTTAAAATTTGTTATTTTATAAAAATAATATCTTGAAGGGGGATATTATTTTATTATTTTATATTGGAGGTGAGAATTTGGACTTTTGTTTAAAAATCTCTTGTTGAAAAATGGTGATGGTATTATAAAAAAAGAGCCCTTGCTATAAATAAAAAATAATCTGTATATGTCACCTCTTTGTTCAGTACTGCTGCTATTATATGCAATGTAATCAGAAAACTGAGTGCAAAGTTAATTTTAATTGCATGCATAACTGATGGAAGCACAGCAATGAATGAAAGCAAGAAGCATATGTATAATAGCAAATACATCCATCAACAACAAGAAGAAGTAAAAAGAAAAACTCAGCTAATTTAAGATCCAGATGGGAAAGAGATCATTTGGGATGTGAATGTTTAACTGGTAGAAACCTCTTGTCTTTCACTATTTGGAAAGAGGAGGAAGAGTGACGGGGAGACATTAGTAGCTATGTCCCTGACAAAATCTTGCATTCTGTCTCAAATTGCGTCTGCCAAATGTTATCCATGCACAAGTAAAGCTTGGAAAGTATGAACAAGAATTAAACATGGTAAGGGAGCTTACTCATATATATCTGACCTTTTTAACATTCATAGTACTGTGGCTGAATGGGAACTGGATGCCAAATATTGTCAAAAAAATCTGATTAGTTTAGAAATTGGTCTTTCTTCTTTAGCTGCTCAGGTCAACTATTCCAGTAGCAGCTGATGATATCAGAGCAAGTAAAATGGAATATTTCATTGGGCAGATTTAGTAAGGTGTAGTAGAATACATTCTATTGAATGTCATTGAATTCATCAGGCAGGAAGTTCAAGAGTTCTTCATAAGATAAGCAAATGGTTTCAATTTTCCCCCCTGCCACAACTGGCATATAGAGAAGTAGGATTTTTCAGGTGCCAAATGTTGGTTATCTTTTTTTTTAGGTGACTGCCTAATCTAACTCAGGAATGGGATTATTGTGGACTTCTTGATGATGCTTAGATTTCTTATCAGGTCCACCCAGCATTGTTGATGCAATATAACCTTGCAACACTGAAAAAACTATTTATCTTCTCATACATTGCATTTGAGAAACTCCTGGAACATCTCAGGTTCTCTTTGTTTTTTCTTAATAGTGTTTGAAAGCCAATACTACAAGTCAGATCCCATCAGAAAATACCTGCAACTTTACAGTTTCTAATCTAAATTTAAAATATGGATGTCGATGACACCAAACAAATCAGAACTCTGAGGCAGGGAAATTCCTCAAAGAACATGTTTATTGGATACATAATATCGACACATTCAAAAGTGAAACCAGATCTAAACTTTCCCTCCAAGAAACAAAGTAATACAATGTAGCAATTCCCACTCCTCTATTCATGCTACCCAATAGAGCACCTTGGCGGGCTTTTCTGACTCAATGATCCTCCTCCTTCCCTCCAGCATGGGAATGGCCTTGGTTCCCACAAGAGTTGCTCATGTTTAGACTACCAGAAATACTTTCTCCCCCCTCCTCTTCTTGTGCCAACCTAAAATGGAAAAAAAATGGCTGCAGCCAGGTTCATTGCAGAGTTGACAAAGGAATCTTAATGTGTCACTGGGACTATTCACATCTGAGCAACATCTGGACATACTTATCATTTTTCCTTATTGTTGCATCATCTTTGCCAGTTAAGGAGCCTTCCTTCCATCCTCCCATTCTCTTTAACCATCTCACCTGCAGCAGTGCCCACAGCCCATTTCTAAATTGGTTCAATCTAATTTTATTCTTGGGATAACCACTGCCCCATGCCTCTTTTCAGTATCCAATTCCTGTGTTTTCCGTTCTTTAAAAGTTCTCTTTCCTATATAACTCATTCCATGCACTTCTAGCCAAGTTTGGATTTATCAAAGGTTTCTGGGATATATGCCTCTATCTGTTACTTGTGAGGTATCATCAAGACCCTGCCAATAGCTTCCCTTTTGGTAAACTATATAGATTGAGATAAAAGACAGAAGGAGTACTGAGATCTTTCCATATGTTGGAATAGTGCCAATCTGAAATTTGCACTGCCTCCCCAAGTCTTCACAATATTGCAGGGCTTCAGTGAATGTTGGCAAACTGAATCAGCTAACTACCAGCTTAGTTCTTAAGAATAATCATTGGGATGTCATTTATGTATGTTTCATCTGCAGGGTCCCTCTATCGACGTGGGCTCTTATCTTACCCTCCAAATTTTCCTCTCCTGCCACTATATAGTCCTGCCACCATCTCCTTTCTGTTTTAGGAATGATTAGAGAAGTACTTTTGCTCCTGCTTCATAATCACTAGCTTTTGATCCACTTTCTATGGAAAAAAATATAGTGAGAAAGCAAAAAGACAGCAACTGGAGCACAATGGTTTTCCATTCCCCCATTGACAAAAAGGGTTGTGGTTCAATCCCCCTTCCCTCCCCTCCCTCTTTAATCCTCCTAGGGGAACAACAATGAGTTACCAAAAGGGGGTGAGGATTAGTTAGTATCTGAGAGTGTTCTGAGATACATAATTAGAAGACTCAAAATACAATGGGACTTCATTTGGATTAGATGTACATGTCTTTTTGAATTAAATCCCACTGATTTAATTCAGTAGGACTTGGCAGATAGATGTGTACTGGACTGCAATCATGATGTTCCCTGAATGATTAAGCCAAGAAGTAATTGCCAAGGCCCATTCCCTACAGAACCTGCTAATCAAGGTGCTGATTATTTAGCCTTTGGGATATCATAGTTCCTTCCCTTCTTTCCCTTCCTCTCTGTTATATGATAAGGATGAGATTTGTTGAACAAATGTGCCAAGGAATACACCCCCAACCTGAAGATTACACTATGAATGGAAAGAAATCAGTGTCGATTTTAGAAGAGTATGCAGGTCTCAAATTAATGTAACCTTGCAATATACAAAAAGTCACTCATATTCCCATTTTTAAAAAAATCTGTAAAGGATTTCTCTACCAATGCAAAAGGACTAGCCCTCCTTCAGATGTCCTTGGTGTAATCCATACTATTCCATAATACTATGAAATGGAAGTTGAAAAAGAAGTAAAAATGCAGCAATTTTAAAATGGTTGGCCTCTTCTGCCCCTTTGCTGTCTTTGTTGTTTTTGAGCAGTTAAATTGCTTTGAAAATGTCCATGTCAGCTGAGACCTGGGCGACATGGGCCAGGCAGGGAATATGTTGCAAAACCCCATATACATAAAATTATAAACATAAGAAAATAGGAGATTACAAAGGTCAGCTTGACCTTGGTCTTTGAAAAAAGGATGTGACACGATGCAAGCCCAATTGCTTTCTATGCTGGCATGGGTGGTATGGAAGAGGGAGGAGGAATTAACATTGGTTGTTTTCTTATTTTATAGCCAACTCTTTCCCCACCCCATTCCTCCTACTCTTTTGAGTACAAGCCACAGGAAAGCACATAAAAGTTAGGAGAATTTGCAGCTGCTCATTGTGTGTGTGTGTGTGTGTGTGTGTGTGTGTAGATTCTTGAAAAGACCAAATGTAGAGGATTAATGCAGACATAAAAATAAAAACTTTAAAGTGTTTTCCAATCAAAATTATAGAGAATGTGTCAAAGTTCCCCTTAAACTATGGAAGGGACGTAGAGAAAATTTGGGGTTTCCAAATGCAATTTTAGATCACAGAAATTTCTGCCTTCCAAGAAGAATCAACCGAAACAATATTTTATTATATACCAGTTATTCCAAACAGCTGCATCATTATTTTATTTCCTTTATAAGGAGTTTTAACATATGCAGGCATTTTAGAATCTATCATCACCTCATCCACCAAGGGTGATTCATATATAGAAACAGATTTTGTGTGAACCTTCCCTATGAAATTAGACATCTCAGGAATGCAAAGGAAATGCTGAACAGAATTGAAAACTCTTATTACTTGACCCAATTCTCACATTATACTAAGCCATCATGTGCTTTGCCTGCTTTGCAAACTGTATGAAGCAGCTTCCAATGTTTGTAAAGTATAGTTCATGACATATTGCGCTGTAGAAATCCAAATTATTATAGGCCTGGATTTTTGGATGGGGGTACGGTAAATGTGTGCCATGTTGTCATTGCAGAAATAAAAATTATGGTTCTTATCAGTCATATTATTTTAGTTATTCAATAAAACAGTATAACCAAATTGAGGTTTGGAGCCACGAGGGAACCTGGTCCTTGTACATATTACATTCCTTGCTGGTTTGGAGCGCTACTTTAAATCTTACAGTGCTAATCTTATACTAGAAATAAGAAGAATAACAATAGAATCTAGTATTTACACAGAGCTCACTGGGGATGTGTGGAGAGAAATTGGAACTGCAGAATAACTACCTAGACCATAATGAAAGCTTCTTAAAGAGCAGCAAGTCAGAATAAAAAATGATGTGGTAGATCTGAATGCCAGTGGATTTATGGATAAGATTTTCTTGCATCTTAGGTGGAACAGGATTATTAAAGTGAATTTATTACAGGATAGAACTGGTGGACTCTCCTTCACTACAATAATTTAGCAGAGCTAGGATGACCATCTATCAGAGACACTGTCCTTGCATCCTGTATCTAAAATTCACCTGCATTCAGCATGGATGATCTATTAGATTCTTTCTGGCTCTATATTTTGTAATCTATTCAGTAAGAGGTAACTTCATGCATCCATATTGTGGATCTGGTATTTTGACATTACACAGCAAGGCCTGAAAGCCACTTTTGTGTAATGGTTAAGGCATCAGGCTGGAAATTGGGAGATCCTGAATTCTAGTCCTGCCTTAGGCACAAGGCTAAGAATAACCCTGGGTCTGTCACTTTTCCTCAGCCCTAGGAAGGGGGCAATGGCAAACCACTTCTGAAAAACCTTGCCAAGAAAACTGCAGGGCTTATCCAGGCAGTCTCCAAGTATTGGACACAGTTGAATGGAAGGAGGAAAAAAGCAATGTCTAAGTATGCTCTCAGTGCTATGATCTATTTGAGAGTAAATGAGAGTCCAAAACAAATTTACTAAACAAATTTATATGGGCAACAAATTCACACACAATGACTTTTAGTGGCTTACAACATTAAACTTTTACAGTGTTAGAACCTATAAACCCACCCACCTTCCTGTTTCCTGCTAAATTGATCACTGTTATAGAAGCCAAAGGTTGCTGGCCATTTGCTTAATAGGAGGAATAATTTTACTTTTTTATTTATTCATTTATGTTCTACAGAAATAAAACTTTTCTAGGCAAGCTACAGATTAGTATAAATTAAAATCACTGTTGCAGTAAACATCAGTTGATAATGACACAAAATCCCCATAAAAGGTACTACTATATCAAGGCAATCTAGCTGGAGATTAAGCAGGCTTTCATTAACCATCATATAATACAGAGAACTATAAAATAATATTTGCAGAGCAGAAAACTACTATGCAAAAATCATAATGAAATGAGTGTAATATTTAATTTCCAAAGGCCACTAACCCTGGCAGAAAGGTGTGTACACTAAAAATTGATTTTTTAAAGGTTTGCTGAGTGACTAGAACAGCAAGGCAAGGAGAAAAATTGTACAAAACAATATTGAAAAGAGCCTTTCATTCATAGTGAGCCTCTCTGTCGCAGACTGAGAGAGGGGACATTGAAGAAGTAGCAATGTTTGCATAATCCCTTGTTCTATTCAATTTTTTAATTCTTCCTTTCTCCCCATTCTCCCGCTTGTGAGTCTTAGCACCTCTAACTTCATTTGACAGACTAGTGAACAAATACTGAAGAACAATAACTTGCTTTAGACCAGGGTTTTTCAATCTTTTCACAGATTGAAAAGGATATTCGAGTACCACCAGTCGCCTAGCAAGGTGTCAAAAACTTGATGACCAGCCCACCCCAAAAAGGAAAAAAGTGATAAATACAGGTAGTCCTCAACTTACAACAGTTCACTTAGTGACTGTTCGAAGTTACAACGACACTGGAAAAAGTGACATGACAATTTTTCACACTTATGACTGTTGCAGCATCCCCAGGTCATGTGATTTACATTCGGATGATTGGCAACTGACACATATTTATGATGGTTGCAGTGTCCCAGGGTCATGTGATCCCCTTTTGCAACCTTCTGACAAGCAAAGTTAGTGGGGAAGCCAGATTCATTTAACAACTGTATGGCTAATTTAACAACTGCAGTGATTCACTTAACAAATGTGGCAAGAAAAGTCACAAAATGGAGCAAAAATCATTTAACAAATTTCTCACCCCTCCTTCTTTTATATCTTCTCCTCTCTCCCCTCCTTCTTTTATATCCTCTCTTCTCTCCCCCTTCTTTTATATCCCTTCTCTCCCCTCTTCCTTTTATATCTTCTCCTCTCCCCCTCCTTCTTTTATATCTTCTCTCCCCTTCTATTATATCCTCTCTTCTCTCCCCCTTCTTTTATATCCTCTCTTCTCTCCCCCCTTCTTTTATATCCTTTCTCTCCCCTCCTTTGTTCATATTCTCTCTTCTCTCCACCTTTTTTTACATCCTTTCTCTTCCCTCCTCCTTTTATATCTTCTCTCCCCCTCCTTCTTTTGTATCCTCTTTTCTCTCCCCCCTTCTTTTATATCCTCCCTTCTCTCTCCCTTTCTTTTATATAATCTCCTCTTTCCCCCTCTTCTCTCTTCGGTGCACCTCCAGCTAACTGCTCTCCACTTCTCCATCTCTCTTTCACTGTCCCCTTCTCCTTCCTCCATTGTCTTTTTTTCTCTCCCTCTCCCGCCAAAACCCGCTCCTTTTATAGCCTCTCCTGTCTCTCCCCACTCTTCCTTTTCTCTTCCGATGCGCTGGAAGTACCAATCAGCTGTGGCTGCTCACACTGATCCTGGACTCTCAGCAGAACCCAGGCAACACCTCACGCAGCTCCAGCTGACTTTCCCACAAACCTTTCCCACCTCATCCACTTTTACACTTTTTTTACACTTTTTTTACAGTGCTTTTCAACCCATCATATGTGTACCACCTGCCAGGTGCTGATGTACCACTGGTGGTACACGTACCACTGGTTGAAAAGCCCTGCTTTAAACAACCCAATAAATCATTAGTTGTGCAGGAATATGAATATGTCACTCTCCAACAGGTGGTCATCTAGACAACTTTGTATATATTACAGAGTTCAATCCCTTGCTTAAAAGAAGGCTGGAAAATATTTCTGCTTAAAATTTTGGAAAGTAGATGGCCAGCAGTCTAAATCAGTATAAGGCAGCTTCATAAATTTGTGTTATGAAAATCAAATGTAAAAGTGGATGGTTCTAAATGCAGAAAGACAATTTTCAGCAGATTCAGCTTTCCTCAGCCCTACATGGCATTTCACAGTTGGTGAAATTCCTGTTGCTATTAATAAAAGGTGCAAATCCTTTTATTGTTTTGCATCTGATCATATTGAAGCAGGCAGGCATGGGCAGTTTAGAGCCCTCCAGATGCTGAACTCCTCTATGGTGATACTGGCGGGGCTTGTAAAAATTAAGAGTTCAGCAAAATCTGGTAACCCACAAATGCACTAAAATCTTCTCTATTTGATGATTCTGTATTAAAAGTGGCAGACAAAAATCAGTACATACATGTATATGAAATAGATCTTAGCATTTTATGAGACTCAAGGTGCTTCACAAACAAATTCCAATCACTGTTTCTTTCTTAAGGCAGCAAAGCAACTTGCTCTCCTGGCACAAAACAGATTTTTCCTATCAAACATTGAAATGCACACACATGTGAATTGGAGCAACATTCCCAGTTTGCTTAGCAATATTTGCTATGATAGAAAGTAGTTGGGTTTTATTTATTTTATATCCCGTTTTCCTTCAAGAGCTCCAGGTAGCTTATATAAAAATATCCTTTCAATTTAGCCCCGCAACATAGACAGACAATAGACGTGGATAGAGAATACTGTCCAAAAGTCACCCAGAGAGTTTCCATGACTGAGGATGGACTTGAGCATTGATGTCCCTTGTCTAAGATCAACCTCTTCACCACTACTCACATTGGTTCTTACAATATGCTCAGTCAAAATAAAATGTAATACTAAATGCTCTGTATGGACCCATAGAGTAATTCCAGAGCTCTCAAGCTGGGCTATTTCCCAATTTGCCCAGATGTAAATGGTAGATGTAAATAAGGACTTTTTGCTTTCACAGTAGCAGATAAGGGCTTGTCCTTCCTCATGCATGACAGACATTTAATGAAAGGATGCTTGGGATTTTGCTTCCAGTTAGTAACAAATTCTACAACTGGCTTGTGAAAAAGCATTTCAGTCATGTTTGCCAGATGCCAGTCTGACAGCCTGGCTTGTAAAACTGAGCTTGTAAAGGTTGAGAATGTTGGCTGAAAATCAATGGATTCTTCCCCCGCCCCATCACCATTAAAATGACTCTGCAAACCTTGGTTTCTAAATTGTGTGTGGCATTATAGCAAATTCTCCAGATATCCTGCTTGTGGTTTTCAGTCACCATACTATACAATCCAAACTGGTTCCAGCTTCCAAAAATACAACATGAAAATGGTGGCTAAAGACTGCACATCTGCTTCCATTTTCCTCTTCTAAGCTTCACACATTCACTTTTATTTCAAACATATCACGATGGTTTGTAAATATCAACGTTGTGGTCAACCATTGCTGGCACAAATCATGGCTGACGTACATGTAGCAATGGGGCAGGTATAATATGGTTTTGTTTTGCCTTAGCATTCTATGTAGAACTAACAGCTGCACAATTTGAGGCGATCACTAGGTGGCAATTGCCTGTTTCTCTTTGCTGCCATCCAGTAATCTTTTGGATTTTCATCCATAGATCTGATAGCCTTAGTAATATTTCTTGGAGATGCCATGGAAATTTTGAGTGGAGTCTTAGGGACCTAGATGGGATGAAAAGGCTGTTCTCCAACCAAGACAGAGTTGCTGTTTGTTTAGAAATTGTCCAGCCATCTGTTTGATTTGGTCATAATTCTGAACAGGACATCATTTGTCTCACTCTATCTTGGGACTGCTCCAGGATTCATAATGTATTCCCAAACAGAAGCCCTAGCCAGGGGAACCTTGACCAAATTTTGATTGGATTATGGCACTAGTTGTGGCCTTACTTGGATTGAGAAGCCTTAGCAAGAATGATTCATGTTGTTATCACCAGTAAAGTAGAGTTTTGTAAAATGTTTTAAATGGAGCCTTTCTGGAGTGTTTGGAAACTGCAATAAGTACAAAACATAGCAGCTAGCATGCTAGCAGGTCAGAAGCACAAAGGAATGTAACATTAGTGTTGTAGGTATTGCTTTGGCTTCCAATAGATTTCCAAGTATAATTCAGTATGCTGTTTTCAACCTAAAAAGCCCTTATATGATTTAGTTCTCAGCCATATTCATGACCATCTCCTCCAGGTAGCATAGCCTGTTAAGTTTGTCCCAAACAGGGAAGTTAAAGCCATGTTTTTCTGGCAGTTTTGGGGAGGAGGGAAATTGGAGATAATTTTCCATCCAGATATCATGCTAATAGCTCATCAAAGCAAAATATTTCATTTTCTAAAGGTCACAGAATATCCTCATCGGTTTTTGAGATATAATTATTAAGCTATGTATTTTAGACCAGGTGCCTGTGATTTTCGTGTTGCCCCTGCAGTTTTATTTAACTGCTCTGTCTTTGAAATTTTATTAGATTCTGGTCACTAATACATTATTGTGGAAGGCCAGTTTTGTATTAAGGATTAAGGATAAAAACTGGAAGACTGTGAGTTCTAGTTTCCCCTTAGGCACAAAGCCAGCTGGGTCAATCACTTTTTCTCAGGAAAGGAAGGTGGCAGTGGCAAACCAAGAAAGCCAAGGAAACTACAAGTATTTCTCCAAGAATTCTCTGAGAATCGGCCATGATTGAACAGAAGGGGAAAATTATTGTGAGTCAGATTTATTTGTGACATAGAAATATAATACCCAAAATATGTTAAAACAAGTGTGGCTGAATGTGGTTTTACAGAATAATAAATTTTGTTTTGGCATAGTGTGTACCCAACAATAGTTTATCCAACAAGCCATGGTTAAGTGTGTGATGTGTGAATTCAACCTTAAGGTGTAGCACAAATACAAAAGTTGCCTTAGTATCATCTTCTGATCTTGGTATGTCCTTCCCCTATAGTGAAACCCTCGTCTTTTGGCTTCTAGTTGCACTATACACTAAACCCCAAAGTCTGGATAACAGAGATGTATCGTAACACCTTCCGCTTTAGTAGCTTTCATGCAAGCATATTATAAACCATAGCTTCTGTTAATTGAATACAAATTATTATTTACTTATTTATTTATTTTATTTAATAATATTTATATACCGCCCTTCTCCCGAAGGACTCATGAGATGTCACATTAAACTATATTTGGCATAACCATTGCTGGGCTGCAAAAATCTGGACGACCACTAAATGAACATTTGTGGGCTTGGGGAATCCTTGCTCTCACCTTTGAGATATCTTTGCTGTCACTTTATGGGACTAGGGGAATCCTTGTTATCACCTTATGGATTTATAGTTCCAGATAGTGCTATTGGTGCAATACTGTTCATCTTGTTGCATGTCGGTTTGGAATTCCGGCAACTGTATTCCCAGCTCATCTAGAAGGTGACACGATTGAGAGGAGATGCCTAGTTTGATCAAAACTAGGGGTTCTGTAAAGGAGTGGTGAATCCATAGAAAAACATGTGCAGAAGGCTCTAATAGCCCTCAGAGAATTTCAGATCCCCGAAAGCTCTCAGACTTCTCATGGGGGCTGTACTGGCTGAGAATACTAGAAGTTGTAGATCTATGCGTCTGGATAACCCTGAGTTGGGGATGGATAAACAGTCTGGCTCAAATATCAAGGCAGCTCTAAGTCAGAGGATGAGAAATAAAAGAACTCAGCCTAGTGGCAGCCAAGGCTGGAGGCTACTGCCATTACTCCAGCCCAGCCGGCATAATCCCCGCCTCCAAAAGACAGGTGGAGTCCTGGTTGCCACGGTGACTGTGTCCTAATAAGGAAAGCGAGAGGAAGCTTGCTTGCATTGCTAAGGTCAGGGAGGGGAGGAGGAGTGAAGGAGTATGATGGCAAGTGTGTAATGGAGTTGGTGGGGGGAGCTGCACCTGCATTACTTCCTCTCCAATGGGTGATTTTGCTCCCCTCCCCAAAGAAAGCTTGCATCTTCCCTTCTCTACATCACCTCTGTATACTCAAGAAAAACCATATCCAGCAGCAGGTAAGGGAGTGCAGAAAGAAAACAGCCGAGCTGCTGACGGATGAATTTATAGACACTGCAGCCTCCCATTGTGTGAAGTGGATTGGCTTGAGGATGGCAGAGGCAGAAGGTTCTTTAAGGTGGCCTGGCTTGTTCTAACCTGTGGCAGGTAAGGAGGCTGCTGGATGAAGACAGGAGGGGATGCAGGGAAATTTCAGTGAGCCGGAAAGGGAGAGGAGGAGGGGGAGGGGGAGGGAGCGGGACCCACAGCTGAGCTCTTGCATGTCTTACTGTTTGTATTGTGAAGAGAAGAAAAATACAGACAGCTTCTTCCCCTCTGTGGTCCTTTTATGGTGATGGTGGGAAATCAATCATTTTGAAAGGAAAATTGTTCTTTCTATGCCTCCTCTAAATCATTGCACCAAATAGTTCAACTGGCTAGTATCCCCCTCATCCCAACCCAGACTGAACAAACTCTGCCTAAAAGCAAAGGATAGCATAATGTGCCCTGGGGCTGCAAATGGTTTCTGAGGCACTGAGGGCAACAAGGAACGTTGGGCTACCCCTCTAGGTTGCGCCCACAGACCAATACAGAAGATGATCCTGTATTGCTCTTTTGATGTAACTGGTGCATAGTGAAATAAGTATGGCACTGTGGAGATATAGCAGTCTCTCTCTCTCTCTCTCTCTCCCTCTCCCTCTCCCTCTCCCCCTTTCTCTCTCTCTCTCTCAGAAGTGAGGGGGGGGGGAAAGGAGAAATGTTTATATGTGCCTTTGGATTGTTGCTAAGCCATGGCAACCATAAGACTCCAGAAGTCAGAGTGGATTGTCAGGGTGGTAAGGAATTAAGGGGAGAGAAGAAAGGTTTCCTTTAGGGTATTTGTAGAAAACAACCAGGACCCTTTGGGATGAAAAACTGAACCAATATTGTTCGTGGGGAGGAGGTTATTTTTGCAGCCCACCTATTTGCAAAGGAATCCTGGTATAAATGAGCACAACGTCCTTTACATTTTACAACAGACATGTGAGGTAGGTCAGGAGTTATTGACAATCATAATGGTCCAAAGCCCTTCAGTAATAATATAGCTCAGAGAGCTGAGAAATCTCTGACTGGCTGAGTTTTAGTCGGTGTCTGCTTCTTTTCTATTACAACTGTGCTTTGTGTTTTTTTTTATTTTTAAACAGTATTTTTTTAAAAATCAATTCCTTTTTCGTAACAGAGACAAGATTTACTTCTTCTGCTTATTTGCCATTTTTATTTAAAAAAAAGTAAATGCAGTCATAAACAAATTCTGAAAAGGAACATATGGTTTATCTTTTAATCCAGAAATTTCCATTTCTCTGTTCAGTACTGCATTGTTTGTGAGATAAATGATCTGCAAATATTAAAATACAGTCTTAGTTTTATATCGTATTATAAAGTTGGTTTTAGCACTGAGACTGGAGCAGCAATCTGATAAGCTTTTTTAAAAGTTAAGACTTTATGTCTTTTTTAAGACTACTTCTTGAGGAAAGAAATTGGTCATTCATGCCTACCTGTTCATTCCTGCAACACTCCTCAGTATAAAATTTTCAGGAGGTTGTATATGTGAAATATTTTTGCACTAGACATTCCAGAATCCAGAAAATCCATCTTTGTTTTTCCCCCATACCCTTTCTTAGACAATGATGTAAGCTTTGCCTTATCCACTGTTCATTAAGATTGCAATTTCCAATTTTGCATTTATGTATTACATTGTTTTGTGGTTTACTTATACAATGTTAATTGGATGTTCTCTCAGGAACTACTACTATTAATTTATGCAATAATTGGGCACTGTCTCGGACTGTGGGGTAATCAGTGAACTAAAATCAGTAGTGTGTTTTACAGGAGACTTATTCTCACAGAGATAGTAAATCTGTAACTGGGTTACACCATCACATCTGTACAGGGAAATGGTTTAGAAATAATAGAGAGAGCAGAATGGATGATAACTAGTAATTGATGCATGGCAGAATTAATATGTGATATTTTTCAAATGATCCATTGCATTAAAAAAAACCTTGACAGTCTTCCTTAGCAAAAAATAGAACATAGCACAGCTAGGACTAAACTTTAAGTATGTTATAACTGATACATTAAGTTTCTTCTTAGTGGAGTTTTAGTTGACATTTGAAAGGAGCATTTGAAGTTGAGCATAGAAGATTCCAGCTTGGAACCCAGTTATTTTCACAATCAATTTACTATGATGTTCTGTTTTATATGCAGATAAATTGATTAATTTGGAAAGAGCCTTGGTGGAGCAGTGGGCTAATGCCTCCTTAAGTAACACCAGCTGCCTGCAATTAGTGCAGGTTCGAGTTCCACCAGGCTCAAGGTTGACTCAGCCTTCCATCCTTCCGAGGTAGGTAAAATGAGGACCCAGATTGTTGGGGGCAATTAAGCTGACTTTGTAATAATGCCGCTGGGGTGTGTGTGAAAGCCCTAATAAGCAGGCATATACATAGAATGAAGGCTATTGCTAAGCACAATGATTTGTGCTTAGATTGTAAGCCGCCCTGAGTCTTCGGAGAAGGGCGGGATATAAATGGGATGAAAATAAACAAATAAAAAATAAAAATAATTGCATTGGATTTATTTCCCTTCTTAAACCAAATTACTGTGTTTAGAAAACTAATGAATTTACAATGATAAATAAAGCAAAGCCATTCTTTTTAACATAGTATTTTTCTATCAGGAAGAGTACTTTTTTTTTTTTTACAAAAAGGCATTCAATCATGACTACTTCTTCCTACAGAGTTAAAACACTTTCAAAGGCCTTTTTAATTAAGCATTCCTTAGTGAGAAATTTGTCTTAAAGCTTAAAATATATAAAAATAGCTGTTCTGGATGAGATCCAAGACTCTGCAGTCCAGCATTTATTTCTGAGAATAGCCAATCTAATGCCTTTGGGAAACCCACAGCAGGAGATAACTGCAATAGCATGTCCACAATCATTTTTCCCAGCAAATGATAGGATGGTGTTTTGTCTTTAATATGGAAGATGAGAGATGACAGAGATAATCCTCAACTTACCATCACAATTGGGACTGGAACTTCCATTGCTAAGTGATGCAACTGTTAAGTGAGTTGTGAGTTTACAGTCTTTTTTTTGCTGCTTCTTGTTGTTAAGCACATGGTCATTAGGTGAAACTCAACTTGCAACATTGTCTTTGCTTGTTGTAAGCCAGCTGGGGAAAGAGAGAGGAAGGAAGGAAGGAAGGAAGGAAGGAAGGAAGGAAGGAAGGAAGGAAGGAAGGAAGGAAGGAAGGAAGGAAGGAAAGAGCACCAGTCATCTTCTCAAAAGACCTTGGTGAGGAACCCTTTGAAACATCAGTGGGGTGAGAGCTATTCAAATCTCGGGTGGGGATGCGGCTATATTCCAGAGAGTAGGTACTGTTTCTCCTTCTAAAGTCCTCTAACAGTCTAACTTTCCTTCAGAGCATTGTTCTACTCACCACATTCATTTTGAGAGCAATGCCCTCATATTAGGATGCTGAGTGTTACAGTGAATTTCCACATTGCTGTTCTGTAGACATTTTTGGTAGAGAAATGATGAAGCATATGGGGAAAAAGAGAAAATATTCACTTATAAAGGATTAGTGGAGAGAAATGGTTGGGGGTGAGGATGGAGGGAAGCAAAGGAGATGAGGCAGGAAAGCATTAGATGAAGACTGAGTATAGGATGAGTTCACTTGAAAAGAAGAGAGAAACAGCTTGGAAGATTCTTACTATCTCTTGTGCACAGTTACACATGAAAAAAAGTATATGGATGACTTAGCTTTCAAACAAAACCTTCAGCACTCCTGCCCCACCAGAAAACAATTCTGCTTGACTGAAAAAAGGGCATCTGTATTGTTGGCTGCAGGTTGGCATCCATCACATCCTCTTGTGGCACCCTGTAAACACCAGCTGGTTATGCATTGGCATGGTATCAGCTTCACAACATCCAATTACCATCAATGTTTCCTCCCATCAGACCTTACTTTCTTTCTTTTTTCTTTCCTGAACTGTATGGTCACAGTTTTGGAAGTGAAATTATTAAGAATGGTGTTCTTTGGTCTTTTAATTTACATTTTTTTGGGGGAGAGGGGGTTGCATTGAATCATTTTCTTTGATACAATAGAACAGATAGCAATAATGTTCTTTACAATGTGCTTTTCCCGTTAAAATTCTGTGCGTACATTTGCTCAACAGTCTTACTTAAATCTGCATAATAGTGTTAAGCCAAAACCAGCAAGGTCATGATTTTTTTCAGTATCATCTGAAAGTACCAACATTTGAGAGATGTTTCTGTGACTGACTTGTAGCATAACATCATGACAGGAATCTGTGATTTTTGTTGGGGCTGGGATACTTCTTGTAACTGCTTCCATTCCAGTCGAGTCTATTTGCCACTAAATGGTTGATATACCCACCAACCCGATGAGCTATATAGCATCAAGATTTTTTTAATTAACTAAAGAAAAATATTGACTTGATTTCAAAAGCAGTAAAGAATAACCATTATAGAGTTTTTTAAAAAGAGAGAGAAGAACTGAGTAAAACCTGTTTGTCAGAAATGTGAGGGGGGATATGGACAATTTTTGGCACTAGACAGAGGATGCTACTATTATGTACCTAGTTTCACTAATGAATTGTCCGTGTACAAAATGACCACCCTTGGCAAACATTATGCTGTTCTATTCATGACATCTAAAAAAAAATCATCGCAAATCGGAGAACGTCCTTAAAATGTGAAAACAATTAGCAGGTAAGTAATTGTCTTATGAGGAAAATTTATAAAGTTTGAAATCTGTTACTTGAGAAGAAAGGCATGAATTATGTCACAAATTTCTCCTAGTTCCTTAATGTACACTGGTATAAAGAATTTGACCTCCAATTTCTATACCCTTGTGTGCCAAGTTGAGATGCATATACAAAAAGGGGCACATGTGTCATGAGGTCATAATAATGGCACATTTCATTATTTTGATAAGAAACAGATGCCTGTGTAAGATGGGACATAATATTGGATATATCCATAAAGCATGAAGACAGAAAAGAAGATTTTGATACAATATTTGATACAGAGTTTGTCTAGAGCACAGGTCTGCAACCCGTGGCTCCGGAGCCGCATGTGGCTCTTTCAGCCGTCTCCTGCGGCTCCCAGTCCTCTGCCATGTGCAGTCCAAAAAAAAAAAAGTGGGACTAAAAAAGTTCAACCAATCAATTCAATTATGCAGGGTAGGTGCATATCTCGCCTTGACTCCCACTTTTCAGTCAAACCCTGTTCTGCGCATGCGCGCATGTACGTGCATGTGCACACATTTTTTGCGGCTCCCAGTTTTTCCTTTTGTGAGGGAACCGGTTCCGAGTGGCTCTTTCACTGTTTCAGGTTGCTGACCCCTGGTCTAGAGGAAAGTAAAAGTAGGGAGAATCAAATCAAACAAGAAATAATATTCTAAATAAAATTTGAGGTTCATTGACACTCTTTCTTATAGAAGTTAAGATACTCCCATTGACTAGACAACTTTATTCCACTAATTTTGTAACATCTGTATATCAAATGAATTTACTGATAACAAATACTATAAATCTATAACAAATATCTATAAAACTATTAAAAAACAAAAAAGGGGTTTTTGCTTTAAAAAATGTAACAAGTTGTTCTAATACCTCAGGTATTTCATAAGATGAAAATGCTGTCAGTCTAAACAATGTTGTTGATAAATGCTGTAGTTGTAAATATTGGCATTGGGTTACATATGATAGATGATATTCACCCTTTAACATAGAATATGCTAAAAAATCATCTTCATCGTCTATCATTTGGTCCAAAGTCAGCATCCCGGCTTCCATTAAGTTTTTCCATATCACCACCATTCCCCTGATTTCTAAAATTGGTTTTTCTCATAGTCAATTTGGCATGAGAAAAACTGTCAGTATGTTTGTATACAGAAGAACTGTCAGAAATAGTATTTTGTTGAAGATGTAATGAGGATAATGCTTCTTTAAAACACCTCTTTTAAAATGACTTATACTTATCAAGTTTTGGGAGAAGGTATTGTATTATATAAATATGTTGGTTTGCAGAAGCTAAAATTTTCAGATGATACTGCATACCTAATAGATGAATTTTGACAACTGGACAATGTAAACAGTTTCTCTGTGCTCCTACAATGGCCAAAATACAGATATTGCAGCACTGGAAAAATAAATTTAAAGCCCCATTCAGTCAAGGGATTAAAGAATCATTTATATAGAATACAGTAGGTTGAACAAACAAAGATATTTATATAAATGTATTAGAAATACACACACACACACACACACACACACACACTTGAAAAATGTTTCACTGGACAAGTATGTGTAGAATTGTAATTGTTATAATAACATATTTGGGTCATATATTTCACATTTTTGTTATAACACTTTTTATGTATTCTTTTTTTCTTCTCTTTGACAATGTATGTTTTTTGTAATTAATTAAAAAGCAATAAAAATAAACTAAAAATATTAATATACAATACATAAAGCACACCATTTAATATCTTAACATGTAAAGATGCCCACTAACCTGGATGTTTTTAAAGAGGGACTAGATAAATTTCCAATGGAATAAAAAGGCTTTTGATCAGGCTGTGTATATCTGAGAACTGGACACAACTGAATGGAGGGGCGGGGGGAAATAGGGCAGTATGACAGTAGTTGCTTGAAACATGAGGGTATAGTGCCAGTGCCTTCTGATTCTAGTTCTGAGTTTCCCTCTTAGAAAGGTGGATTCTGGACTATAAAGACCCTTCATTTAATCTAGACAGGCTTACCTAAAGCAAAATATGGCTGGCCTATGCAGATGGATTTACATGGATTTAAGAAGGAGCTGAGGACTAGCACTAGTGCTAGCATTTAGACTTATATATTGCTCCATAATGCTTTACAGGTCTCTCTAAGTTGTTTACAGTGTCAGCGTATTGCCCCCAACAATCTGGGTCCTCATTTTACTCTCCTCTGAAGGATGGAAGGCTGAGTCAACCTTGAGCCCTGTCAGGATCAAACTTGTAGGCAGAGTTAGGCTGCAATACTGCATTTTAACCACTGCACCAGCAGGGCTCAATGTCATGTGAGCCTCATTTGGCAGAAGAGATGATACAATCCCTATTATCTTCTTGTGCCTGTTGTTCCACTCTCACCTGTTTAGTGACTGTTCAAAATTACGATGGCACTGAAAAATGTGACTTGTGACCATTTTTCATACTTAGGACCTTTGCAGTATCTCTGTGGCCATGTGATCAAAATTCAGATACTTGACAACTGGTGTATATTTATGATAGTTGCCATGTCTTGAGAGCATGTGATCCCCTTTTGTGATTTTCTGACAAACAATGTCAGTGGACAATAGTCATATTACATACTAATACGTAGTATGTAGTAATCCTATATAATAATATGTAATATGTAGTAATAGTCATATTACTAACTTAACAGCTGCAGTAATTACCTTAACAACTGTGGTAAGAAAAGTCATAAAATTGGGCAAAACTCATTTAACACCCGTCTCACTTAACAACTGAAATTTTGGGCTCAATTGTGGTCATAATTATGGTTAATGAAGGAAAGAAGCAACCTAGAACTAAGGAGAAATTTACAGTTAGAACAATTGATCAATTAAACAACTTGCCTCCAGAAGTTGTGAATTCTCCAATACTGGAAGTTTTTAAGAAGAAATTTGACAAACATTTGTCTGAAATGGTGTAGGATTTCCTGCCTGAGCAGACCTCCAAGGTCCCTTTCAACTCTGTTTTTCTATTATAAGTCAAGGTCTACCTGTATATGAAATGCTTAAGTAATATTATTAATATTACTAATACTGTTGCTACTACTGAAAAGAAAGGATGTTATATTTTAATGAATAATTAATCAGCATTAATTATTCCAGCTCTCTGCCTTTAGAGAAAAGCTAGAAATACTATTTGAATTTACCATATATATTTTTTGTCCTTTTTGTCATCCACCCTCTTCTGTTTGGCCTTTGTTGTCATGGCTGAGCTTCAAATTTGATCAGCTTTGCTACTTCCTGGATGTGTTCCCATAGCTCTGTCACTGAATAGAAACTACGGAGTCTGCTTGGGTGGGAAGCAGTGCCGCTGCATGACAATTCAGTCTTATCAAGGCCTAGCAGCTGCTTTCACTTTGGAGTGCTATTGAATTGGAATATGGTTTGCCGAGATACACATTCTTCTTCTCCCAAGTTTAAGAACTTATCATGGATACTTGAGGAGCTTGTAGTACACTGATGAGCAAATCAAGCATTCAGAAAACCAGCTATCAGCATCTGCAGAACCAGAGGAAACTGAGAAAAGAACTCCAGGTTTTTTTTTCCCTTTTGCAGTAAGAGAATAATTTAAGACTGAATTTTGAGACAATTTGCTCCAGATTTGCGTACCCTACTTCTATAGTTGAAAAGTAGGGTTTGCAAAATCTGGAGCAGATTGTCTCAAAATTCGTCCAACTACTATCCTAAATATGGAAATATACATGCTCGGCATCACAAGACAAGATAGAAAGATGGATTAGAGAACAAACGAAAATATACGATATCATCAAGAGAGTAAAAGAATGGAAATGGGGTGGTCACAAAGCAAGATGAACTGATGGTAGGTGGATCAAGGCCATCATAGAATGGATCCCACTTGATAAAAAGAGTCCACAAAAGAAACCTAAAACAAGATGGATTGATGACATCAGCACGTATTGCAGGCTCAATTGGCAAAAGAAAGCTCAGGACCATATTGGTTGGAAACATGATAATGTATACACACACATACACAAGCCCGTAATTTTCTCATAACATAAGCCACTTTCATTCCCAAATGTAGGGGCTAAAATAAGTTGACTTGATTGTTAGTCTTAAATTAAAGTTCTTTGGCAGATTAAAGTTCTTTGGCATTCCAGTATTTTCAGTAGCCATTGCAGAATCTCCAATGGTTTTGGAGGTTCCAGTATTTGGCTAGATGGATATTGCTTTGTCTGACAAGGCACAGCAACTTTTCTTTTATAAATTTATACTAAATTCATTTCCAGATATGAATCTTTAAATAGTTAGTGATGGAAGGATCAGAAACTTTCTTTTTCTGTGGTTCATATTATCTGGGAATCTAATAAAACACACCAGAGATCAGTGGAACTCAAAGGAAATATATTTATTGAACAAAAGTTTGCCAAATACAGTTGGGTGACAGCTGCAATGGATTGCTCCTCCAGTTCTCTTTCTTTAGTTTTTTTAGTTTAAAGATTTAGCCAGTTATTATCAATTGAATGGAATGTGTTAGCTTATTAGAAATAAATGTTTCATTATCTAGAATTAGAACAGATGCCCCCGTATTTATAGTTAAAACAAATGTCCCCTTATTTTGAGTGAAAACAGATGTCTTCTTAAGGCCATTTTATTTTTCGTATACATAGGTTTTTCTATGCAAAAAATATATGTCTTTCTTTACATGGGTTTTGCTATGTGATAAGTTCTTTTATTTATAATACTAGGAACTACTCTTTTCTTTTTATAAAATGGTTACACTTTTTCATCATTTCTTAATTGAAACTTATTGTAAACATATGAAGAAAATATTTCAATACCAGAAGAATACATACCGTAAGAGAAGGGAAACAAAACACTTGGCACTATATCAACCATTCCAAAATAGAAAATACATTGTTAGTGGGTAGAAAGAAATTAAAAGACGCTTGCTCTTCGGGAGGAAAGCCATGGCAAATCTTGACAGCACACTAAAAAGCAGAGACATCACCCTGTCAACAAAAGTGCGTATAGTCAAGGCTATGGTCTTCCCAGTTGCAATGTATGGCAGTGAAAGCTGGACCATAAAAAAGGCTGAGCGCCAAAGAATTGAGGCCTTTGAACTTTGGTGCTGGAGAAGACTCCTGCGAGTCCCTTGGACTGCAAGGCGATCAAACCGGTCAGTCCTAGAGGAGATCAACCCTGACTGCTCTTTAGAAGGCCAGATCCTGAAGCTAAAACTCAAATACTTTGGCCACCTAATGAGAAGGAAGGACTCACTGGAGAAGAGCCTAATGCTGGGAAAGATTGAGGGCAAGAGAAGAAGGGGACGACAGAGAATGAGGTGGCTGGATGGAGTCACTGCAGCAGTAGGTGTGAGCTTAAATGGACTCCAGAAGATGGTAGAGGACAGGAAGGCCTGGAGGAACATTGTCCATAGGGTTGCGATGGGTCGTACACGACTTCGCAGCTAACAACAACAAGAAAGAGACACTGACAACATTCAGACACATATACATATTGATTACACTCTTTCCTTTCATGGTAAGCATTATTATGCAAAGCATTATGCAGCCCAGTAAGATAAGCAAACTCAGAAGGAAGGAACCAGAACTAAATCTAGTTTACTCAAACCATTTACTTTAAGTCTTCATAGTGTAACTTTCTATATTTGCAAACTATCTTTCATTCCCCAAGTTGACACACAGCCTCCTATGTAGACTTTTGTTCCTTAAACGTCTTATCTCTATCTTTTTAGCAGCTCCATCCAACCACAATTTTAATTCAGTTATTTGTCTTATAACAACCCATCTCAGTGCACCTCTTTTGTACCAGTGACTCATTTTTCTATTTATTCCAGATTCATTCAGAACCCATTCATTTTTCATTACCTTTTTGTTCGACCATGGACACTTCTTAAGTATACAATTCTCACTATTTTCAAAGTATTTTTCTGTTGTTCTGACATTCTAAACTTCATATAATAAAATAGGAAGAACCATTCCTTTCTTTATTTTATTATTAGACTTCTATGCTGCTCATCTTGCCAAATTGACTTTAGCCAGCTTACAGTTATGCATGAAAACATTAAACAGCTTACACTCATGCATTTAATATTAACATGTTAAAACAATAAATAAGAAACATACATTTAAACATTCAGATAAAATTTGATTAATTGATGGAAAGGAAGGGAGCAAATACGTATGGAGAGCAGGAGGTCCATTAACCACCTCCAAGATGCCATTCCCCCATTTGGGTCCTAAGCCAGCTGGTAGAGCCAAGCATTCAAGCTGTTTCAAAAGGTCAGAAAGATGAGTGTGGATCTCATCCCATGGCTGGGGAAGATGTTCCAGAGGGCTGGCAGAAAAAGCTCTTCTCCTGGACCCCGTCAGCCAAAATTCCTTTATTGACAGGGTCTGCAGAACATTTCTTCTGCCAGTATGGGTAGGGCAGACTCATCCCAATGAGATGAGCCAGTCCTTCAGATAACCCAGATCCATGCCATGAATGGCTTTATAGGTGATAAACTACACCTTGGATTGGATTCAGAAGCAAACTGGGAAACAGTGCAGCTCACAGAACAGCAGTGTAACATGGGCTGCCCTAGCAGCCCCAAGAACTGCATGCGCAGTTGCATTTTGCATCAACTGAAGCTTTTGGATATGCATCATACAGTATTTAACATATGCTGCACATCATTCAGACTGTCAGCCAAGAACATTGTCTGCATGCAAAAGTACATATTATTCACATCTACTTCATATCAGACTTATTTCAAAAAAGCTAGACTAAAAAAGGCACAATAAGTGTTTCTGATAAAGAGACTTATTGTGAAAAAAACAATAGATAGTTTGAAAGAATTTCAGGGACTGATATGTCTCATATGCAATCTCCATTTATACTAAAAACAAAGTTTAAATTCTTTTGCCTCTTTCTACTGCCTGCACAATGTTAAGTCCTTCCCTTCCATTTCCTCTTTTCTTTTCTTTCTTTTCCCCTTTTTCTTTTTATAGCTGTCTTGTGTTTTATAATTGACATTGGTTTCAGGCTGTTTTCTTTTGATTTTGTGAGAATTAGTTGCTGTATCTCAAATATTACTATTGTATTACTTATCCATAAATAAACAAGAAAGGAATTATCATACATACGTGTCTTAATTGAACCATGGTGGCACAGTGGTTGGAATGCAGTATTGCAGGCTAACTTTGCCCACTGCTAGGAGTTTGATTCTGACCAGCTCTGACTTAGCCTTCCATACTTCTGAGGTTGGTAGAATGAGAAACCAGATTGTTGGGGGCAATATACTGACATTGTAAACTGCTTAGAGAATCTGCAAAGCACTATGGAGCAGTATATAAGTCTAAGTTCTATTGCTATTGGTACTCCCTGCTGAATCATTCTCTAAGCATTCCATTTATCACATTTATAACTTAACTTTTCATGATTTTTATAATATTAATTTATATTTATATTAATTTCTATAGTAATATAAATAGTAGTGCTCTTTGACATACCACTGCCCTTTCCAGAATTCTAAAATGCTCCTTTCCAGGATTCTCTCACTTCAATTTCAACCAAACCATTTCATTCCTTTATTTTATTTTTTAATGTCATTCACTCTGATGGAGGCTTCTTATTAAACTTTTGGAACCCATTTCCAAAACAATTTTATTACCAACCAAATGAGTTTTTTTCCATATCTTTTGATCTTGTTCTCCTTGACTCATTCTATACAACAAAAACAAATATAAAACAATCATTCCCTTGTATGAATTTATTTCATTCCATTATTCCAACAAGAATCCCTTTTCATACTTCCCATTTGTACAACACTTCCCTGGTACTATGTAATAGTTTGTTTTAATCTTTTTCAAGCAATTTTCATATGCTCTTTCCTTATGTTTACATTCAGTTCATTCTATTGGATAATCAATCTTATTATATTTTTCAGATAGGAATCATACTTTCTTTTCTTAAGATCATTCTATTATTCTAATTTTTCATTCTTTTTCTTCCATGGTCATTTTTCCCCCCAAGACAAATTCTTGACTCTACCAAAAATGCCATGACTCACATTCAGAACCCCTTATCATCTTTTATTCTTTCACTAATTTTCTCATCTTATTCAATTCACGCTTTTTCCATTTATATGTATGAATGGACTTACAGATTCTTAGTGTAAAAAGTCACCAACAGATGGCAGTACGGATACACTTGAAACTCTAACGTGTTCTTTAGCATTTGCCTTTCACTTCTATTGATAGGAAATTTCTGGGAGAAAATTGTTGCAACTTGTGAAATGGAAGCCTGCAGTGAATATTTGTGAGCACACTTTCAGCAATGTGCTATCATTGAATTTTGGAACACCAAGAGTATTAATGGTAATGACTGTGTGTCACTGGGCCAAAACATATAAAGATGGTAAAGCAGAAAAAAACACCTGTTTTTGTGATCAAGAATGAAGTGGATACCTTGTGACAACAAATAACAAGTTTCACATAGAGCAAGTAAAGTTAATGAACTGATTAAGGACAAACAGTAGATCATTCAAAAGAAAATTGTTCACACATTTGGCATTTCATTGAAATATGTGGGTCACATTTATGTTCTTCAGTATGGAAATATCAGTACAAGATGGGTTCCTTTGCATACTGATAGAGATGAAAAGTTCAAGTACTAAAATTTGCTAGAATTGTTGTCACACTGAGAATGTAGGTGAAGAATTTCTTTACAGTATTGCGACAGCAGATGAAATATCGGCTTATCTTTATGACACAGAAATGAAGCATTCATCCATGAAATATTATCACAATTTCCTTTTTTTTTCCAAAAGGAAAACTTACAACTACATTTTTGGGGTAGACATGCTGCTATTCCCATTGATTTCTTTGAATCTAGAACTTACCAGCACCTCATAGAGCTACACTACAATGCTCAAAGCTATGAGAGAAAGAATAAAAAGAAATTTTATTGCAATATAACAAGAAACAATTGTGAAGTTAGGTCTCACTGTTTTACCTCATCTTCCATATAATCCAGATTTGACACCATGCAATTTTCATCTTTTTACAAAATTGAGGAATATCTTTACCGGCATCTATTTGGCTCAAATTAAGAAGTAGGAACGACTCTCAAGACCTAGCTTTCCATTCAGTCCATATATGCAAGCTAAAATCTCTGATCTGGGAGTGAGATCACAAACAAACATTTTGATACCTATATCCCATTCTCTAGGAAGTATATGCAATGTACTGATGTACACTCAGAACACTGCAGTGTGGAAAACCAACAAAATCATATCAATAAAGATCATGCATGTTAGCCACAGAATAATAACTGCATGAGGGGAAAGATTAGGAAAGAGATGGTTGGGGAAGAAAGAATAAAATGAATTATTTAGGGAGAAGTGTGTGATATTGTTTTTGTAAACATTTCATTTGTTTGTTTATGAAAAATATTTTGTATATATTAAAAAACACATTTACCTTTGTGAACTTTCAATCTTTGCACTGAAAACTAGTTTTGGAACCTTAATCCTGTTTCACTGTTCAGAAATCAACCTTCACCTGACCTGCAGTTTCATAGTCATGCTGGTATGTGTTATTCCTTGATATAATCTATTCCTTAGCCTTTGCTATTCTTCATATTCTTTCTGAATCCTTTCTCCTGCTTTTATTGGTATTAATAAGTCTATCATTTATTCTTATCTTCCTCTGATCCTCCAGTACAAACAGAATGTAATTAATTGTGGTTCTTCTTCCTGCTTTTCTCTAAAACAAGAGGAAAATCTGCTGATGTCAACACCATCTCAGACTGCTGCAATACAATTGATTTCCTGTGCCAATAGCTGCGCTGAAGGGTATGCAGTATGGTAGATAGCTTTGGGAAATAAGCTTAATGGAAAACTTGATAATATTGGCAAGAAGCAGATAGTAGGCATGTTAGGCGTAGCCTAAGAAATATCCTTGAACCACAATTAATTATTCTGCTTCCCCACTATTTTTATATAAAAAAACCCGTGGCTTGCTTCAAATAATATTGCTTTAAGACAGAAACAAGCATGCCTCCATTAATTTTTGCAATTGAAATGCATATAGAAATCTATGCATTCTTCCTGGATTTGCAAGACAACTAGAATCTTCAGTAGAACAATATGGTACACACAGAACACAATCTTCTCCACTCAATAGACTGCAAACAAATGATTATCTTCTCAAATGACTCATTTTTATGCAAAGAATTATCTTCCACTGAAGGTCCCATATGGCAGAAAGCAAAGACTAAAAGAATGAGGAATAAAAGCTTGTGGGCCAAAATAACTTGTCATTTAAGTTTTTCACAGTACAGTAATCTATTTATATTTACTACCTGGTACTAAAGATCCGCTTTTTCAATTAGGCTCAGTGTAGGACTACCTCACTTCCTGGTTTTTCAGAAAGAATTAGGAATGATAAAGGAAATTTTTGATCAGGATCTCCTAAATGTTTTGTTTTCAAACGCTAATAGCCAAGAGGAAAAAGGAGATTGAATAGGGACAGCAGAGCTGCACAGTGTTTTTCTTATTAAAATTCCATCAGTACCAGTGAAGCGGATATTTGTCCTGCAGGGCAAAACATGGTTGTAATGTGTAAGTAGCAGTGGGAAGTTCAGCTCCTCTTTTACAGAATCATGAAGGATTGCATGAAAGCTGTCCCAAGTCATTAACTCTCTTTACTACATATGGAAAGCTGATGTGCTAAGAGAAGTTCTAGCTAAGCATTCCCTCTGACACACTGCTTTCTAAATGCAGGATGATGAATCATTGTTTAACAAAGTTGTGCTGAATTAATTAATTCTTAAGTTTAGGAGGGCTTTAATGACATCATGCATAGGGGCCTCTTCTATCTTTCTGCTACAGAATTCTCCTTTTAATGAGTAGCACATATTCCAATACATGTTTATTCCTCAGAAATACATTTGACTGATCTAAATGAACTTGTGGCAAAGTAAATGAATGTAGGAATTCAATCTATATCTGTTACCTTCTGAAGATAAGGAATCTTATATCCTTTGATTGAACTAGATATCGTTCAAGACCAAGAAGGATTTGAGTCTGATTGAATTGGTGTAGTTAAGTCATCAAAACTTGTGGTATCTTCCTCCCTTCATTTCAGTGGTTCTGTGTTCCAGATCTGCGGGTTCATAAAGAAATATTTAAATAGGAACCAGCACCACAAACCAGAAAACTGAGCCTTGGTGGAGCAGTGGGCTAATGCCTCCTTAAGTAACACCAGCTGCCTGCAATTATTGCAGGTTCGCATCCCACCAGGCTCAAGGTTGACTCAGCCTTCCATCCTTCCGAGGTAGGTAAAATGAGGACCCAGATTGTTGGGGGCAATTAAGCTGACTTTGTAATAATGCCGCTTGGGGGTGTGTGAAAGCCCTAATAAGCAGGCATATACATAGAATGAAGGCTACTGCTAAGCTTGTAAGCTGCCCTGAGTCTTCGGAGAAGGGCGGGATATAAATGGAATTAAAAAAAACCATTTAGGTTCACAAGATGTAATGATCTGGGCTTCTGCCAGTTCATAGTTTAAGTTCTACTTTTTTTCCAAGACTAGAAAATGAGAGAACTAGAAATGAGTTTTTCCTAAAATTCATGACATTTTGAGTTGCAATCAATTATCCTATATTATAATGCTGGCAATGCAGCATTTCAGTGTGTTAATCATTTGTGGCTCTTTATTCAGTATTTTGTTTCTACCTCTGCCAATGTTTAGATTTGGGGATGCGGACCCATAATTTTGTTTATGAAATGCTTTAAGTGCATGTCCATTGGAGAAAAAAGAAATAAGATATTTTATTCAATTCACATACCAAATTAAGAATACTTCTGAAGATACTATAGTACTGCATTAATAACCAAAGGTAGTTAAATTTCATTTTGCTCACAGTCTCAATGTAAAGAAAAGATGGCATCTTTTTTCACAGATGGAACAATGTACATTATTAAGCCTAGTTTCTGTGTCTTTCACTTCTTGATATGGCTCAGCTTCCCTGATGGTATATTTGAGCTTCTTCACTGCTGTTTTGATTGCATATAAAATGAAATTGCATACTTTTTCCAGGTATCTAGTATTATATATAGGTCTGCTAATCAGTAGTATAACTTCCACCTTAAGAATTTGAATTTGAATTTTATTGAATTTATATACCGCCCTTTCCCGTAGGACTCAGGGCGGTTTACAGGGTATATAAAACATCAATAAAAAAATTAAGAGCAATTTAAAAAGATTAAACTATATCCCTGAAAAAATATAAAAGCACGGGGGGAGGCTCAGCTAATCTCAATGTACACATGTTGTACTTTGACAATAAAGGATTATTATTATTATTATTATTATTATTATTATTATTATTATTATTATTATTATTATTATTATTATTATTATTATTATAAAACCCCAGTTAAAACCCCAATTAAAACTCAGCTCGAAGAGCCAGGTCTTCAGGTCTCGGCGAAATGATCGAAGGTCGGGGGCAGTCCTCAGCTCCACGGGCAGCTGGTTCCAAAGGGCAGGCGCCCCCACAGAGAAGGCCCTCCCCCTGGGTGTTATCCACTGGCATTCTTTTACCGGCAGCACCCTGAGAAGGCCCTCCCTGTGGGAGCGCACAGGACAAAGGGAACGTGATGCCGGCAGCAGGTGTTCCCTCAGATATCCCGGACCCAAGCCATTTAGGGCTTTATAGGTCATCACCGGCACCTTGAATTTCACCCGGAGGGCAACCGGAAGCCAATGCAGCTCGTGGAGCACAGGTGTTACATGGGAGTAACGGGAAACCCCCATCACAACTCGCGCGGCTGCATTTTGCACCAGCTGAAGCCTCCGAGTGGTCCTCAAGGGCAGCCCCATGTAGAGAGCGTTGCAGTAGTCTAAACGGGAGGTCACGAGCGCATGAGTGACTGTGCATAGGGCATCTCGGTCCCGATAGGGTCGCAACTGGCGCACCAGGCGAACCTGGGCAAAAGCCCCCCTGGTCACTAAGAAAATAAGGTATATGTCATGAGCAAAGCCTAACCAAAATTAAGCAGCATTTATAGCTTTATTTGGAGACTATTTGAGTACATGATGAATTATTCTTTAATAATCAGTGGGAAAGGCAAATGTTAAATGATAGCTGGACTATGCTCTCTCTCTCCTTACATTGCTGTGTAATCTATCATGTGTTCTTATTAGTTTGCAATTAAAAATAATAATTGGAATTATTTTAAAATAAAATAAACCCATTTCTGGGAAGGAAACAGTTTGTAAAACCTATTTTACAGAGAGGCATTTTTCCCTCTATGATTTAGTATGTTTAGTCATAACTTAAAATATTCTTTATCATCAGACTTCAAGATAGAAATCAATATGTGATACTGACGTTGCTTTCCTTTATTTAAAGTAGTAAAATATTGTTACTAGCTTAGTCATAGTTTCTAGATGGAGAAAATTCTTTTAGGATGAAGTACTTTATGTGTTATTTTGCAAATTGCATTCCCTATAGGATCTTGAACTCTTTGCTCTTTTATTTATTCTTGCAGTAAAATTTCACATCTATATCACTGTATCTACCTGACTGAAGCCTTCCTATGTGATACCCACTGACCATTTCAATTCATTTTAGGGAATTCATGACTTTTGTTTAAAAAAAACCATTGGGAGGGGACTTTAAACAACCAATTAAACATGATCACTTATCACACTGTTTAAAGTCGACTGTTTTCTCAAAACAGAATCTTAATGGTATTTTTTTTGTTGTTCTGTTTTTTGTTCCTTTTTTTGTTAGCAACCCAACTACTGGAGCTTTAAGGTCAGTACTTCCAATTTTCCCCCTCCATGCTTTTATTTTAAACAAATGCATGCGCTTACCCACCTTTTCTCTGTATTTTATGTGTTCATAGGCAGGTACGTCCATGAGGCAATGGGCAATTGAGAACTCGGCTTCCTTAGCTCTCTTTCTTGCACCAGATTTTTTATTTTTAATAGGCAGCTCTTAATTCCCCAAACATGTTTCGCTGGCCCTATTATTGGGCAGAGCTAGCTGGCTGCTTCAGGCAGTTAATGTTAGGTGAAAGGCAGCAAACTCTGTGTGTGTGTGTGTGTGTGTGTGTAGATGTTTACATGCATACATGAACATAAACACAAACATGCATGCACAGATGGATACATATAAAGACACACATTCATACACATACATACACATCTACTCTGCCAGGAAAGGGTATAAGTAAAATGTTCTGCTCCAGATCAATAAACTTGATCCACCTTGGCTGTTAATATGCACTTTGACATTTGTTGCATTACTTACATTTGCTGCCAACTTTCTAAGTATTAAGTGGTCTTGGAACCTGTTTCACCATCTGCAAGTATGGAACTGAAGCTGTGGGAGCTAAGAGAATTAGACATTACAAATAGATGTACAACTTTCCCAACTGTTTACAAATGATTACAGCCCTGGAAGGCGGCCATGCAGAGTAATGGGATAGCAGGGTAGACAGAAGAGAGCAAGAAGTTGTTATATACCAATTCAGTTTATTTAAGCAGGTATGGGAAAGGTTCAGCCTTCCAGATGTTATTAAACTCCAACTCCATCTGTCCTAACTAATATGACCAACGATGAGGGATAACAGAAGTTTCAGTCCGGTAATATTAGTTCAGCTACACATGACTGATCCCTGATTTGTATTTGTTTATTTCATCCAGCAAGGACTCTGTAAATATTGCACGCAAAGGACTGTGAATTCATTTGCTACCCAATTCTTCTAAAAGCATACAATCTTATCAACGTTGTTATGGCTCATTGCTGGTAGAGTCAGTACAGTAATGAAACCATGGAGAAAGAGAATAAATGGGAATAAATTTATTGCATTTATGGAAAAGAAACACAGAACGGTGCATGGTCCAAATAACTGCCCTCACTGAAAATACATAGGTGCAACTATAGTACCTATGTTGATAAATGCCTAGGAATCATCTTCTGGTTTCAAATTAGTGAATAAGGGGTTTGACAGTTTTGGTTTAAATATTAAATGTTAACAGTTCCCAACAGTAGCAGGTGTATAACTAGCAATCTACAAGAGTATTGCACCTGATCCACTCAATATTTCACAAAAATGAGTGTTCAACTGAGAATACCAACATCTCAAAAGATTTGGTGGTATGAGATTTCTATCATTTTAAAGAATCAAAAGTAAAATTAATTTCCATTAAATTTTAGGTTCTTGCAGATATATTGTATATTGCATGTATTCATATGAGATGGATATCAAGGGCACCATATTGCTCACCCTTAACATTTCATGGTAGTCTACAACAGCTTTTGATAACCACTTACTGGTCTCCCAAAGGATGGAAATGCTCATTATTCTAGATGCAAAATATTATCATCCCCAAATTCTTTATTGAAGGGAGAGTGAATTTCATTTCAAAGCAGTTTTACATGATTATTTTATTTTACACACCAGTAGTAATCTATGATTCCTGCCCCAGTTACTTTAAATATGGGTAATGATTGGGCTTGCATAACAACACATTCAAAACCCTATTTTTTATTTTTTTTATTTATCAGATTTAGAAACCACTCTTTTCCCTCACAGAGGGACTTCTTGCAAGCAAACTATAATATCAAAATGCATGCAATATTTTAAAATAGAACCAAAGAAACCACCTTTTGCTAAATGCAGGATGTCACCCTAAGCCAGTGAGACAGTACAGAAAGATATAAGCTTCTACAAGAGTAAGAATTATTCCTCAAGTAAATCACAATTCCCACACTCTCAGCTTTTGTTTTTTTTTTTGAAAAAAAAGCTTGTAACACTTCTAGAATATGAGGTATAAATATCTTATTGTCACAGACTATTTTAAGACCTTTTCTTGGCTTTCAGTGGATGAATGAACATTCTTGGCAATGACTCACACATTGCACACATAGTTTGGAAAAGGAAATTCCTTTCTTCCTAGTTATAAGCATTTGCTACTTCACTTTTAAAAAAGCAGAAATCTAGGCTTTTGCTAATAGTATTGTTGGGTACAATACATCTGTCTAAGAACTAAAGACAGGAGCAGGACTAGGAATTTGTCGGATTATAAATTCATGCCTTGCATTTAAAATAGAAGAATTTTTTTAAACATTAGAAAAATATCCTGCCCAGACACATAGATGTTATTTGCCATTGCTATTTGTAAAAAAATAAATAAGAATTGAGAGACTGTGGCTCAGGTCACACAAAATGCTACAGTAGATTAAAACTGAGTTGTATCATTTCTGGTCCATTATATGGCAAAAACCCAGATACTGGTTCAGTGTGTATGAATTATGTCATCATGTGAAGCCTTAACAGTATTCATATGTTTGGACATGGCATGTTATGGGCACATAGATGTGGTGCTTTGTTAATTCAGATTTGAGAGATTGATTTTTATGTGAGCTAAACCTACAATTCATAACAATTCTGAATGATGTTATTCTCATTTTGGGGTAGAATAAATAGATAGTGGATCTATAGGTTGGGATTTTATTTTGCAAAAATACCAAGACGATGGGCAGATTTAAAGTGCTGTAGATTGTAATGGCCATGCAACTCATTAAGAATGGAGGGGCAATCTGGTCTTTGTATGCACCCAAATTTCTAAATTACATAAAATTCTAAATTTTCCTTTATCTTACTTTCTGCATGAGATCTGACTCACTCTTATTAGCAAAGATCACGACATGTGGAAATTAGTCTTTCCCCCCCCTTTCCCTTTTTTCTCCATACTGTGGCAGCCACTCATAGAAGATACCCAAATCTCTTGCATATTACTGCAACCTAAGAATGCACAAAAACTGTAAACAGTTTGAAGAAAATCACATATTTATTAAATCTATCTGCTTTCTTTCTCCCCACAAATGGCACTCAAGACAATGATCAATAATAAAAAATAAAGATAACAGAATAATAATCAAAGCAAAACATGGCAATTAAAATAAATAAAAGTAGATTAAAAAGTAAAGTAGTAAAAGTAAAGTAACAAGAAATGGGTAAAAGAGAAGAGAGGACTGGAGAAGGTATTGCAGTGGTAATGGCTGTGGAGAAATATGGTGGGGCAGGTTACTCTCGGGCAAGGCAGCATCAGTGCTTAAGACTGACTGATACCATCATTCTGGCCTCCTCTGCTCAGTTCCATGACCAGGTTTTCAGAGTTTTAGTTTCTCTGAACTCTGCTGCTGTTGAATACCAAATTGGTATGGAATAAAATTTGTGTCATCCACAACCTCATCATGGATGAGAATACTGTCCTGGCCTGTATCACTGAAACTTGACTGGGCATGGAAGGGCACACTCTGAAATCTGCCTCAAATTTCAGGTGTGACACTGACTATGACTCCTGGGCAAGGTGGCTGTTGTCTTTTGTGAGCCTCCAGTAGTCACTAGAGGCTCTGACGTGGACATCACCAGGTATAAGACCCTATTTGTGAGGTAGGGCTGTTGGGGATTGCTTCCTCCTTGTAGTGCAGCAGCATCCCTTCTCATGCTACTGGACTCTTGTCTACACTGGCAGTGAAGTTTTCCAGGCTTATGGTCTGGGGGCCCGAGATGTGAGGTATTTCATGTTTGTCATGGCAATCATGGATCTAGCCCAACTTATTCATGGCCCTACTCTCAAAGGGAGATCTGCTGTAGTCTCCAGGCAGTAGTATGGTGATCTGGATTTGGGGGAAATTATCATCAGCCCATTTGCATGGACGGACCACTCTCTGTTGGCCTTGGAGTTCTCCAGAGTGATTAATGTCTGTTTGCCAGAGGGGATAATTTTGTCTATAGATGTGAAACAATAAAAAACCCAACTTGGAAAGAATATTATATGTTATTCGTGATTTGGGGTCTGATATAAATCTGGCCAGACTGAAGACTATCTGCATCTACAATAATGTCTGTGAACTATTAGGGAGGGTCTGTCTTCATCCTGTTCCTTTCATAACTAACACTTGGGCTGAGTTGCCTCTTATTCCTCTGGAATGGACCCCACCCACCTGGGGGCCCATCTCCTTTATTCCATCACAGTTACTACCTTAAAGCCCTATGTGGCACAGAGCCAGGTTATGTGCAGGACTGCCTCTCCTTAAGGACATCTACACATCCTATCAGATCAGTGGGCATGCTCCTGATCTTTTCCCTTAAATGTGGGATCTAGGAAAGATGCCTTTTCTGTGGCACCTTCTGCCCTGTGGAATACCCTTCCTCTTGGAGTTTGGCAGACCACTATCCTCCTAGCCCTCTGAAAAGCACTTAAGACCCAATTCCACCCCCCAAGCACTGGGATAGGACGCTGAGCTTGTCGATCAGATAGTCGACAGTTTGGCGGGTCGAATCCTGAGTGCCGCCTGTTACTTGTCCCAGCTTCTGCCAACCTAGCAGTTCGAAAGCACATAAAAATGCAAGTAGAAAAATAGGGACCACTACGGTGGGAAGGTAACAGCATTCCGTGCGCCTTTGGCATCTAGTCATGCTGGCCACATGACCACGGAGATGTCCTCAGACAAGCGCTGTCTCTTCGGCTTTGAAACGGAGAGTCGGAAACGACTAGCACGCATGTGCAGGGGAACCTTTACCTTTACCTTTACCTAGGATATAATACAGATGTTGAAAGTTTAACTTTGGTATCACATTTTTAATGTTTATGGTTTAAATTGATTTATATGTTATTCTGATTTTACAGTTCTAATTGTTGATTGGAAGCCGTCTAGAATTCAGCATAAGATGGGTGACTATACAAATGTTTTAAATAAATAAATAAATTTGTGTTAAAATGCAAATCATGGTTTACCTCTAAGCCAGCTTTGCTCAGTTTGCAGAAAGAAAATTTGAACAGTTGCTGGAATTGGGTATGTGTAGTTTAACGAAGAGAAGGGTGAGGGGTGACATGATAGCAGTGTTCCAATATCTCATGGGCTGCCACAAAGAGGAGGGATTCAAACTATTTTCCAAAGCACCTGCAAGCAGGACAAGAAGCAACGGATGGAAACTAGTCAAGGAGAGAAGCAACCTAGAACTAAGGAGAAACTTCCTGACAGTTAGAACAATTAACCAGTGGAACATCCTGCCTCCAAGAGCTGAGAATGCTCCAACACTGGAAGTTTTTAAGAAGAGACTGGACAGCCATTTGTCTGAAATGGTATAGGGTTTCCTGCCTGAGCAGGGGGTTGGACTAGATGACCTCAAAGGTCCCTTCCAACATTATTATTATTATTATTATTATTATTATTATTATTATTATTATTATTATTATTATTATTATTATTATTATTATTATTATTATTATTATTATATTTATTATTATTATTATTATTATTATTATTATATTTATTATTATATTTATTATTATTATTAATTTCCTTGCAGTGGTGTTAGATATGAGAGTGAAGGTTCATTCTCTGAGCTTGTGAGTTGTATCTGAATATTTCATTACCACGCTAGGTAATATCTTCAGTGGCATTTAGGGGATTTCTGTGTGAGTGCTCTTCTGTTTACAAGGGCTTCAGGTATGAGTGTGTCAAGTGAGGGTCTTGTGATGGGTCAGGTGTGAGTCATCAGAGAGGGGCCTGTGATGGATCTTGTGATGGGGAGGTTACTTCAGGTCAAGGTCATTGGAAGGTGAACTGCTGGTGGGAGGGAGGGGGGCTTACATGGGTCGGTGCTGCCTCTGGTTGGCTGTGAAGTTGATTTGGATTTCGTAATCCTGGAGTTCGTAAGCTGGTTGTAGGTTAATGTGTCTGTTAATGGAATTGCTTGTGGATGGAATTGTGGGTGTTGATGGAATTGCTTGTTTGATTGGAGCAATACTAAAATCATCAGCCACACTACCACCTGTTATGCTTGGGAGTTCATCAAAGCCTGGCCCTCCACAGGCAATTCCATCAACAGACACATTGGCCTACAGCCAGCCTATGAATCCCTCAAAATCCAAATCAGCTGCACAGAAGAGCACTGACAAAGACATCCTCTAAACGCCACTGAAGATGTTAACAAGCCTGGTTACAAAACCTGAGGAAACCAATCCACAAGATCAGAGAACAAACCTTCACCCTCATCTGACACTTGAGCTACATATATTCCCCATTGGTGTTAGATATTTTTAGGCCTGAAGCAAATCAAATTACTGTGTTCTATTCTAATCTGAATCTCATTTTAAATTTTTAAACACAAGAGACAGATAGATAAAATCCACGCAGGCTGCTTAATACTGTATATGCTTTTCCATCACTCACTACCTTATACCAGTAGTCCTCAACTTACAACATTACAACAAAATAAATAAAATAAAATAAATAAATTTCATTTAGTGACTGTTCAAAGTTGAAAAAAGTGACTTATGACCATTTTTCCCACTTAAGACCGTTGCAGCATCCCTATGGTCATGTGATTTACATTTACATTCCAGAGCTTGGCAACTGGGTCATGACAGCGTAAATTGTAAAATGGGGCAAAATTCAAAATATAAATTCTGAGCATTCACAACCATATTTGTAATAATGTGGTTATCTGGACATTGCTACTTTGATGGGATAAATAACCATTGTCTCTAAATAATTAACACACATAAAATTTTAATAATGATACTTCTGACACCATGGTCAAACTAATCTTCACAACCAAAATGTCCAACTAAAAAACCTTAGTCTGCATTGTAGTGGTTTGATATAGCATGAGTTGGGTCAGTGTTTCAATGATGAATTCCGTGTACCTTTCTTCTTCTCATTTTATCCCATTTTTCACCCAAAGAAGATTTCAACTTACTCTAACCCTCAAACTTCATCCATACTTATCATAGGAGCTTATATCTAGTCCTTCTTTCCCATTGCAAGTTCTATCACCTATCATCCAAATGCATTTTGGTACTAAATAGCCCCTTAGTAACCTAGCAACCCCCTTCATGGATTACTGCCTTGTCGTGGTGAAGGGGCTTGCGTAATTCAATGAAGCTATGAGCTATGCCATGCAGGGCCACCCAAGATGGACAGGTCATAGCAGAGAGTTCTGACAAAACGTGATCCACTGGAGAAGGAAATGGCAACGCACTCCAGTATCTTTGCCATGAAAACCCCATGGACAGTACCAAAAGGCAAAACGATATGACGCTGGAAGATGAGCCCCTCAGGTTGGAAGGCATCCAATATGCTAATGGGGAAGAGCAGAGGGCTAGTACTAGTAGCGCCAGAAAGAATGAAGCGACTGGGCCAAAGTCGAAAGGATGCTCAGCTGTGGATGTGTCTGGTGGTGAAAGGAAAGTCCGATGCTGTAAAGATTTTTTCTCCATGGGAACCTGGAATGTAAGATCCATGAATCAAGGAAAGCCGGACGTGGTCAAACAAGAGATGACAAGACTGAACATCGACATCTTAGGTATAAGCAAACTAAAATGGACAGAAATGGGTGAATTTAATTCAGATGACCATCAGGTATACTACTGCGGGCAAGAATCCCTCAGAAGAAATGGAGTAGCCTTCATAGTCAATAAAAGGGTAGGAAAAGCAATACTGGGATACAATCTCCAAAATGACAGAATGATCTCAGTTCGAATCCAAGGCAAACCATTCAATATCACAGTAGTCCAAGTCTATGCCCCAACCACCAGTGCTGAAGAGGATGAAATTGACTGGTTCTATGAAGCCCTACAGCACCTTATAGAACTAAAACCAAAAAATGATGTCCTTATCATCATGGGGGATTGGAATGCTAAAGTAGGAAGCCAAAAGATAACCAGAATAACAGGCAAGTTTGGCCTTGGAGTACAAAATGAAGCAGGACACAAGCTGATAGAATTTTGTCAAGAGAATACGATGGTCATAGCAAACACTCTTTTCCAACAACCCAAGACACGATTCTACATATGGACATCACCAGACGGTCAACACAGAAATCAGATTGACTATATGCTCTGCAGCCAAAGATGGAGAAGCTCTATACAGTCAGTAAAAACAAGACCAGGAGCTGACTGTGGCTCAGACCATGAGCTTCTCATTGCAAAGTTTAGGCTTAAACTGAAGAAAGTAGGGAAAAGCACTAGGCCACTCAGGTATGAATTAAATCATATCCCTGTTGAATATACAGTAGAGGTGACAAATAGATTTAAGGAATTAGATCTGATAGACAGAGTGCCTGAAGAACTATGGACAGAGGTTTGCAATATTGTATAGCAGATAGCAACCAAAACCATCCCAAAGAAAAAGAAATGCAAGAAAGCAAAATGGCTGTCTGAGGAAGCTTTGCAAATAGCTGAGGAAAGGAGGGAAGCGAAAGGCAAGGGAGAAAAAGAAGGATACGTCCAATTGAATGCAGAATTCCAGAGAATAGCTAGAAGAGATAAGAATGCATTCTTAAATGAACAGTGCAAAGAAATAGAAGAAAACAATAGAATAGGGAGGACCAGAGATCTTTTGAAGAAAATTGGAGAGATGAAGGGAACGTTTAATGCAAAAATGGGCATGATAAAGGACCAAAATGGCAGGGACCTAACAGAGGCAGAAGAGATTAAGAAGAGATGGCAAAATTACACAGAAGAACTATACAAGAATGAGCTTAACGTCCCTGATAATCACAATGAGGTGGTCACTGACCTCAAGCCAGACATCCTAGAATGTGAAGTGAAGTGGGCCTTAGAAAAGCTGAGCTGTTGGAGCTAGTGGAGGTGACAGTATTCCAGCTGAGCTATTCAAAATCTTAAAAGATGATGCAGTAAAAGTGCTACACTCAATTTGCCAGCAAATTTGAAAAACTCAACAGTGGCCACAGGATTGGAAAAGATCAGTTTATATTCCAATTCCAAAGAAAGGCAGTGCCAAAGAATGTTCAAACTATCGCACCATTGCACTCATTTCTCATGCTAGTAAAGTTATGCTTAAAATCCTACAAGCTAGACTCCAGCAGTATGTGGATCGAGAACTACCAGAAGTACAGGCAGGATTTCGAAGAGGCAGAGGAACTAGAGATCAAAGAGCCTTGGTGGAGCAGTGGGCTAATGGTGGAGCAGTGGGCTAATGCCCACTGGGTGGAGCAGTGGGCTAATGCCTCCTTAAGTAACACCAGCTGCCTGCAATTAGTGCAGGTTCGCATCCCACCAGGCTCAAGGTTGACTCAGCCTTCCATCCTTCCGAGGTAAGTAAAATGAGGACCCAGATTGTTGGGGGCAATTAAGCTGACTTTGTAATAATGCCACTTGGGGTGTGTGTGAAAGCCCTAATAAGCAGGCATATACATAGAATGAAGGCTACTGCTAAGCTTGTAAGCCGCCCTGAGTCTTCGGAGAAGGGCGGGATATAGATGGAATTTTAAAAAAAAATTGCCAACATACGCTGGATCATGGAGAAAGCTAGGGAGTTCCAGAAAAACATCTACTTCTGCTTCATTGACTATGCTAAAGCCTTTGATTGTGTGGATCATAACAAACTGTGGCAAGTTCTTAAAGAGATGGGCGTACCAGACCATCTTATTTGTCTCTTGAGAAACCTATATGGCCTATATGTAGGCCAAGAAGCAACAGTGAGAACTGGACACGGAACCACTGATTAGGTTCAAAATTGGGAAAGGAGTCCGGCAAGGTTGTATACTGTTGCCCTGCCTATTTAACTTATATGCAGAGCACATCATGAGAAAGGCAGGGCTTGATGAATCAAAAGTTGGAATTAAGATTGCTGGAAGAAATATCAACAACCTAAGATATGCAGATGATACCACTCTAATGGCAGAAAGTGAAGAAGAACTAAAGAGCCTCTTGTTGTGGGTGAAGAAGGAGAGTGCAAAACTTGGGTTGAAACTAAACATTAAGAAAATCAAGATCATGGCATCCGGCCCTCTCAATTCCTGGCAAATAGATGGGGAAGAAATGGAGGTAGTGACAGATTTTATTTTCCTGGGCTCCAAGATCACTGTAGATGGGGACTGTAGCCAAGAAATTAAAAGACGCTTGCTCTTCAGGAGGAAAGCCATGGCAAATCTTGACAGTACATTAAAAAGCAGAAACATCACCCTGTCAACAAAAGTGCGTATAGTCAAGGCTATGGTCTTCCCAGTTGCAATGTATGGCAGTGAAAGTTGGACCATAAGAAAGGCTGAGCACCAAAGAATTGAGGCCTTTGAACTATGGTGCTGGAGAAGACTCCTGCAAGTCCCTTGGACTGCAAGGCGATCAAACCGGTCAGTCCTAGAGGAGATCAACCCTGACTGCTCTTTGGAAGGCCAGATCCTGAAGCTAAAACTCAAATACTTTGGCCACCTAATGAGAAGGAAGGACTCACTGGAGAAGAGCCTAATGCTGGGTAAGATTGTGGGCAAGAGAAGAAGGGGACGACAGAGAATGAGGTGGCTTGATGGAGTCACTGAAGCAGTAGGCATGAGCTTAAATGGACTCCAGAAGATGGTAGAGGACAGGAAGGCCTGGAGGAACGTTGTCCATAGGGTCACGATGGGTCGGACACAACTTCGCAGCTAACAACAACAACCTAGCAACTGCAGCTCCAGCAACCAGAGGAAGGAAGCTTCATGGTACAAAAAATAATAATCCATCATCAAGTTTGCTTGCTAAGATTTTTTAAAAAAGATTTCTCCCCCATCATTTTTCAAGGATTTTTCTCAGCTTCTGTAGCTTTTGTGTGTATTAGATAACTTTTAACGTCCAGTGAGTAATTTTAAATGAATGAGAATCATGTCTCACCTCCAAATCACACACTGCAGATCTCTTTTCATAATCTCTAAAGTTCACTGGTAGTCTGTGGTTATCTTATTGATGGCTAAAAATACAATTCTATACACTTCTTTATTTTTATTTTCCCAAACTGAGCTCTCACAATCCAATTGTAGGACATCGTTGTAGTGGAAATTTGAATATTAAAGTGACTAGATAAATACATTCTGCTCATGTTTAGAGGAACATTGCTTTATCAACTCTGGGTTTTGTTCATTTCGGCAAGCCCCACAGCAGGGATCTTCCCAATTGATACATTGTCCTATGTTTGATACTAGAAAGGTGATTTTTTTTTCAACTTAATTCAGCACGGCTGGGTCAAAAGTGATTGCTATCAAAGAGGAACCTTTTGTTTCAACTTGAAGATGATGAATGTTTATTTGCAAACTTGGAACTGAAACATCAGAGATGTTTGTTCCAACAAACCAGGCAAATATCAGTGAGGATTAATGCCTATAATCTTCTGTCCAAATGCAACCAGAACCCTGAAAGCCAGACCAGCTGGCTCTCTAAATGACATCTGGGCTACTGTTGCAGTTGCTGCTAAGGAATTTGCCCTGGTAATGATTAAATTTTGCAAGTCACACTTTGCATATTTGGCAACAAAAGTTTGATATGAGTCAGTTTTTATCCCTAGAAACGTATAGTACTATAGTTCAGTTTTCAAGTTATAAAGGGAAAGGTGGTTATAGAAATATGAAAAAAAACCCATTCTAAATATCTATTGTGCACCTGACATCTTGGGAAAGAGTCTTCATGTCAGAGGATATGGTGTCTGTATATTTTTCTTATTTACAGTGTTTTCCTCCAGTAAGGCTGCATTTTTTTTTATTTAACGTTTGGGCAGTTTTCTCGGGATGCAATGTTTTTGCATTAGCTTCTACAGGGTGCCTGAAACAGAAGAGGAAAATTACAAACAGATTGAAAGGTAATAGAACATTCCTCTCTATACTTTGACAGTTTTGAAATCAGAGCCTATGATACAGGTTTGCATCTTGCTAGTTGAAAGATAGTATAAAATCTTCTTCTGAGTGACATACTTATAGTTGGGGGAGGATTGATTCCAATAGGTCTATTTTGGAATAGGTCTATAAGTCTTTTCAACTTTTCTAATGAAATTAGAATTAGAACTTTGATGCAGGAAGTACTGACTAAAATAGTTCTTGGGTTACAATTTCCATTACTTAACCCTTCATTCATAAAGTGTGATGTCACATGATTGTGTCACTTAGCAAAGGCAGCCCTGGCAGTTGTGGTTGCTGTTGTAATCCCAGGACTACACAGGTAGTTAAGCAGGAAGAGGAAAGAGTCCCAGGCCAGCAAGTAAGAGCTTAGGATGCGAGCCATGGGCAAGTGGTAGGTGCCGTGGGCAGGTGGTCTGGAGTACAGTTAGGTGTATATGGTCACCAATGAGGACAGGCAAAAAAGCAACAACAGTGGGCAGCTTCCAAATTCCTGCATGCTTCCCCATTGACTTTTCTTGTGGGAAGTCAGCAAATCTTATTCACATGACCACAGCTCACTGCAATGTCATAATTGTGAGCTATGACACTGAATGACCAAATCATGATGACATGATTCTGGGGGTACAATCACAGCCAGAATTCCAAGGACCGGTTGTAAATCCCTCTCATTCAGTGCTATTGTAACTTTGAGTAGTTGTTGAACCTAGTAGTCATAAACTTGAGAACTACCTTTAAAGACATTTCTGGTATTGGATTGTGTCCTGTCATGTTAAACCGTGAAGATGAAATTGTGTAATAACTTCTGGTCCTTAGATTCTTTTATGCAATTATAGCCTAAAATCACCTAAGCCTTACTGATTTACAAAGTTCAAGAAATTGTCAAAGCTTTTTAAAAAATTGCTCTGTTTCCACTGCTAAATGCTGAGGCTTCGTTTTAGTTGTCTTGGTTAAAAGCCAGTAATAAATAACTTCTGTGTGGGTGCTTTTTTTATGAAGTACATTAACCCAGCACTTCATCTGGGAAAAAATAACCTCACCTTTAAAAAAAAAAAGGGGGGGGGGAAAGCCATCTAATAATGCCTACCCCAGCTCTTGTAGTAGGTACAAAGTGTACATTCTGCAAAGAAGCACTTTTTTTTGTCAGTCATTTCATTGGATGAAATGCTTGATATTTTTTTTTAAAAAAAGAATGTGAAGTAGGATGAAATGCATAGAATCTTCTTGCTTTGCTCTCTTTAAAAGTGAAGAGGTCCTTAGTCAGAAGTCCTTAAATGTATACTGTGAAATGAAATGGAAAAAAACTGAAATAGGGCAACGTTACCTCAGTGAAACTGAGTCTTTAATCTGGCCAAGAGTTTCTGCACAAGGAATCTTGCTTATCATTGCTGATATACACAGAATAGCAGAATAATAGAATAACAGATTTGGAAGGGACCTTGGAGGTCTTCTAGTCCAACCCGCTGCTCAGACAGGAAACTCTATACCATTTCAGACAAATGGTTCTCCAGTCTACAATTGGCTACAATTGTAAATTGTAAAATACTAAAGACTATGATCCTGCTTCCTCTTATCTGAAAATATGTTCCACTGAATTTAATAGAGCTTGCTTTTGAAGTACCATTCCAAAAATATTTATTATTATTATTGTATTGTTTTAAATTTTGTATGGTTGTCACAGTATATTTTACCTTCTTTATTATATTTCCACATATTCTTGGTAATCCATTATATCTTTAACAAACGTTCATTTTTTACACCCTTGAATATCATCCCCCTCCAGCGCTGGGGATATGCAGTCTACCTGCTAATCTGATTTTAACATTAATCCTGTTAATGTAAAGATTAGGATTAATTCTGGATTAATTGGGATAATCCTGACAAAATGGCTAGCATTTTAAACTTCCAGCAGATTAATTTTTTAGCCTAAGTGACATTTGGGTTTAAAAGAATATTGAAATTCTTTGATCAGGAGGGATATAAGTGAAAATAAAATTAGAAATAAGGTTAGGATTTAGAGGTCAAGAACGGGAAGGGAAAAAGTTTGTCTACAGGAAATTGATGCTGTTTTGGTGTTTAAGAGGATTCTTGTTGGATAAGCAATACATAGATCCAAAGGTTATCTTTATCTAAGGAATCAGAAGAATTCCTGAATGTATGTCAGTCCATACATTTCTCTAAATGTGTGGGTATCCTTGCAATGGATAAGCTTGCCTCTCTCTCTGCAAGAGAAAGTTTAGCCTATTTAGTTAAATATCTGAAGTTCTCCTGATAGAACACTGCAGTATGGATTGAGCCAATCTTATTATGACGAAGGTGTCCTATGCACATTGAGTCCAAGAGAAGTTTATGTGCAGGAAAGGAAAATCAAAACATTTCCTCACACATTAGTATGGGACTTAGTCCTTTGGGAACAATTTTTACATAGATTGAAGTGAGAGGGAGCTGCAAATGACCATTTTCAGTGGATTATCAGTCAGATTTGTCTTCAGTTCTACATTTTTATGTTCACTCTGCTGCCCGAGGCAGATGTTTCATTTTTCTTCTGGATAGGCCCATTCATGTGATCATTATAGAGAATGTTAGGCCTCAGAGAAAATGAGAATCTGTTTCTCTATGTAAATAAACCATTTCCTGTTCCAAAATTTGAAACAAACTATCACTGTTTCCTTGCATTTCTTAGTAGCCTTTCCTTTCTTGGCTCTGTAGCAATCCTCACTTGTAGCAATTCCTCAAATGTATTTTTGAGGTCTTGAATACCCAACATTCACAATTCATTTCCTAGATTGGGTTGCCTGCTGGAACATAGGAAGATAGGCAGCTAATTTACACTAAATCAAACCCAAGGCTTAATTAATGTAATTGATTCTGACTAATAATTGACAGTGGTTTCATGAGACACTGGGTATGGACCTGAAATTTGATGCATTAAAATTGCGCTGAATCACCTACTTATACTGGCATGTTCTGGAACTGAAAGGAAGAAATGTAAGAGTACAGCTTTCAAAATGGCTAGGAAAACAGATTCTAATCTGGGCCATCTTGTTTTGTTTTTTTATGAGATGGTAAAAGATTGAAGATGCTAACTTTTGTTTTTAGAATATTTTTCCTAAATTAGGGTATGAAGTCTGAGTTGTATAAACCCCTCTGGAAAAAAAAACCTAGAACAGGAGAAAAGCATATCTTAGTTTATAAATTTGGGATTAGGCACCATAAGAATGGCTGCTTTGCAATTATAGTACATGGCAGATGGGAGTTTCAGAGACCAACTTTTCTCTGTCAGCATTGCTGGCTGCTATCCAAAAAAATATGGCAAGCTGGATATCTGTCACAGTTGAGTGATATACAGACTCAGGCAGAACTTTTAGAAGAGAAGGATCCTTTTTACCTATATCTAACAGCAACAACTCTAACATAGTCAAATTCTGGCACAGATTGAGACCATGGATCTAATAAACTAATTCAAGGAAAAAGACAAAAGACATGTTGAAGTGGAATCCAGAGTTCAAAGCATAGCATAACAAGGTAAATATGATTGAGCTGAGGCTTGGAAATTTGCTCCCAGCATTTGCTGTCAGGGAGTCAGGTCAATAAATAAGACACCACCAAATGCACAAACAGAGGCATATTACTGAGTCTATTCTTCTGCTGGCTTGTTTTTGGTCAATCTATCTGACTTACTGAGCTGCGTTTTCTAATATTGGACCTTTAAAGCATACATGTGCTTTGGTATGAGTGGTGTTGGACTTTAGAGTCTAATGGATTATCAGTGTGGGCAGACAGGAGTCCTGGTGGTTTGCTGGATCTGACTCAGTCAGTCATTGCCTCATTGGCTTCAGTGCTGCTGGAATCATCTCCTCCAATATGTCCCTGAAACATCTCCTCCTCCTCCTCCTCCTCCTCCTCCTCCTCCTCCTCCTCCTCCTCCTCCTCCTCCTCCTCCAATTGGGCAATAAGTGCAAGAGAAAGTCTGATTCAGGTATGCCATGATTTCATCTTTCAAATCCAGAAGGTAGCTAGTTGAAGGATGGCGCATCTGGTACTTTGATTGTGGTAGAATTTCCAAGGGATCAAGGCAAATATGTAGACACAATTTCATGTCTCTCTCTGCTTATATGACAATGGGGTTAGTGTGTGCATAAGCCCTCTTGCTGCTGTCATTCATGTGCATAAACCTGATTTCCAGTATTTGCAATAGTAAGAGAAAGCCTAGTGAAGAGCAAAATCAAAAACAATATTACAGTATTGCTGCAGCATTTGCGAATGCTGACCTGCTTGCTCTCCTATGCTCACCTTAAATAATCGATTAGGGAAGGTATCACAAATCTTTAACATCCTCCCATCACACAGAAAACAAAGATATTTCCCTTCTGCAGACTTTTATGCTTGAAGATTATGTACATCTTATATAGAGTGGAAATTCAATAACATTGGCCCCATGTATTATTAGATTACTAATAGTCTCCAAAGTAATCCATTCTCGCTACAAGTAATGATTCCCTTTGCTTGTTCATGACTGCTACTCTCTTCCTACTTTTTATTTCCTACTTTAAAGGAATGAGGTTGTAAATTGTCCAAGAATTAATCTGGGGAAATGATTTTACTTTTCTGGTTTTCATACTGTTCAAATACTATTTTCTACCTAGAGATCTTTCTCATTATGAAATTTGAAATATATTTCTGGGACCATCTTCTGAATGAAAAACAGTGCTGGAAAATGCCAAAAAAAACCCTAATAGTTGCTGGCATTAATATTGTCTTTTAGTGAGGGAAGTTCACTTAGAGAGGGAGATTCCATCATCTTTACTGGAAGTAGTATGTGTTTCAGATAGAAAGAGTTAAAGGATTACAAACATTTGTTTGCCAATGTAATCATAGAGCAGAGCTTTTAAAAAGATAGAAATCAATAGGAGATAAGTGTGAGATGGGGTTCAGTAAAGTAAGATGAACTGGAACTGTATGTTTGAATGTTCAGTTTCCTAACCACTCACCCAGTTTCAAAATCATTGATTGACTGACCTACCACTGATGCTGAGGAAGATTTTGTATTTTTACAATATTGCACTGTGTTGTCCTTTTTTGGTGGGGGGGAGCTATCTTTATTAGTTCTTAGATGATTAGGGCTAGAGGCATTGTGTAGGTTTACAATATTTTCTTTTGCTTAGTTATAACTAGTGCTTATATACAATATTTCTGTATCATTGTATGCAAAATATGCCTTGATGTGAAACACAGCTTGCATATGATATCTTGATGTGGCTTTCTTGCAATGATGTTATGAAAAGTACTTAGAGTTGGACAGCTTGCGTTTTCGTCCCTGTTTGATTTGATGCATTCTGCTTTAAACCATAATTTGAAGCAGCATTTCGTGTCAGATAAATCTGATCTAAAAATCATGTTTTTGCAAAAATTTTCTAGTACATAGTAATTTCACTGTCCATAGACTCTGCATACCCAGTCCCACCTTACTTCTTTATTGGCAAAGAGAGGGAGAAACCATTTCTTTTTCCAGAAACCATTTATTTGAAATCTTCCTTTAAAGCAGGCACGTTAAACTGCTGGCCTGTGGGCCAGATGCATCGTGATGAAACTGTGTCCACCCCATTGCCGGAAATGGGGGAAAAGTCATGATACATCGCACGATGTCACGTGATGTCGTGAGTTTGACATGCCTGCTTTAAAGGAAGGTTGTGGTAATTGATCCTGCTTCTGGAATACAGTACTTAATAGCTGTGGTGAATAAACTAATATCTACACTAATTTTTAATATACTGTTTTCTATAATGTGTTATAGAGGCTGGGACAGATAATGTGATATGAGTACTGAAAAATATTATTTCTATGAAATAATAGTCCTCTTTGCAATAAATGGGAAGATAAATCATTAATTTAAATTAGCAAATTTAATTTTAATTACATGTAAACTAAAAGCATGTACACAGCAGTCTTTCAGAAAGATTTTTGGCCCCGTTTTGGTTCTGCAATTTGTCCCACTTAGTCAGCAAATGCCTCAGCACACCTGTTAGGATGCAGTCACTTTTGTATCTGCATTTTAGCTCTGTGTATGGAATCAGACAGTAATTTCATCTCAGTAAAATTGAAAGTATCTATTTATTTAACAAGTGCTAACAAGTGTAAGTAACTGTGATGATTCTTTGATTTTAAGCAAGGATTTGCAGAAAGGATTGGCAATGGAAAGTTGAGAAAAACTTTAAGTAAATATTGAGCTGAAGAATCCAGTTTCCTTGATAGACAAACATCAATTATTGAAGCTTCCCCCATCCTTGTGTTTCTATTCCAAAAACAAACTCAAAGCTGTCAAAAATCAAAGGAGTTTTGTTAAGAAGAGATAACATTAAGAGCACTCCAGTAACTGCTCCCCCTCTCCTTACTCTGATATCTTCACATGGTAGGCTTCAAGGCTACATTAAAGCTTTGAGTCGGTACCTTTAACTAAAATAAGACAGTGGAGCTTGGAACAGTTTTACTGCACATCTGATAAAAAGATTGTCTGGAAACAGCTTCTATGTAGTACAAAAAGTTGGACTGTATTTTGCTTTTCTCTTCAATTCCTCTTCTCAAGGTCTCTAGTTACAAAAGATTAAATAGAATGGGGTTGGCAAGTATAGTATCAACTGACCCAGTGGTACAAAGATATGAGGGCAGAGAAGAGAAAGACAGGCACACAGAGAAGCAGAAACAGAAAAGCTGCCTTATCTAACCAGGCAGATATAATGAAGTTGTTTCTCAGCAGGAACAATGAAGGAATTGTTGGATGCAAAGTGAGAATTGCTTAATTGTATCAACATACTTTTCTCTCCTTGTCTGTGTCCTGAGAAGCAGTAGCTCTCCCTTCTTTTCATTTCCGGTTGCAATAATATATCCCGTTTCAGGAATGCTAAAGAGGCTTAATTTCCTAGAAGAATAAAAGTTCAAGGCTTGAACACCTCAAAATCATGCTCTCAGAAGCTGTACTTCCTAATGTCAGGTATGATAATGCAAGATGGTTTTAGATATTAAGACACATTCTCTGCAAGCCTTCCCCAGCCGGATACTCTACTCAGATATTAGTCTACCAATCCCATTATTTTGGTTTGAAATTATTGAATCTGGGGTCCTGCGTATATGAAGGTCACTAAGTTGGTGTGTTGTTCTATGCAGCTAGCTGGATTCTGGACGATGCTACTTCACAGTGCAGCTATTTTGCCAGGCATTATTGCTTTGATCATTCCTGTACTTAAGAGTTTCCCTATGTTAGCATTCTCTCTGCAATACTTGGGAAGAGAGCTAATCCAAAGTCTAAATGATTTATTCAGGGTGCATTTTTAAATATTTGAATATTTTTATATTTTACCTTCAATATACTTTTTCTAAGGGACGTGGTGGCTTAGTGGGTTGGGATGCTGAGCTTGTCGATCAGAAGGTCGGCAGTTTGGCGGGTCAAATCCCGAGTGCCACGTAATGGAGTGAGCGCCTGTTACTCGTCCCAGCTTCTGCCAACCTAGCAGTTCAAAAGCACGTAAAAATGCAAGTAGAAAAATAGGGACCACTCCGGTGGGAAGGTAACAGCGTTCCATGCGCCTTTGGTATCTAGTCATGCCAGCCACATGACCACGGAGACATCCTCGGACAAGCGCTGGCTCTTCGGCTTGAAACGGAGATGAGCACCGGCCCCTAGAGTTGGAAACGACTAGCACGCATGTGCTGGGGAACCTTTACCTTTACCTTATACTTTTTCTGTTTTAAGTTTTGTTTCACACCACATTGAAGAAATTTGTAAAAAAAAAATTGTTTAAAAAGCAGAATGCTCATTATACAACCCAACCTTATTTTATTTCTAAAACAATTTCCCCTGTAACTTTGTCCTCTCAGGCTACCTTTTCATTTTCTATAGAGCATCAATATGGCTTCTCTACACTACAGAGGTAATGTGAGTTGCTTTCTTAGACTATAATTGCCCCATTAATTAAGGGGTTATTTTTTCTCACTGTTGCTTAGTTTTCCCTAGGTTACTTTTATATAGATCGGAAGTATATGTACTCTTAGAGTATGGTTCCCATACAACAAATGAAGCATAAATTGGAACCTGTACGGCATGTGAAATGGACCTCAGGGGTATAGATGCGGGGTGGGGTGGGGGAGCAGTGCCTCACTTTTGTGTTGCCTGATATTATAAGTAAAAAAAATCTTTCACCTCCAGTAAATTAAAGCAACGTGAAATCCATTTAGGATATAAAAGGAAAGAAAGTCTGGCAATTCTTGTATTAATGTTTTCAGATATATATTCATATTGAATGAGTACATTGTTCAGACTTGATGAGAGTGTCCATGGACTTGCTCATATCCCTGGGCCTCAGTGCTCTCTAATTTGTAGCCTCCAGTTGGCTCTACAGTGCATCCTGTGTGCATCAGAGGATGAATGCAAGATTATCTGAGATGCGCTCCAAGGACTATAAAAAAAAACTCACAAGGATGCAGGCATGAGTGGAGAAGTTCACTGGGCACTAGTAAGACTAAGCTGAGGCAAAGATGTTACTATAGCAGCTATAAAGGCTGCCAGGAAACCAGTGCATACATCTAGCTAATTAAAGAAATGTCTGGCTAGACAGCAGTATTGGTGAAACAGGAAGGAGAAAATAAAACATGACTAGATGAACCTCTGCCAGTGTACCATATAGCGGAGTGCTGGTACTCTGATATGCTTGGATAATATCATTGAGTCCGTGGAAATAGGTAGTGGAGGGTTTTTGTACCTGTTATTACTTCGGACCGCCCCCAATCTGCGTTCATTTCGCCGGGACCTGAAAACCTGGTTTTTTGATCTATTAGGCCTGGACTGAAGGGGTTTTAGTTTTTAATATTGTTTTAATTATTGGGCTTAACTAATTTAATCTATTTTAATTTATACTATTTTTATATTGTATTTTATGCTGCCCTGTAAACCGCCCTGAGTCTTTTGGGAATAGGGCGGTATAAAAATATAATTAAATAAATAAATAAATTACATGTCCAAATTTGCTACTCTTCTCTCCTCATTTCAGTCATTAGCTCTGATCATTATCTTTGAGTCCCATTTTTATGTTTGTTAAAATCTATATTTGTGCTTCATTCTAAATATTTTTTGCCTTGATATTTAAAACTTGGCATTGCATTTCCAAGCCCAATGGTCTATAAATCCTGGCTCTTGGGCATTCCGATTTGTGGAAAGAGGGAATTGCGTCCCTTTTCCCCTTAAATGTGTGTGGTCTTTGTTCATTTACTTGATGTGGGAGGGGAAAATTCTTTAGCTTTATGGACACTGGTTTATTTGCTGTTTGGAAAAGAATGGCAGGCTGCAAAGCTAACACCTGTCTATTCACACATTTTCAATTTAGGATAGAACAAAAGAGCCACTAGAGATGGTGAAAGACACAGTACAGGATCAGTGCAAGACCCAGGGCTAAATAAAGTTTAAATGTTTTAACTGCTTCTGCCAAACTTAGACATGTACAAAATGCCACTGGAAGAATTCCATTTGAGGTTTTGCACAGAACTGTTTGAAAACGGCCACTTTTCATTAGAAACTATGTTCCCTGAATACTAGCAGGTCTCTGCATTTGACTCTTCTAGTTTTCAAAAGAACCTGTGTTTGAATGGAACGAAATGATGCATACCACTCCAATGCAAGGGAATATTTTCTTGGTTGCATCCTGGCTCACATCTCCAGGAAAGGTTGTTTTCATGTTGTGATTAGAATTACCCTGAAGCTTTTGACTGGCTCTTAGGAGCCAGTCCAGTAGAATTTCCGATTTCCATCTACACTGTTAAACAGAAATGTATAGTAAAAAACAAAAAGTGGCATAGAAAAACTTCAATGTTTAGGTTTGCATAAAAAGTATCCATGCAGACAAAACTATTAACTTACGCTATCAGTCATTGGCACTTTGGACAGAATTCAGCCATCCAGCTCAGTTTTATATTTTATTGGTTTCTGCTAAAATGATTAAGATTTTTTTTAAATTTTCCACTAGAATCAATGGATTTCAAAAAATCAGACAGCTTGTGTCTGATATCTTCACCCCTACATTAAAAAAATAAAAATCACCACTACTATCATCATCACCACACATACACAACCCTGAGCTTTTTTGAAGAGCTGAGCAACATTCTGAATCTTCCAGTTAGAAAAACAAAGCAATTGATTAGCTTAACATAACATTCATTTGCAAAATAAATAATTTACTGTAATTTTTCTTGGAAAACAATTTAAGGATCCTTAGCAGATGTCAACCAGAAATTTATCTCTCCCTTGCTGACTCAGAAGACTGTATTCCCTGGCCACTCCTGCACTCCAGTTATTTTGTTCATCACCCACACTATAGCTTTTAAAACTTTCCATGCAATTTTGTATGGCTGTAATGTATGGATGGGACATTTGCTAGCTGCCTGCAATCACAAGGGTTGCTTTTAAATCTTAGGCATCTTAGCAGAACTAAAGTTCATAAATAAAACCTTTACTGGGTGAAAGGTATTTCATTAATCTAATGGACTGGAAAGATATTCCAGAGGATGGGCTCATGGCAGAAATGCTCTCTTCCTGGCTCCCATCAGATGGAACTCTTTAACTAAGGAAAACTGGAACACAAAACATATACTGGAATAGATATTCACCTGGCACCTAAAGGATATTTTTTTTGCTATTTTTTCAGCCCATTGAAATGGACTAAAACCTTTGTATAACAGAAAATGACTTATCCTTTTCTTAACTGAAAACTAAAAGACTTAAGGCTATTCGTAAAGTCTTTTCTTATATAATACCTAATCACAATTCTAATCTTGATGAATGGAGGAAAGGTAGGATTCTTGGCTTAAAACTACCTTTTTTTGGTCACACCTTTAGAATGTAGTTGTCAATTAAGGTAAGAGTGATACCTTAAAGTGTACAATTATATGATAGCTACACCCATGGGTACTAAATCTGGGCTGCTAAAATCCAATAAATCTACTAGATGCAACAGTTTTCTACATCTAGTGGTTATCTGGATTTTTACCTGAAAAGCAATCTTCCAAAAATCTCCCCTCCCCCTCTAATCCCACCATAAAAGCAGCAAGAATAGAAACAAAATACAACATGCCACATTGAATTACTGGCTGAGACTGACATTCCTTGCTACAAGTTATGTTGCAAATATGAGAGTAGACATTTCAATTTTTCATTTCTTGGCCTTTCATCTTATTTACTCAAGCAAGGCACAATAATGTTCAAGTAGTGCCTGTTAGATACAGAACACCAAACTGATACAGCAGTGTCCTCCAGCTCTTCATGGAGTATCAGCTTCAGATATTTTATGGCATCAGCTGTTGTATCCCTGCATTTCTATGTCCCAAATAGAGAAGGGCTTCTACTTTAATCCAATACAATGCCTTTTGCTTGCTGCATCAGAAAGGTAGCTGTATAAGAAGATGCCCAGGCATTAGGCATTTGCCTCTATGAGTCACAATAAGTAGACTCTAATGGCATGTCCTCCTCTATTATTACTTTTGCAGGAGCCCACCAGAGTTCTAATTACTTTCCTTCTGAATAACATTACATGTAAAAGAGACTATTTGTAGCTCAGGGTTGAAATGAGGGTTCCTTGGTGCTCTCTGAGCTTGCTTGTTTTCTTGAACACATTTCATTACCCAAACAAGGTAACATCCTCAGTATAGTGATCACCTGCACTGATGATGATACCTAGTTTGAGTAATGAAACATCTGCAAGAAAACAAGCTAGCTCAGAGAGCACCAAGGATCCCTCATAACATTGCATGATTTACCATCTAGCAATAAGCACAGCTTTTGCTTTTTGACACTAACACTAACCCTGAGGCAGTACTGCCAGGTATTGCATGTAAAATAAGACACAGGTAGTCCTGATTTCATGATCATATCTGGTACCAGCAGCTCAGACATTAAGTGAAGTAGTTACTAAGTGAAACTGTGACTGTGCTTATCATCTTAATTCAGCTTTCCTTTGCTTTATAGACCTGCAGACAACATAAATGCAAGGACTGGTTCTAAAATTACTTTTCCATCATTGTTAACTGTGAAGAGTTGCTAAACAAGGCAGTCACTAGACAAGGACTACCTGTAACTAAGAACAGTTGTACCTACTTGATTATGGACTGCCAGATACTAGCATTAAGTAAGTTTAGAAACTGACTGATTTTTCCATTGGCCAAGCTGCCAAATGAATCATTTATTGTAACTGATTTGCTCTTTTAAAAAACTCTAACCTTTCATTTATTCTAATCCTTTTAGTTTTATATTTAGGTCTATTTTTAAACTGGCATTATTTAGCTTTAAAACTTCCTTTAGTTAAAATTAATTGTTTTATACTTGTCCCTTATTTTAATTATTTTACTCTCATCCTTAGACCTACTGTTATATTTGCTTTGCTTTGTGCTAGTTTGTGGCTGCAGCAACATTGATTTGATTTTGCACTCTAGTTATGATTATCAAATCACAACTTTCTCTGATTTATAAGCCTTGCTTGCCATGGAAGGCACTTCCAAGTTTACAGTCTTATATCTTCTGTAAAATGCTTGTTGCTGGTTTTTCTATTATTTTTGAAAACTTTCTTCTAATTTAGAAGTTTATTGCTATTTCCTCTACAGTGTTATCTATACAATGGCTTTTTCAGGAGATAAGACTTAAGAGATGAAAGCAAACTGTTTTACCAGTGTGTATCCTAGAACTTTGTGAAGTTAGTTGGCCTGTAAAGAACCCAAGCTGTGCTGAAAACCGCATTACCAAAATGCCATGTAAAGAGTGTTTTAAATCTAGTTCGTTTGTTGTAAAATGCTTTTGCTTTGATCCACCAAACTCTGTCCTTAATAAGACTTGCCAAGTCAAGTTAATAGATCAAAGTACAACTCTTTAAAAAGCAACAACATCCGTTATTCAAATTAATTACGCAAAATTGCCTGATCAAAAGTTCAGCAAACATTGTAAAAAGCATCCTAACATAAGAAGCACATTCATGCTTCTTATCTTTAAGATTGGGAAATGCTTTCCTCATAATAATCTGAATGAAACAAGCAGTTAAATAGCTATTGGGATGGTATCTTCACTCCCTCCACCCACTTCCCCAACACACAGAATTAAAGAGTAAGAATTTCAGAAACAAAACATAAAAGTTTTAAAAATTAGACAAATAAAAGAAAGTTTCCTAGGTCAGTGTTTTTCAACCACTGCTCCGTGGCACACTAGTGTGCCGCGAGATGTTGCCTGGTGTGCTGTGGGAAAAATTGAAAAGTAATTATAAAATACTTTCTTTGTGTTTATTTGATTCCTATTCAAGAGAATTACTTTATATATAGTCAATATAGGCACAGAGTTAAATTTTTTAACATTTTCTAATGGTGGAGTGCCTCGTGATTTTTTTCATGAAACAAGTGTGCCTTTGCCCAAAAAAGGTTGAAAAACACTGTCCTAGGTGAACTTGCCTATTGGTGATTTCATGGTTTTATCCATGTAGCTTTTTGATAACGATAAAAAAGTGGTTTGCCACAGCTGCCTTCCAGGATCTTTTTTGAACTTCTCCCTCTAGTTCAGAGTTTGAGGATTCTTTGGTATTTACCAAATCAGTCCTATTTCATTTCAAGCCTATGCAGATATCATGGCTGAGTAGAGTTTAGGGGTTTTCTGAACCACATTTGCTTATCTCCAGTAGTAGGATTATATGTGACTCTACCTCTATTTATTTACCTATATTAAGAATACATTTTCTAATTGATTGCCTTCTGTGACAAAAAGATTACAGTAATAAACTTGGTGCTTTCTATAGAAGCCTTTCCCAGTTTTTGTCCTCCAAATATACTTGAACTATCCTTGCCAAAATTCAAGAACACAATGGGTGTTCTGAAAATTACAATCCCAGCATACTTGGAAAGATTTCAGCCATGTTTTAAAAGTAATAATAATAATAATAATTTTCTCAAAAATGTTGTGGTCAGTGGGTGCCATCTAGTGGTATTGTGAACTTCATACTTGCTGATGCGACATAGCCAACCCTCAATCTAGAGTTGGATATTTATTTATGAAGCAGATCCCTGTCCATTGTGGTTCCTTTGCCTTTTTTTAAACTAGTCCCTAAACTCTGCCTTTTTCATAGTGCATATAACACCAAAGATACTTCAATAGTTCCACTAATTTACACCATTTTATTCCATTCAGACATACATGTTTAGAAGAAAAAAATCCTAGGGATTCGGTAATGGTTCTGGTAAATTTGTTTGCTCCTCCTTTCATACTTTATAACTGCAGCTGTTCTACTGTTAAATTGATTAAGCTTGTAGTTTAGTTAGGCTCTGAGGTTTCCAAAAATGCGATCTGCTAGGAAACATTATCTTGTTCTTGGCTAATTCATTTGTGAAATCTGTGTCATAAATAAAGCCTTTTAGCAATTTCACAAATTAGTTCAATGGAATGGAGTATATCTCTTTCAAGGGATATTGGCATGCAGTTTCTGTGGAAAGTATGTACAGTATATAATAGACATTTCTTGGTGATCAGTGGTCCATATGAAGGGTAGGGAGATAAAAAATACATTCTACCCCCCTTTTTAAAATGGTTAAAATCGATGTCATCTTATTTTGCCATAGAAAAATTCAGCTTCTAAATAGCTCAGTTATAGCTGGCATATCCCTGAACTGGTTGGTCGAGGTTCATGCAGGCATAATTTCCTGAGCCAATTCACATCCTAGCCAAAACAGAATTCTCAGTGTTGCTATTATAATTATGCTTGCATGAACCTTGGTGTTCTTGTTCTTGTTCCTTATTCTGCCTCTATTATATTATCCTCATTCATTGGTGAATTGTGGTGATGACTAAAGGGCATATTAAACAGAGTATTTAGTTCAATCCTCTAGATGGGCTTCCTAAATATTAATGTCAGCAAGAAAATATATACACCGCTCATGATAGTGCTGTGTGAATTGAGTGAGGTCTAATGACTGAGTTTCTGTGTCCTTTGAAATTAAACATTGGGAAGTGAAAAGGAACATACAGGAAGCTCCATTACATGCATTAAAAATGCACAAAGTGGAAGAGTGTGGTTCTAGTACTCTTGTCCCAAAGATGTTTTTTCAAGATGCAACTGGACTTTCTTTGTTTTTCCTTGAAGATGTTTTGTTTCTCATCCAAGAAGCTTCTTCAGTTCTGATTGATTGGTGGAGAATGAAAGAATTTATATTCCTTGCAGTCTTCTGGTCATTAGCACTCTTCCTGAGAGTCATCGAAGCCATTTGGAAGTTTATCTGTGCCTTCAGGATCATGTGAATACTGCAAATGGAACTGCTGAAAGAAAGGACTGTGTTGTAAAGAAAGAAAGTCCAGTTGCCTCTTAAAAGCACCTTTGGGACAACCATGATCTAGATGACTGGGAAGCTGCATAGACTTCTAGTATTCTTGCACAGTTCTACATTAATCTGCTTCAGCCAATCTTTGCAAGGCTTGCATGAAGCTGGAGCATACCTCAAGCCCTAAGAGAGGCATGCAGTGGTAATAATTCTTATTCACCCAGCCCAGCCTTCCTACATGATGACCATCCTCTTCATAAGCTTTTGAAGCCATTCAATATAACAGCAAGGCTTGTGGGTGGCAAACGCAAGAGCTTGATTGACCAGCTGAGAAAGAAATCCTGTGATTACTAGCATCACTGTCAGGCTACTTATTACATAGCCTAAGCCACTATTTCCATTGGATTGTTTCACAGGAAAAAGCCAAGGTGGGTGCTCTATATGCACACTGCCCTCCTGCAAGTTGGTGAAAATCCATGGACTGGTACCATATACCAGTTACTGAATGGGATCTACTACTGCACTTCTGTGTTGTTACTACTTCCAAATGTGCCTTAAGGAAAGTAAGCACAATTTCTCAGAAGTGGAGTCCAGGCAATCTCTCTCTCTACACTGCATCTGTGGGAAGATTTCATCCCTACAAGGTCATCTGACATTACCAACAGTGATATGGGTTGCAAAGCATATCAGGTTTTACATACCTTGAAACTGCTATTAGATGGCTTAAAGTAAGAACAGTACTACGTAATGCTAGTACAGTTCAGGGCAATTTAAACCTCTCCCACTCATGAGCTGGGGATGAGAAGGCAAAGTCACAGAGATATGGAAGAAAGCAAGATATTGCTATGGCATGTTTTTGCTGAACTCAAGTGCAAATGTAGAAAAAATTCAGACAAGGCCATACAGTAGGGTCTAGGACCTCGCAGCCCCATGCTCTCAACAGAGGATTGGGAGAGAGCTGTGACATGTTCTGCGACTGTGGAGGCCCACAGAGAGGGCCTCCTCAGGGTGCCACCGGTCAGAGAATGTCGGCTGGTGGCCCCCAGGGGGAGGGCCTTCTCTGTGGGCGCCCCGGCTTTATGGAATCAGCTGCCGGTTGAGCTCCGGATGGCACCTGACCTTCACTCCTTCCGACGCGGTCTGAAGACCTATCTATTTGAACAAGCCGGCCTGGCCTGATGGGGGATGTGTTGGGGTTTTTATTGTGGATTTTTATATTACTATTTATTGTTTTAGCTCGGGCTCCTATTTAATTCTTTTTTAATTTTTGTACTCTGTATTTTTATATGTGCCCTGTTCACCGCCCTGAGTCCTTCGGGAGAAGGGCGGTATACAAATATAATAAATAAAATAATAATAAAAAATGAGTCTCCAAACTTTTTTGCCAGGGTTTCTCAATCTTTGGAGGGATAGTGGGAAGGGAGGGAGGGAGGGAGGGAGGGAGGGAGGAAGGAAGGAAGGAAGGAAGGAAGGAAGGAAGGAAGGAAGGAAGGAAGGAAGGAAGGAAGGAAGGAAGGAAGGAAGGAAAGGGTTTTAGTGAGAAGGAAGGCTGGCTGATCTGTGTATGGAGCAATCTCTGGAGTGCTGGGTATGACCTTGGCAGTAGCTCCATCTTCACCACAAAGTGCTTGCAAGGAGTACAACTGCAGGGGACACTTCCAGCAATTGGGACCGTTATGGTAGAAGCATTCAAGACTTTCCCTCCCAAAGAACCACTACCTGGGATTCTGGCAAGATGCAGTGATTGACTGTCATGATGGAAAATACTTGTCTTATAGATACAGGATGCCCCCCCAAAACTGGAGGGAAAAATGGCACCCTAGACTACCCCTCCCATTGAACTACTTCCTGGGATATTCACACTCCCTTAAGCACACACCTTCCCACCTATAATCACACACCATCAAAGAAAAAATAGGTTACAAAAAGAAACAAGACCAATTTTTAAAAACCTGCTTTTATTAGTCTATTTGATAATTGTGTGCAAGGGCCCGCAGGTAATCGATAGGGTTTCGGTTGCCATATTTACTGACAATGCGTGAAATCGGTTGGTCTGCATTGCGGTATTTCTTCATTTTCTTTGGCAGACCATGTCCTGATAAGAGTTGTTTATAAAATGCATCCCTGCCTACTTGTACTTTGTGTAGGTCATCTATAAACTTCCAAATGGTTGGATCTGGATGCTTCGATGAACTGCTTCTGAGTGATTGTTTGTATGATCCTCTGCTGTCTGTGCTTGCTGGAAAAGATTCCACATGGCTGTTGGGAACAAAGGTGGCTGTCTTCCTTGCCCCCTTCTGGCTGGATGACCTACATAGGTATCTTCAAACCAGTGCAGCAGGTGGAGCAGCTGGGCTGGGAGATAGTTTTCCAGCACTGCTATGTATTCATCCAAGTCTGGGACAGGCACGAAAGCCAAGGCCACAACCATTTTTGCCCTCACAGCAAACTCAGCATCTGCATTGTATTTATGTGAGGTTCCATCTCTAACCAAATCCTTCCTCATATTTTGTGCTAGATGAAAAAAGCCTGGGAAGCATTCTCTGATGGCATTCATGGCAGCCAATTCAAAATCACATGTGAATGGAACATGGCTGTGTGTCAGGCATCAGGTTTTTAACAAATTCAAACAGCCTCTCATATGTAGCACATTGTTTGTTTGGAAGCAGTGCATACAACACAGGATGCACTCCCTCACACTTCTTTGCTAGGATTACATACACCTGTGCAAAGAGTTTTGGAGCTATGGCAAAAGTCCCATCTATGTACCAGGTGTCAGATGACTGCAAGATGTTCAACCAAGTCCTTCGGCCAAATATTAGGATTCTCCTTGATCCCTCTTCAAAATCTCCTAGTAGGAAAGGCTCTTGTAATCCAGGAGTTGGTGAATATATCTTATATTGCTCAGGTAAAACAAGGTCATCAAGGCTTACCTGATCTGAGGGTGCCACCCATATTTCATTCCTTTTTCTGCGGATGGTTTTTCACAATGTATTGCAGAATAGACACTTCGGATGTGCCTTCCAATGTGTCCTCTGCCTGCTGTTTCATGCTACTCAGGAAATGCGCCACTTCCACACGCTCTGCTGATGGGGTGTGTGAATGCTCATTGATTCTTTTTATTACTTCTCTGAGTCTTGTGTGAATTCTAGGCACTGCATCTATCACACTGTTCACAGCACCAAAAAGTAAGGCAAGAATCAACTACACTCAGCTTATTGTGGGAAAGAATAAAGGAGAAAATTTATATTAAGCTACCTGAATGGCTTTCAACAATGGAAGCTTTTGCTTACCCAAATTTAATTAACTATGACAAAGTCATGACTTATAAAGATATTTTGGATAACGAAGGAAAATTGAAAGACGGACAAGATTTACAACAATAAGGTATTGATTTAGCATGGTGGCCATACTTGCAAATTCAAACAAGATATGAAAAAGATCTAAAGACAACGGGATTCTATAAAGAACAGACAGAATTTGATCAAACATTGTTAAAAACAGATGAAAACTTGATTAAGAAACTACAGATTTCTGCTAAATTTAAAGATGGAAGAAGAACAAGTAAAAGAAACAATGATAAAATGGGCAAAAAACTTTGGATATTCTATAGACTTGGAAGACTGGCAGAAACTATGGGATAGAAATATCAGATTGACTAAAGCAGTCTCATATAAAGAAAACTTGTATAAAATGTTTTATAGATGGCATATGACACCAGTAAGATTAGCAAAAATGTTTAAAAACACTTTGAATAATTGTTGGAAATGTAAACAAAGGCTAGGTACTTACTATCATATCTGGTGGACATGCCCTAAAACAAAAAAGTTTTGGGTTAAGATACATACATGGTTGGAAAAGATGACTAAAAGACAGATAAAATTTCAGCCAGAATTGTTTTTGTTAGGAATATTAGGATTTAATTATGAGAAGGAGAATGAATATTTAATATTTAATATTGCAAACTCTGGTTAAGAACAAGTAACATATCGAAGAAACAGTTTGAGAAAGATGGTGGGAAGAACTAAGATTCTGAAACTAGATTTTAAAAGAACATAAAGAAGGAAGGACATCAATATTGAAATTATAACAGCTATAATCAGTCTATCTATTTCTGCACATTCTAAAATTTTCTTAATTAAAACCTCTTCAGCTGGTAAGTTTTCATTTTTCCAGTATTGGGCAAATGCTATTCGCTGCAATATTAATCACATGTGAATGGAACATGGCTGTGTGTCAGGCATCAGGTTTTTAACAAACTCAAACAGCCTGTCATATGTAGCACATTGCTTGTTTGGAAGCAGTGCATACAATACAGGATGCACTCCCTCACACTTCTTTGCTAGGATTACGTACACCTGTGCAAAGAGTTTTGGAGCTATGGCAAAAGATAAGAGAAAGAAGATTCAGTTTATTATAGAACATGGGATAATATTTTACCAATGGTTAGGAAAACGAACTAGTGAGAAATGAATGTGATATGTTATTTTGAATCTATATTTGTAAGAAGAATGACATGTATTGATTAACTGATACTGTTTGTGATTATTGTTTATTACAATCTCTACAGTTATCTATTACTATACTAACTATTGTTAATTGAACATATGTACCCAGACAATAGCCTGTTTGCTAAGAATGAAAGTGTTATTAGGGGACAACCCCAATGTTGATCCCAACCCTGTCCTAATCCCAACCCCTAGTCCTGATCCCAACCCCACCCTAAACCCTAATCCCTAACCCAATCCTATTTTACCCCTAACCCTATAAAATTCAATAAAATCCTTTAAAAAAACCTACACTCACCTTATCACTCACCACATGTTTATTGGACCCGTGCCCTTCCTGGCTGACTTATGCAGCCCGGGAGAGGACACGCAGCTGGTTCCAGGCAGTTATATCAGCTTCTTTGAGTGAGGGTAGCTTCCCTGCCGTCTTGAAAGAGGCGGTGGTGAGGCCCCTCCTCAAGAAGCCTGCCTTGGACCCAGCTGTATTGAACAACTTTCGTCCGGTCTCCAACCTTCGCTTTCTTGCGAAGGTTGTTGAGAGTGTGGTGGCGCATCAGCTCCCTTTGGTCCTGGATGAAGCGGATTATCTAGACCCGTACCAATCGGGTTTCAGGCCCGGGCACAGCACGGAGACGGCATTGGTCGCGCTGGTGAATGATCTCTGGAGGGCTCGGGACAGGGGTCATTCCTCTGTTCTAGTCCTATTGGACCTCTCAGCGGCTTTCGATACCATCGACCATGGTATCCTGCTGCGGCGTCTCAGGGGATTGGGAGTGGGAGGCACGGTTTTACAGTGGTTCTCCTCCTATCTCCAGGGACGTTCGCAGTCGGTGTTGACAGGAGGGCAGAGGTCGACCGCGAGGTCTCTCGTTTGTGGAGTTCCTCAGGGGTCGGTCCTCTCGCCTCTCCTGTTCAACATCTATATGAAACCGCTGGGTGAGATCATTCGTGGCTTTGGAGTTGGGTATCATCAGTACGCTGATGATACCCAGCTTTTTCTTTCTACCCCAAACCACCCCAGTGATGCCCTCAACGTGATGTCCCGTTGCCTGGAGGCGGTTCGGGTCTGGATGGGGAGGAACAGACTTCAACTCAACCCCGACAAGACCGAGTGGCTTTGCATACCTTCATCCCGGGTCTATTCGGATATTCCATCTCTTTCTATGGGGGGTGAATTATTACCCCCCGTAGATAGGGCTCGCAACTTGGGAGTCCTCCTAGATTCGCGGCTTACCTTGGAAGATCACATGGTGGCCGTGACTAGGGGGGCTTTCGCCCAGGTTCGCCTGGTGCGCCAGTTGCGGCCCTATCTAAGCCGGGATGATTTATGCACGGTCACTCACGCGCTCGTGACCTCTCGTCTAGACTACTGCAACGCCCTCTACATGGGGCTTCCCTTGAGGACCACCCGGAGGCTCCAACTGGTACAGAATGCAGCCGCGAGAGTTGTGTTGGGAGTTTCCCGATACTCCCACGTGACACCTCTGCTCCGTGAGCTGCATTGGTTGCCAGTTGTCTTCCGGGTGAGATTCAAGGTGCTAGTAATGGCGTTCAAAGCCCTCCATGGCATGGGGCCGGAGTACCTCAGGGAACATCTGCTGCCAGCATCAAGCTCCCTGCGCCCTGTGCGTTCCCACAGAGAGGGCCTCCTCAGGGTGCCACCGGTCAGAGAATGCCGTCTGGTGGCCCCCAGGGGGAGATCCTTCTCTGTGGGCGCCCCGGAGCTATGGAACCAGTTACCGGTTGAGCTCTGGACGGCGCCCGATCTGCGCTCCTTTCGCTGCGATCTGAAAACATACTTGTTCGAGCAAGCCGGCCTGGCCTGAGGGGGGATTGGTGGGGTTTTTTATCATTCTTATTGGGGTTTTTATTATGTATCAATTGTATTTTAATCGGGCATGCATTTAATTATTTTTTAATTTTTGTAAATTTCTGTGTTTTATTCTTGCCCTGTACACCGCCCTGAGTCCTTCGGGAGAAGGGCGGTATAGAAATGATAATAAATTAAAATTAAAATATGTAGAGGTACCCATCGGAAACAAACTTATCTTCCTCTCTTGCTTGCTACAGTTACAACCATCTCGCAGGCAGAAGTCTTCTCAACAGCAGTAACACAAGTCTTGTTGTCCTCAATAAATGCAACGTACAATATTTTATTGGCTTCCCATAAGAGTGTTGGGGTGGGGGATATGATTTACATGGAATGATGGAGGCTGTATGAAGACCAGAAGGAAACACCTTGATGCAAACAAAGTCATCACTAAAAGTCAACATGGGTTTGTCAAAAACAGACCATGCCAGACAAATCTTATTGCATTCTTTGACCAAGTGACAAAATTAGTGGACCAGAGGAATTCTGTAGATATAATTTACTGGACTTCAGTAAGGCATTTGATAAAGTAGATCACAACCTACTACTTGATAAGATAGAAATAGATAGCATCACCACCAGATGGATTTGTAGCTGGCTGACAGGCCGTACTCAGCGTGTGGTCCTCAATGGAACTGCATTTACATGGAAGGAAGTGTGTAGTGGGGTGCCCCAGGGCTCTGTTCTGGGCCCAGTGCTCTTCAACATCTTCATTAACGATTTGGATGAGGGGATAGATGGGCAACTCATCAAATTTGCAGACGACACCAAGCTGGCAAGAATAGCCAATACTCCAGAAGATAGGCTTAAAATACAGGAGGATCTGGACAGACTCGAACACTGGGCACTATCTAACAAAATGAAATTCAATGGTGAAAAAAGTAAGGTTCTACATTTAGGCAGGAAAAATCAAATTCATAGGTATAGTATAGGTGGTACCTTGCTCAATAGTAGTAACTGTGAGAGGGATCTTGGAGTCCTAGTAGACAATCACTTCAATACGAGCCAGCAGTGTGCTGCAGCTGCCAAAAAAGCCAACACATTGCTAGGTTGCATTAACAGAGGGATAGAATCCAGATCAAGTGAAGTACTAATGCCACTTTACAATGCTTTAGTAAGGCCACACCTGGAATACTGCATCCAGTTTTGGTCACCACGATGTAAAAAAGATGTTGAGACTCTAGACAGGGTACACAGAAGAGCAACAAAGATGATTGGGGGACTGGAGGCTAAATCATATAGGGAACGGTTGCTGGAATTGGGTATGTGTAGTTTAACAAAGAGAAGGGTGAGGAGTGACATGATAGCAGTGTCCCAATATCTCAGGGGCTGCCACAGAGAAGAGGGAGTCAAGCTATTCTCCAAAGCACCTGAAAGCAGGACAAGAAGCAACGGATGGAAACTAGTCAAGGAGAGAAGCAACCTAGAACTAAGGAGAAACTTCCTGACAATTAGAACAATTAACCAGTGGAACAACCTGCCTCCAGAAGTGGTGAATGCTCCAACACTGGAAGTTTTTAAGAAGAGACTGGACAGCCATTTGCTTGAAATGGTATAGGGTTTCCTGCCTGAGCAGGGGGTTGGACTAGATGACCTCCAATGTCCCTTCCAACTTTATTATTATTATTATTATTATTATTATTATTATTATTATTATTATTATTATTATTATTATTATTATTATTATTATTATTATTATTATCCTTCATAGGTGTGGATAATTAGGAGTGAATCTGGCGTCTTAAGTTCTCCTGAAGTGCTATTGTAACTATTTAGATGCAACGTTTATTTATTCAGGGTTGTTAAAGGTGCAAGGGAGGCAGATGAAAGCTAGAGCAATGTAAACAGTCTAAGCCAAGAAAGAATTTTCATTCCAGTCATCAGCCATTCCATGAAGCCCAAAGCCTTCTACAGGAACCTCAATTTGCATATCTTGATATCAAGATATACAGAGGAAACTGAAACTTTGGGGGTGGGGAGATAGAACAGTCCCCCTTTGCAGATGAGAGAAAATATAAATTATCAAATAAACTAATGAAAATTGTTTTTTGGAGTGGTTCTTTCTTTTTCTCACTTCTTACTGCTAAAATGGTTTGGCTCAAGGGACTGTGGACTGGCCCTCCCCCCTCATCCTGATGCACCTAGCCCCCCCCCAGCTCCCGCTACCAGCCCCATGGAAGATTGCAAGAACCTTCCATCCCAGCTTCTCTTGTCTCTCTTTCTTTTCATCCCCAGTGTCACAGCCTGCCTCTATACTGTATCTTCCCCCCTCATTGCCCCTCTTGCAGTCTTTTGTGGTCATTTTTCCCCAGTCTCTTTTATTTTCCTTTTGAACAAAGCCTACATGTCAAGGTGCACCTGCTGCCAAGGTCGCGCCAGCGCCCCAGATATCGCTGCCACCAGACACTATACCCAGGCCATCAGCCATCCTTCCTTTCCTTCCTTCACTGCATCTTGCCAGAATCCCAGGCAGTGGTTCTCTGGAAGGGGAAGTGCCGAATGCTTCTACCATAACTCTTCCTTCCTTCCTTCCTTCCTTCCTTCCTTCCTTCCTTCCTTCCTTCCTTCCTTCCTTCCTTCCTTCCTTCCTCCCCTCCCAAGATTGAGAAACACTGGCAAAAAGGTTTGGAGAATCTTTCCCCCTCCCTCAGTCACAGAATGTGTCACAGCTCTCTTCCAATCCTCTGTTGAGGACACGGGTCTGCGAGGGGGGAGACCCGTGCCTGCGCGAACACACAACACAAACACACACACAACACACATGGACACACACACCAACATTAGAAAGAGAGTAGAGCAAAGGAAGGAGAGACATAGCCTAGAATGGGTTAGCAAGGTTATCATTGGGATGGGAGGGGACAGTCACCTGACCTGGGTTATTTATTCATTTATTGCAATCTGGTGACTGAAATTTGGTAGCACAATCAAGGTAGACAGAAGAGGATTTGGGGTCTGTGGCTTCCCCAGCTGGCCCTCCAGAAACGTACATGCATTCTCAGCAGCCATATATGTCTACCGACTGACAGGAAATATTAAATGCCCTTTTATGAGTGAAATTGCAGCAGCATTATTAATAACAGCCATGGCAATAAATAATTGAGCCGCTGCGTGGCAATCACTTTGGTTGTTGCTGCTGATTCACGGAGGGGATTTATTGAGTAAGCAAGTAACATAAAAAAATTAATTTTAAATGCATTTAATCGGCAGGCTCAGCTTCACAAATTTATGATAATCACATATTTGCTGCTTTAGTTGTTTAATACACGAGATGAATGTATCAGATAATGTGCCGTTCGCCTGCTACCCCACACTAGGCCGCCTCCCCAATCACAGGATCTTCACCTGCCCTGCAATTTGCCTGTGGACCCACCCCACAACACAGCCCCTGCGATGGCCCACTGCGCACTGCTGTTTGCCTGCATCATATGCTTCTCCCTGCCACTGATTGGCTGGCGGCTAACTGTCCCATGCAGCCAAAAGCCCGGGACAAAGGGGCCTCGGCCAATTGGCCAGGCCGGGCCGAAGGGCGCGAGGCGGAGTATGCGGGGCTCATTGGCCAGGGATAATGGGTGGGGGCGGGCGAGCCAAGCAGGAACATTAGAAGCATATGGGCAGAGGCGGGAGGCTCAAGGAGAAAGAGGCGTGGCTGAGGGTAGCCTAAAGGTCCCATTCCGCATATAGTAAGATTGTTCCCACTTGGGAATGTTTACTGAACCACTGTAAGGCTGCTATACAAGCAATTCCCACACTACTCAGGTGTCGTCATATAAATGGGATCTAGACATAAAGTAGGACTTCTACAACTGGTAATGAAGAAATACAAGCCTTACGTTTATCTTAGTTTATGGCATAAATTATACTTTACTTTCCTCTGAAGTTCCATCTGATAAAATTAAACAATGTCACATCTCTTAAAGTTCAAGCTCCACTGATTTGAAAAGAATATCAAATTAACTACCCAGACATTCTGACATGCATGTGTGCCCAAACCTCATAGCAACCAACTTAAAAGCATAGCAACGGCAGCTATTTGGCTGAAAAATCCATTCCATTGTCAAAATATAGCTGTAAGCTTTTCCCTTCTCTTGATCCGATCATCCTTTTCTTCCTTTTTTTTCCCAGCAAAATAAATTATTGGGACAGGGAGTAAAAAAAACAAACTGATGTAGACTGAAAACGTTTTGCCTCGAATTCAGGAACAGGTAGTTTTGAAGATCATTCAATGATGAAAGACAAAATATGTGTGGCAAATGCATACATTTAAAGGTATGAATGTGGGTAGTTTTAGAAATAAAATTATGGATTTATTCATTATAAAATATGTAATCTGTCCCACTTCCAAGGATTCTGGGTGAGTCACAATTTTCAAACAGCAAAATTACCCAAAAAAGTCACTGAAAAGGCAATTTACAAAGTGATGTAAAAAATAACAAAGCAAATGAAAATGTCAACCGTTAAAATATAGATCAAATCAGAAATTAAAAGCAACAATAACCATTCTCAAAAGTTAAAACAAACTAGCACTAGCAACTTAAACTTAAAACACCTTGCAGAAAGAATACTTTTTATCCTATCCAAAATATGAACAAAGAGGAATTATCCAGATTTGGGCAAGAAATAATAAATTAGCTTATAAATATGGAAGCCAAGATCTGCCTGCAAACTTACTTTCTCCAGCCTTCTTGGAGGATCCTAAATATCTCCTAGGCTGAATGCCTAGCATGAAAAGGTTCTGTTTGCAGAAGACAGCCTCGAAGATAACTTAGTCAAACTATGTTGGGTTTTGTAGGTAAAAAAACCAAACAAACCCATTTTGGTTAGCATTGGGAAATCAGTTATGCAATGTTTTAGCCTCTCTTTCAAGTGAAGAGGTGAAATAACTTAGAGAAGGGACTGAAATATTATATAATTAGTTTCTGAATAAAATACAGAAAAATAAGTCTAAAACACAGACCCTGAAACCTCCTAAAACCTTTGCCACAGGTAATAGAGGAGACCTTGCTGCAAGTTTTGATATGCAGCCATTTCAAGTGATTTATTTTTATTTAACAGTGGCATCAAGCAAAAAATAATCAGATCTAACCTGATTTGTGACAATCTCTGAACAAATGTCACTTGAAGTGAAAAAAGTATGTATAACCACATGAATCAACTTATGAATACAATTGGAATAAGAATTTTGGTTGTTAAGCAAGGCATATGCTAAATAAGTCATACTCTATTTTATCACCTTTTTTCCACAGTTGTTAAGCAAATCACTGCAATTGCTAAGTGAGTCATGCAGTCTTAAAATGGATATGGTTTCAACCATTTAGCTTTGCTTGTCAGAAGTTAGCTGTGAAGGTCATAAATAGTGATCAGGTGACCCTCCCCCTCCAAGATGCTGTAACCATCGTAAATACAGGCTTGTTGCCAAGAGTCCAAAGTCTGGTCATGTGACTGTGGGGATGCTCAAACTCCCAGCCCGCGGGCCAGACACTTCATCCGGAAGCCACGCCCACCCCATTGCCGGCAATGGCAAAACTGTCCCGATATGTTGCGTGACATCACATGACCATGAGTTTGACATGTGAAAGGATTAAAGCATTTTTACAGTGCCGTTATAACTTTGATGGCTACTACATGAATGTTTGTATGTCAAGGACTACCTGTATGCTTTATGCTAATTCTTTTGGATTTTTTTAGCTTTAGACACCACAATATTTAGGTTCTGATCTTGCCATATCAATAATCATTTAAAATGGGTCACTTCAAATTTTGTTCATTTTCTTACACTAGAAAATGAATACAGGTAAATCCGCAGCTTACAACCACAATTGACCTCAAATTTCCATTCCTAAGCAAGACAGTTGTTAACTGAGTTTGCACCATTTTATGACCTTTCTTCCCACAGTTGTTAAGTGAATTACTGCAGTTGTTAAGTTAGCAACATGGTTTGTTAAGTGAATCTGGCTTTCCCATTGACTTTGCTTCTCATGCTAGTTGCCAAATGGCTGAATTTTGATCACATGACCACGAGGATGCTCAGTGGATGCTGTAAATCACTATGGAGCAGTACCTAGTTGGCTAATGAAATGTCTGCAAGCAAACAACCAAACTCAGAGAGCACCCAGGACTTCCCAAAACATTTAAAGTTGTCAACAGCTTCAAAAAAAAGATAGAAAATTTTATAATAAATTATTTATAGAAAGAACATTTTCTGTCCCACACACAGGACTAATTAAAATCCAATTAAAGCCCCATTTAAACAATGATTCTAGCTGTTATAATTTCAATATTGATGTCCTTCCTTCTTTATGTTCTTTTAAAATCTAGTTTCAGAATCTTAGTTCTTCCCACCATCTTTCTCAAACTGTTTCTTCGATATGTTACTTGTTCTTAACCAGAGTTTGTCAACAAGAAGGCACTTAGGTATTATTAGTGTGTTTAAAAATGGAGTAAAGTAATGTGGGGATTGAATGTTTGGGAAATTAAATGGCTTAAAAATAAATATGAAGATGAATCCATGAATAAAAGTGGGAACATCCTGGGAAATTAGGTATGGACTAAAAACGTAAGGCTGGAGAAGGTTTAGACTCCAGATCCTGGAAAATAGAAACTGTGTCCATAATATAAAAGACTATATTTCATTTTGAGCAATAATCTTAGAGCAAATAAACTTGCAATAGATGTATTTACAAATTTTTCAGTATACATATTTCAGAAATCAAACCCATGGTATTTCATGTGCTTACTGCAATAATGCAAGCTTTCAGAAAATAATTGTGATTTTGCTCCCCTTGTTTTCTTAAGATTCTACATTTGTTTTTATGTATTCATGTAATAAAAAAATGTAGATTCCACCCAAATATATGCTCATTATTCTCAGTGAGTCTTTGTTCTAAAATGCTGTACCATGCTCAACCAGAATGTAAATAATTTAATGTTTTAAAAAAGTATCTGGGGAAGATACACATAAAAATTATAGGCTAGTTTGAGCTGCTATTTTATTAAGCAGATTTCTGCTGGTTGAGGTCTGAACAGTAGATTACATGGGAGATCTGGATAAGTTCTTCTGACCTTCAGGCAGACTCTAATAAATAAAATAAATGCCAACGCTGTATTGAAGCAAATAGACCCAGATGGTCATGGGAAAAGAAAATCCAATTTCCTCAATCTTGGTTTCATTAGCAAAAGTGTTATAATGGTATGATACAGTTATTTGATAACAGTCCATTCTGAACCACTTCTAAAATAATGGGATACATCTGGATAGATGGTTACTAATGCTACTAGTGAAAGGACATAGTGTACTATTTTGGGTTTTTTACTCCCTGATTGAATTGGGGTGAGGAAGGGTTAAGGAAAATAACAGAGCAAAAGTGTAGACAATATAGGATAATTAAACATGAAAGTCAGGGACATCTAGATTCCCTGATTATTTATTACAGAAATAAGCTGCATGGATACCCATTGGAAACTTTCTGGAGGCATCTCTAGCTTGAGCTGCCTTGGTGTGGAATCACAAAGTTTCACTTTAGAATCTTTAGCTGGCAGGCCAAAGGTATATGAACGAACAGCTGGCAAAGGGTAAATTAAAGCCATTACACAACTCTCCTAGACCTAGAACATACACACACACATCATCTGCTTAGCTGCTGCATTGGCATTTATGGTCTTTCACTTTGAAGTGATTTCAAAACTACCTTTCAACACTTTTTTCCACTAATGTGGCAATGGTCAAAGAGTGCAACTATTTTTTATTATTTCTGATAAAAATTCAAACTTTCCACAGACTTTCATACAAATTCTTTACGTACACTGTAAGAACTATGCAAAGAAAGGTTAGGATTGTCAGATTTGCTTTCCTCAGCTATTCAGGAATGATGCAAGACCCTACTGTGTGCATTCAGAAGTCTCTCTTCTGAAGTTTCCCTTCTGGGTTCGGAACAAGATTTTTTTTAATACACTTCTATGTGTGTTTGTATGTATTGATGGAAAAGGTGGCACATCTTTCTTGAAAAGCAAAGAATTTAGATTCCTGAGATTTTTTGCATTCACAATATTGGTTCTCTCTTGGTTAAAGTAATAATGAATGATATGAAATGCAATAGCTCTGGACAAAGTAAATCTATACTGAAAGCATTGTTCAAAATATAGATAGAGCTTCTTTAAATTTAAACCAGTTCAATCTTCTAGTTTCAGCATTTTATTCTGTATGTCCTCAGAAATAAAAAAAATCTACATGGATTTATATAGGAATGCTACAGGAAGAAACTTAGACTGTCAAGGGTTTGCCCACAGAATTAAAACTAAGGTTGCTTTTCTGGTATAAGTCTTTATGGATGTATTCCCATTATGTCAGCATCTGGCAGTATGAAAAGCCATTTTGTGCAGAGAACACAGCAAACTTTTAAGAAAATGGTTTTCATGTTGCTTTCTAACATACATATTTCTTGCACATAAAAATTAACTGGAATAAAGCACTATTTCTTCTATGTTTGACTTCAAAGCTCAAATTATTATTATTATTATTATTATTATTATTATTATTATTATTATTATTATTATTATTATTATTATTATTATTATTATTATTATTATTATTATTAAACTTATTATAGAGCTTTAGCCTGCTACATAGTAACCCACTGGGGATGATCAGCCATTTTCAACTCAAAACAAAGCCAGTCTACTGATCCTTTGGAGTCACTCACCATTTTCAACTTTTCAGCCTCTTTGGCAAAAGTAGAGGACCCTTCAAACTATTTTCTTCCTGAATCAGAGAGGAAAATAACCCATTTGCAACAAGTCATTGTAAGATACTGTAGTAGAAGTTTATGTGAGAGCTCTAAAATGTCAGGATTGTCCTGACAAAATGTCCCAAAAGGAAGACACCCCCCCCCCTCTCTCTCGCCCTGTTTCTGTTTTATCTTGGCTTACAATTACCAGATTGATCATGTCCTGGTGGGTGGAATTTTACATCCATGTACTACAAGCAGAATAATGAAGCATTGTGGCCTCAACCAAAGCAGAGCATTTCATAGATTGTTTATCCATTATTTTTCTGATTAAAAATTGTTATTAGAAGTTTACAGTTGAGATATATCTGGACTTAAAGAATAGAATTGGTGGTTTAAGTAAAAGTGCCCTATCTCTTCTAATGCAGTCGCTGCACAGAACTCTAATTTATAGCTTCATTGTAGGAAGCAGATTACCTTTTGATAACAAAAGCTGATCCAGAAAAAAAAAGTAATACTAATTACTGAGTTTGTGTGCATTGCTTTTGCTTCTTATAATCACCTATGCAAATAGAACATTAGATTAAAAGAAACATTTTTGATGCATTACTGTTTTTTCTATGCTGGGAATGTATGCCCATTTCTCCTACTTCCAGCTGCTATAAGCCTTGCATTACATGTTTCCCCTTAATACTCCTAGGAGCTGTCTGTTTCACACAAGAGATAGGTAGTCTAGGGCAATTTCAAAGGTGATCCCAATGTCTTGAGTTCTTTGTTTATTTGTCTGCAATCAGCAGCAAAGCAATCAAGATTTGTATAAGAACTTACTTGATCTAGGGTATGGAGGTTTTCCTTCTGTGCCATAAAAGAAAACTGCTGTCTGATGACAGGTTATTTTCTTTATGGAGGGGGCAAGATAGGCCCTCAAGGGGAAGAAGAGCAAGTTGCCTTCTTGTAAACTCTCTTACAGCATTGATTAAGGACAGTTAATGTATTCCATTCCCCTCCCCTCCCACCATCCCTCTTTACATCTCGCCCTCCTGCTGTTAGGAGAAGACATGTGCTTCCAGAAAAAGCTTTTATTGTCTAGTCAGAATAAAGCATATCTCAAATATAGATTTTATTAAGGGGAAGTTTCAGAAACATGTATTTTTGCAATTTTGTCATATTCTCCCAGTTTAGTTCTGTCGTTTACCACAAAAATTATCACTGAGGGAGGAAAGAGAAAACATCTATTTGGTAGTTCTGTGGATCTTCCCCAAAGCTCAATTAAAATGCTACCCGCCTGTCCTTGAGCCAGAAAGAAACTATGCCAGCATAAACATTGCTTTCCCCATTGCTGATTGCTGTGCTACATCTAACCTCTGTTTTGGCTTTCCATTATATGTAGTCCTCAACTTATGATCATTTATTTAACAACTGTGTGAAGTTACAATTTACAGCCAATCCTGGCAGTTAGGACCATCATATATCATTGTGGTCATGTGATCGAAATTTGAAATATATACAACTGGCATGTATGTATGATGGTTGCAGCATCCCCAGGTCATATGTTTGCCAGTTGTGCAGCAAAAAAAGGTCATAAAATCAGGCAAAACTCATTTAATGACTGCATCACTTAGCAATGGAAGTTCCAGTCCCAATTGTGGTTGTAACCAATCAAAATAGATGCAAAATGTGTTAAATCCACTCTCTTTGCCACCCTCCCCTTCCTGAATGTCACCAACCATAAGTGTCCCCTACATCCAATGGTTTTTATCAAAATGGTGAAATGTATACTGTGATGTCACAAGTTCTTCCACTCATGTACTTATGTGTGATGTACAAAATGGATGGAATTTGCATCTTAGCAGTTGTTTTGATTGACAGATTGCTATTATTATAAAATAATTCACAAAATCCTCTTTGCCAACCTCTGAAAGTTTGGCTGAGCCCCTGCCAGTGATGCCTGCCAGTGATGCCTCTTCAGTGGCTGGAGCGACTGCTTGTGCTCTGCCAGCCAGAGCTCCATTGTGGCCAGGAACAGCTCCATTCTTTTCCTTCATCTTCAAATCTTCACCAAGTCTTCATCACTCTCCCAAAAGATGGGCAAGTGATCTGGGCCCAGGTTTTAGGAGACTTGGTTTGATGTCATGGTTCCAACAGACAGAGACAAATAAAGCAGAACTGCGAGGCTTGAAAATCTCTCAAAGAACATGTTTATAACTTACAAAGTATTGGCACGATCAAAAGTGAAACCAAGTCTGAAATTTCCACTGAAATTTCCCAATTACAAAGTATAATTCCCACCTACAAAACTATACCATCACTACATTCCCCAATACATTCATTTGGCAGGCTTTCTAATACAATGCCTAGTCCCTGATCGCGGGAGCCTTAGTTCCCGTGGGACAGAAGATTATTATGATTAGTGAAGCACCTGGGCAAGCCCCCCTCCCTTTGTCCTGTGTGGCAACCTAGAATGAAGAGAAAGATGGCTGCAGCCAGGCTCATTGTAGAGTTGACACCCAGATTGTTGGAGGATAATATGCTGACTCTGTAAGCCACTTAGAGAGGGCTGTAAAGCACTGTGAAGCGGTATATAAGTTTAAGTGCTATTGCTATTGCTATTTAACAAATTAGGAAGGCAGCATAGGCAAAAGGGGAGAAACTATAGGAATAAAAAAGTAATCAAGAAAAGAAATCAGAACACTGCATATAAATTAATTGAATACTGATACAGTGCTAGAACCGATTGCCAAGGACACTGCACATGCCTGCATAAAAACTATTTTCATCATTGGGAAGCTTGAGGAACAAATTGGATGAATGCTTGACTACTAGATTAATTGAGCTGGTCTGTCAAGTCTGGCAGAAGCTCATTCCAGTGGAGGCTATTGACCAATTAAAACATCTTTTGTGATTAATCACTTGCCTTTAATAGAGCAGTCATCTAATTAACTAAATTTATATACATTTGCATACAAGTGAAAGCTCAACAAACTATACTTTTTTAGATATTAAAGGAAGCATGTACCATAAAATTATTAAAAAGGTATTGTACGAATAGCATATTTAATAACTTGTATTTCATTCCATATGTAGCAATATAGCAGAATGAAAATAGACTTAAAATTAAACAAGCATTGTGAATGTAGAGCTCTGCTGATTAAAATTAATCAACCACTATTAATTAAGTAAAGTGCTTGTATATCAATTAAATTGGTTAAAGTTTATAACTGCATCCAAATTCTACTTCCATGTTAGATATTGGAATAAAACACTGATTCTGTGGTTTTCAGAAAAAATATTTTGGCAAGGTTTCTATTTATGGACTATAAAATTTCTTCTAAATAAGAGATGTACAACTTTTTTTCAGGTTGAGGCCACATTCCACCTTTGAGCAAGCATGCTATGGATCATATTCCAAATAATAAATGCAACTAGACAAATAGATAAAGAGAAGGAATAAATTTGATTATATTCCATTTAAAACAATTTAAATAAATTTAGGTAGTAGGATTGTTCCCTATATATTTATATTTTGTCATATCACAATCATTATAAGATTCTGGATTCACAATAACATCAAAGAGTACAAGGTGATGGTAATCTCCTGTCCATGGCAATCATGTGTTTGTCATAGGCCATCAATGGCCTTTGTGCACATAGTATGTCTTAGATCTTGCATTCACTTTGGAGCAAATATACTGGTATCTCTTTTGGGGGGGGGACTTTTCCATCAGGTCATTGTCATGGACAGATCACTTCCTTGTGATAATGGCTTTGACTGGTGGCCACCTTCTGAAGGAAGGAAGAACTAATTCAGATGTCCACTACTGACATCTGATGGATCCACAAAGATTCCTGTTACTGCTTGGGGAGTTCCCAGCCATCTGTTGGCTGGTGTTTCTGTTAGATGCTTTTTTGACCACTGGAATACAGAGGCAACTGGCCTCTGCCCATCCACCAATCCTGTGCAATTCCTTGGTTCACTTAAGCAGTCTGTGAAATGATGTGGTTGAAGAGATACCTGGAATGGCACTGATGGAAGACAAGAAGGAAACGAGACTAGATATAAATTAAGCCTACATTTGACCTTTCTTTATAGCATTAAGGGCATAGTTACTTCTCTCCTTTATTACATCTATGGAATGTCAGCTTTAAAGATACCCAGACAATGTTAGGAGGGATGAGCCAGAAGGTCCAGTCATTGTAATATGCAGTAATCTGGTTAAGCTTTTCATGGATAAAATAACTTGCTTCTGCTCCAAGTTAGATCTAAATGGGCAGAATCTACTGAGATGATAGGGATGACATTCTGGGTGTTATCTGTGAAGCTTTTGAGCCTGTGGATCCCAAGAAAAGGGCACAATCTTCTTATATTAGTTGTTACTTGTGGATTCGATTTTTGCCCTACCTCTCTAAGCAGTGAAGCAGGGAATTTGAAGTTAAGATCCACACTGTAGTCAATTGAGAGAAGGGGACCTACCAGAAGTCTGTCAAGAGGCATTGGTTTGTCTATTTCTTAAGAAGCCAGGTCTGGGTATTACAAAAGTGGAAGACTTCATTCTTTGTCCAATTTTCCCTTTTTGTGGGTGAGTCTGAGAAATTGGTGAGCCTGCAATTGCAGAGGACTCTGAACTGTCTGGACCCTTGAAGTCTAGGTTCAGATCTAGGCATGGGACAGAAACTACACTGGTCTTCAGATTTCCTAGTGTTTGAATAGAATAGAGCTGGAAGGGAGCGACCTTGGAGGTCTTCTAACCCAGCCCCCTGCTCAAGCAGGAGAACCTATACCATCTCAGACAAGTGACTGTCTAGCCTTTTCTTAAAAATCTCCAGCGATGGAGCACCCACGATTTCTGGAGGCAAGCTGTTCCACTGGTTAATTGTCCTCATTGTCAGGAAGTTTCTCCTTAATTCCAGGTTGCTTCTCTCTTTGATCAGTTTCCAACCATTGTTTCTTGCTCTTCCTTCTGGTCCTTGGGAGAATAGTTTGACCCCCTCTTCTTTGTGGAGCTCCTCAAATACTGGAATAGTGCTATGATGTCATCCCTGTTTCTTCTTTTCTTTAGACTAGCCAAACAAAGTCCTGCAGCCATTCTTCATATGTTTTAGTCTCCAGACCTAGTGGGCCCCATACAGATTGTAACCATGTTGTTCCTATTTAGCTCTGCAGCCAAAGTTGTTTAGATAATATAACATGTACTTTTAAATTTTGTTTTTGGGATTCTTCTATTAATGCACTGGCTTAATGAATTGCTTCTTAGTTTAAAGAAAAATAAATATTTTCTTTTGTTGCCAAATCCTAAGGTCCATTGTCACCTGGATTATGTTGCTTCTGCCACACTTTGTCTCCCACTGATGCTCTTATGCTGTGTTTTGTTGCAAGAAGCCAAAAACATTTTCACTACAAGGTTTTTTCTTTCCATTTAAGAAAAATCACATTTTCCATTTGTCTTCCAGTCTTTTTTTTCTTATGAAGCTCGCTCTGCCACACCTTCTGTCTTCCAAATATGAATGGCAAATTGAATGCTGTAAGAGCATCACTGGGCCTGGTTCTGTTTTGATTGAGAGCAGTTTCTATTCCCAACAGGTTATTATGTTGCAGGGCTTGCTGTCATATTTAATTTACAAAGAAGATGACAGATACAAACTAGAGACACAACCTTCTGCTGCCAACTCATATTTAATCCTGAGCAACTTCTTCGTCTCCTACAAAAGAAGGATTCCTTCTGTAACAGAACAACAGCTGAATATTTGGGCTATATCAAAATGATGAGAGACAGTAACATGTTTAAGACTATGTTCTGGAAATGTGATAGAAAATATCTGTCCTAATGTTACACCTTCCCCCCCCTTCTCTCTCTCTCTCTCTCTCTCTCTCTCTCTCTCTCTCTCTCTCTCTCTCTATCTATCTCTGTCTTTCTGCCTCTCTCTCTCTTTGTGATTTTAGACCCGAAGCTCTCGGCATTCACAGGGTTCTCAGCCTGGCCTGGCTGATCAAGCCAAGCTTTCCTTTGCTTCAGCAGAGTCTCTGGAAACCATGTCTGAAGCCGAACTGCCCATTGGGTTCAACAGAATGAACCGCTTTAGACAAAGCCTCCCATTGTCGCGTTCCACCAGCCAAACAAAACTCCGGTCACCAGGTAAACTCTTTGTAAACTACCTAAGCATCTCTCATTCTCATGGGGATCCTGATCTTGGGCAGGAGATGTCATTTTTATTTTAAATGAAAGCTCTTTTTGTGTTACCTTTTTGGAGTTTTCCCTGTGGAGCACTCAAAGGGGATGTTTCTCTATAAGCATTTCTTTTTTTCACTTACAGTGCATATATAAGCATCTTAAATGAATCTGTAGCATGTTCATTTTATTTATTTAAATTATTTCTATGGCCCCTTTTCTCACAACAGAATAATCTTATTTTGATTTTTGGAGAAAGGGCCTGACATATTTTTAGGGGAGAAAGGATAGGCTTAAGGTTAAAATATTGACATCCCTAGTTAAAAAGATATTAGCTTATAAGTCTAGGAAAGACCCTGGCATAAAGACTCTAGCCTTCTCTAGATGTTCTGACCTTTAGCCAACAAAGTCATAAGACATTTTGTAAGAGATAATGAAAACTATATTCCATCATAACCAGAGGATTCCAGGTTTGGGAAGGTTGTCTTAGAGAATGACTGCTAGGCAGAACAAGCCATGCTATTCCCAGGACACCAGTATTTTGAGTGAAATTCAAAAAGCTTAGCTATATTAATTTACCTGCTCACAATTATTTTTACTAGTTTATTAACTTCCAAAATTCACAAAACATTATTTTTTTAAAAAATATTAAATCTAGAAATCCAGGACAATTGAAGCATCAATTAAAATCTTTGAATTAATACAGTAGAAGAATCAGAATATTACTTACTCTCCAGTCTACTGATTGTTATTATATCGCTGATCAACTATTACCTTTAGCTTTCCTGTGAAAATGGTGAGATAGCCCTGTGTGGAATTTCATACTCACACATCTAAATATCTTGGCACTAATTGCATGTGCTACTAGTAGACACTAAAATAGAAGTTGAATATTTAGCCATTTATCTGATCACATATAGTTCCATTTGTATTTGTGATTCCATTTTTTCCCTTCAGATATTGCTCTTCAAATAGATTACAATTGCACAACAATCTAGAAGAGCTTTTGGCAATTTGGGGAGCATTTTTGGCAATGTATACCAATTGTATGCCTGAAACATGTAAAATTGAATAAGATTATTCTATATTTTACCACTTATTCACCTATTAACAAGGGTCCTAGGGGATATGGGGTGTGGAGATAGATTTTTGTGCAACTTCCAAAGCAAAATTAACTAACACACCCAGTCAACTATGAGATAACCATTGATGTTTTACCACAAACTGATCCAGGTTTGTTTGCAGTAAACAAATTTTTACTTGCCACATCTCTTCCAACAACTATGAAATAAATCCTACAGGAGTCTGCAAAAATCCTCTCTCTGGGAATTTAATCTCTGTGACTCTGGCTTGTTTCAGTTTTTGACTCCCAAGCCACATGGAAGTGTGTGATAAAAAAGATTGAAATTTTTTTTTTATTGAAAAGTTTTAACATACATTTTCTCTTTAACAGTCCCCCCTCCCCCTCCCCTCTGTCCTGAAATTTTGAGAAGGGGGTACATTCCTCCAAGCCAGTCAGTGAACGACCTATTTTGATTGCACCACCATGGTCACCTTTTTTTCTCCCCCCAACAAAAAAATGGGGGGAGGGGGAAGAGCCCCAAACTGAGAAGATACAGAGTTCTTTTCAATTGCTGGAAGTACTAAAAATAAAGTTACCCATCTTTGCTTCCTGTGTCATGTGCTACCATCACATAAAGGTGAGTGAATTGCTTGGGAGAGGGATTCACAGCTATATCATACGAATATATGTCCTATGAAGTTTAAAATTTATAATTATGAGTCACTCAACAATTCCATCTTTTGATTTGTTTCCTTCCTGTTCTATTATCTTTTCCTATTATTCTCCATTTCCTCAGGCATCCTTTTCTTGCAATTTGGGGATGAGACAAGGAGGGTTCATATCACCCACGAAATCAGCAGTATGGATACTCTGCATGCCCTCATTGTCCACATGTTTCCTCAGAAGTTGACAATGGGGATGCTTAAGTCCCCAAACACTGCCATTCTGATCAAAGACGAATCCCGCAATGTTTTCTACGAATTGGAGGATGTCAGGTATGTTGCTGGCAGGACAGGTAATAACTCAGGTAATAACTCCTGGCAGGAAATAACACGCAAAATGGAATGTTCACTTCTGTATAAGAATGATTCTGTGGAAAGGAATTCTCTCCAAACCCCTGCTAAAGGAATCCCAAAAGATGGTTTTCAGCTTTTCTAGAATATTTCCAGCAATGGAAAATAGACTCTCTCTAAGATTCTGCTGCCAAACATTAGAGGTTTCTCCTAATGTTTCTCTTTACTCCAGAAGAATTGTAGGAGGCTGGGTAGAGAGATGAAAACAGAAATGTTTTGTCTGTCAAGAAAACATCAAAATATATTTTAAGAAAATATTAATCAAAATACAGTCTGTGGCAACACCAACTCCAGCCAGGGGAGATGCCTCGATCATGAACTAGGTTTTTTTATTTGTTTACTATAGCAATATGCTATCAGGAAATCGTTCTCTGTCTCTAGTCACTCTTTGAATTATGCATCATTGTTAAATATTTCTATCGAATTAGTCATCCTTGTTTTTATCACTCCTTGAGGAACTTAGTATATTTTCTTGCAAAATATTTTTATTGAAGACTAGCACTTTTTATAGCCCTCATGTAGTGCTTCCTGTAGCTTCTTTTCTCTTTTTACCTTTCCTCAATACACACATTCATGAAGAAAAGAAATTTAGTTAAACAGTACCTTTTGATTGATAGCACCAGGACCCATTTTACCAGAAATATCCCCGTTTGTAGATCTTCATGGTTCCTTTTATGTGAGCTTTGGCATTTCAGCCCAAACCTACAAGTAAGAAAGGAAGCCTACAGATATATAGGACCCAAATAGTGTTGAGCCTAGGTACACATTTGACATTTGACCCCCACAGAAGTATTTGCATGGACATACTTTTGTATATCAAAGCAACAGATTGCAAAAACATTATAAATTCTAAATCCTGATTTGATCTTCTTGGAGTCTTTTTGGAATGAACAGGAAACAATGACCCAGGAAAATGCCTTTATGTATCTGTCATCTTTGCTGCTATGAGTGTGCTCAAACATATTTTAGGACCTGAAATAATAATCAAAGCTAATACGCATTTATCTCATGTGACTCTTTGGACTTTGTTCTTCCAGGGATATTCAGGACAGAAGTATTATCAAAATCTACCGGAAAGAGCCCCTGTATGCCTCATTCCCTGGATCCCACATCACCAATGGTGACCTTCGGGTAAGACCAAGGATTGCATAGAGGCCATTCAGTTCTTTATTGTCAGTGACACAAGAGATAAAATGGGCAATGTACTAAGGAACATTTCATTAATACCTGTGCTATGGTGCACGCACTCATACATTGACTTTTAGCAAGCATTATGGTTCTGCAGATGTGCAGTCATAATCTTCCTCTTTCATGTTCAATGTATTCTACCAAAAGACGGCAATTTCCTCTTTGTAATTTGAGAGCTATAGATGTGCACTGGGGTGATTATTTCCTCAGAAAGTAACAGAAAAATCCTGACAATTCTAATCTAAGCACCTTCCCCACCCCTTCTTTTCTTCTTTCCTTTTCAGCAAAACTAAAATACTTGAACCAAATCACTTTAATAGAGAGGATCATTGGAAAAATCTGTATTTCCCTTGAGCTTTAGATATTCAGAAATTTTTTTAAGTAACTCCACTGTGGGAGCAATTTATATATCCTATAAAATTTTGCTTCTGAGGGATTCTAATTTAAGAAAAGAAAAGACTATAGAGAATCCCCTATTAGTGGATGGTGTCCTTGAGGTTTCAAGACTTGCATTTCTGTAAATCTGAGTACAAAGTTATGTTATACCACATTATCCACATGTGATTAGCTGTAGAAAAGTAAGTACAAACTCTCCATCTATTGTAGTGAACAACCTAGTTTAGTAAGGAAAACAGTTGTTTTGGAAGAAGTAGAAAAATGAAAAATTTTGGCAAGTTGTCAATGAATATTTCACTAGTATAAGCAGACTTTGGCAGGAAAATAATAAACATGCCCATCAAGGCATTCATCAGAGTAAAATATGTTTCCAAAAGAGATGGAATGGAATGAATCAACAGTTTAAAAAAAACTGTAAGAAATAAATTTTGTGCAAGAGAGAGAGAGAGAGAGAGAAAGACATACAGACAGACTTTGGAAGGTGATCTATTGTGATCGCCATACGAATAAGATATTTTTTTCCTCTATGCTCATGCAGCTCAGTATATATTATGCACTTATACAGTAGTTTCATGTGATTAAATAATCTCACATATTTTTACCTATATGCAGTAAAGATTTGTTACATTCTGAATTTATCTGGCTTCTTATTGTTCTAGAGAGAGGTGGTCTACACTTCCAGAGAATCCTCTCCCACCCGGCGCTTAAACAGCATGTCTCCTGCTTCCCACCTTACTTCTGGCTCCCCTCCTCCAGTGCTACAGTCATCCTCACCTTCCCGTTCCCGTATGTCTTATAGTGGTGGGCGCCCACCCTCCTATGCTGGCAGCCCTGTGCATCATGGAGAGCGCCTGTCCAACCTCCCTCCAGCTCAGGGAGTCTCACCAAGTCCAAGTGCTATCTTGGAACGCCGGGATGTCAAGCCAGATGAAGACCTGGTGGGGAAAAATATGGTACTGGTGAAGAATGAAGGCCTATATGCTGATCCATACAGTATGGTACATGAGGGACGTTTGAGCATTACATCAACTCAGTCACTAGCTGGGATGGGAGATCCATTTGCTTACCCTGGAGGTCTTTATAAGCGGGGCTCAGTGCGTTCTCTTAGTACCTATTCAGCTGCTGCCCTACAATCAGAACTGGAAGATAGTTTATATAAGCCCAATTCACAGATCTACAGTGATACTTATGGCCCAGGAATGGGCTTCCGTTTGCCACCATCATCTCCCCAGAAAATAGCTGATGGGCGACTGGTGGATGTTCAGCAGAGCCAAAGTCCTCACAGCCCTTATTCAGGGCCTCCAAGTCGATCCTCACCAGTACGGCAGACTTTCCGCAAAGACTCTTGTTCCTCAGTGTTCATGGAAAGCCCTGTCAATAAACCACGGAATCTCAGTTCTTCAGGTGCTCCAGAACTATTCCCTGGACCTGGGGAACGACCTCATTCTGGATTCAGTTCACCCGTGCCTGCCAAGGATACTGAAACAAGGTAAAAAATGGAAGTGTATCATTTCTTGCTAACTATTGTTGAAGGAAAAGTCTTCTTCGTGGTTCAGTCCAAGCCAGGGATAAACAACATGGTGACTACTTTAGAAAGAAGGTTGCAGTTTATTGAAGAGAAGAGCCAGACAGGAAGATGGCTCGGGAAGAAAAAGAAAAGAGCTGAGCACATGTAGGGAGTGGGTTTTTATACCCTCTTGAGCCTTTTGTTTGGAGTTGTTTCCTGTTCCTGTTTAAGGCTATTTCCTGTGTCATGTATTCTGACCTGATTCTGGGTGTGCCGTTTGGCATCTGTGGGTTAATCCTATTATGTCCTGTCTTAGCGTTTGGGTGGGGTATGTAGATTTTATGTGTCTTTCTCTTCTTAATCTTCTAGCTTCAACTTTCCTGAATGGTTTACATCTGCATTTCTGTAGAGCTAGTTTCTGCTTTGGGGAGGGAGACTTGGGGCTATTAGAAAAACTGGGCATGTTTTTCTGCCTTTTTAAAATCCTTTGAGGAAATATATTTTTCTGTCCTTTTAATATTTCCTTCTCTGGGGGGCTGACTTCCCACAATCCCCCCTTTGTGCCATAATAGTGTGGATGACACACTTTTACTGGTACAAGATTAAAATTTATCTGATCAGGGAGACTTGGTAAACAAGCTTTAAACTGTTAAGCCAAAAAAAAGGGGGGGAGACACTAATGGAGGCAAACAGAAAAAGATCCTTGCAGTGGCTCCCAAAAGGGGAGCTTCCAACCCATAAAGTTCTAAAAATCAGGGCAAAATTTTTTTTAGGTGGAAAACAAATTTATAGTTTCCAATATTCTGTGCCAATTATTTTCAAATGTTGGGTGTCACTTTGAGCTTCCAGTCAGGTTTGCACATTCCTCCCAAAATTCTTCACAGCCATAGTTTGCCTCAGTACATAACCACTGGCTGCCCATTTTCAAGGGTTGTTTCTGCCTTAGCTCTTAGTTCAGTTCATCCAGGTTAGTGATGTCCAATTGAGGTTAGCCAGTATGCAAGCCAGCTATCAAATTTTCTTAATTGCACATAGTGAGCCCTAGGACTCCCGATCTGAGTCCACCAGTGCAAGATATTCAGGAGACCTCTTTCCTCCTACTTCCTCAGTCAGGGCATATGAATTGCAACTCATGTGAGGGGGCCTGGTTCCCTCCTCCTTGGAATTTGCAGGAAGTTGTACATGCAAAGCTTTGAAGCCACAGAGCAAAAACCAGCCTGGGGAACTTTACTGAAGGTAGGTGGAGGGGAAAGACTCAGTGTGATTATGAATGGGGTGTGTGCGTGGGTGCAGCTACTAATACAAACAGGCAATACAAACATTCTGGATAAATTTTTCTCCCATCAGAGAGAAATTGGGGTGTTCAGGACTTGCTGTGCCAACTATTCCCAAATGCCATCTCTCCATAAATACATTCAACTGGCTTATTAGAATACAAATGGGGCAAGAAAGAAAACTTTACAATGAGTTTCCACCCTCCCCCATAGTCTTCCTAGTTTTGTTCTGAGGCTTCACATAGGGACCAATGGCTCCAGGGCTCCTTCCTTCTTCTGCAGCTTTCATAGGCATCTGGGGGAATGGTAGGACTTGGGAAGATCTGTTCCACTCAGGTTGCATGGTGGCTTCTTAGTGGATGGTTGGATTCAAAACCCAATTCCATGGCTCAGATGGATGGAGGCAACATCTGCGTCAGTGTGCTCTGCTTCCAAAGGTGGTGGTGGTGGGTCATCTGTGTAGGGCTGAAAGACATGAGAGCAAAATCTCCTCCCCCCTTTCTGGGTGGACTCTCCCAAGAGAAGCAGACAAAGGCATGAGCAGAGGATAAGAAAAGGAGAAGTAAAAGGAGGGGGAGCTTGCAGACAGAGTTTGAAAAGGTATTAATACTGCAGTGGTTAAAGAAACAGGCAGACAAAATGAGGAAATCACAGATGAGGACAAAAAAAGGCTGGATTCTGGTAAGAGAACATAAATGAAAGGTCTCATTTCTGAACTGAACATTTGTAACATACCGTATTTTCCGGCGTATAAGATGACTTTTTAACCCATGAAAATCACCTCAAAAGTTGGGGGGTCGTCTTATATGCCGGGTCGTCTTATACGCCGGAAAAAAAAACAAATCAGTCGAGCGTCCCCATTCTTGCAAAGCCGGGCCGCCGCGCGCAACCGAGCTATCTCCGGCGCGGCTCCGGGACACGGCTGGGCGGGAGGGTCGGGCGGCTCTCCCCACGCGAAGGCGGCGCTGCCCGTCAGCTCGTCGCAGAGGAGGCGAAGGCCCGACTGGCCCCTCCGGCCCTCCCGCTGCTCCCGCGCTTCTGCCGGCCCCCGAGGCGCAGCGTTTCCCGGGCAGCAGGCAGCGCCGGAGGGCAGCCGCCACCCCGCCACGGCCAGCGCCCCTCCTGCTTCCCCCCCCAGGCCTTGAACTTCTCCCATTCGGCGCAGGGAGGGGCAGCTCCGCCCGCAGCCTCTTTTTCATGTGCCGCTTCCCTCTCACCGTCGGCCGAGGCGCGCTCAGCCCGGGCTCCCGGTCCCTCTTCCCGGCCGGCTTCCTGCCCTGCCCCTCATGGAGCTGGACTGGGCGTGCAGCCTCTCGGTGTGGCTGCTTTTCCTGGGCAGCCTGGCGGTGCGGCTCCTGCGCTCGGAGGTGCTGCTGAGCCAGCGGCTGCTGCTGCGCGTGGGGCTGCTGGCCGTCCTGCCGCTGCCCCTTAGCGCCGTGCTCACGGCGGCTGCCTGCTGGCTCGTCTCGGCCAGCACCGCCCAGCGGAAGCGCATTCCCCGCGGGGGGGAGAGCGGTGCTGGTGACAGGTGAGTCCGGTGGGTGCGAGGCCCTCCCCTCGGGCAGCGGCAGGACGGCCCAGCGCCTGCAGGATGGCCAGCAGCCCCACGCACAGCAGCAGCTGCAGCAAGAGCTGCAAATGCAGGAATAATGTGGAACGTGTGGATGGTGCTCGCCATCGCCTTATTGGCCTGCGTCTCGGGCAAGGCGGTAAGAGGTTGTTTTAATTTCATTTGGGGAGGGTGAAGCAGGGCAAGAAGCAGTTGCGAGGAGCGCTTGCGTGGATTCGGACGATTTCCATCCCCTTGGTCAGTGGTTGCCTCGCCTTTCCTGCTCTAACTCTTGGGGAACTTTTCCCGTCTTCTCCGTTCTGCATTAACTGGCAATTTAGCTCGATCCTGGGGCGCCTTGCACTGAACTCCCCTTTCTTGGTTCAGAAACTGGCTTCGGCCTCAAATTGGAGAAAGAGGGGCGGCGGGATGGGGATCAATCCGGAGCGGGAGGAAGGATGAGACGCCCCCGCTGTTCCTATATCTGCTGCGCAGAAGTTTTGCTAAGGTCATTTGCAAAGATCAAAACTTTTTAAACAGGAGGGGCACGGGGTTTTCGGCTCTGCTTAATGGTATGTGAAACGGGGGAAGGGAAGAGGAGAGAGCCATCATATTTTTATTTGATGGGTAGAAAATGTTTTTTTCCTCCTGGGATTTTTTTTTTTTTTGGTGGGGGGAGCAGACTTCTGAACTCGAGGGGCCTTAGTTTTTTGTAAAGACTATCGATAACTCTTGGGATACGTTTTTTATTTAAACAAAAAGCTGTCCGAAAATTGCAGATGGAAAGAGATGGAATAAGAACATCGAAAGACAGGACCATAAAAACAATCCTTTGAAAGGGGGGGGCGCGTGAGTGTTAGAGTGGTGATTTAACACTCCAGTTAAAACTGTCTAGCGTATTTTTCATTCAAACGTCTCCTTCATTACTTCAGTCTGTTGAATTCAATGGAGGAGAACATGATACCATGGTGATTCTGAATGTGACAGTTTTGGATCTGTTTGCAAATCCAGTCTGGCATCACTGAGTTGTGTTTGATTGATCCAAATGGAATTTTGGATTATGACGGACAGGGAGGGCAGGGCATGTAAGTATTTTCCGGCGTATAAGACAAAAAACCTTGAAAAACTTCTTAAAAGTAGGGGGTCGTCTTATACGCCGGGTCGTCCTATACGCCGGAAAATACGGTATTAAAGACTTAAGGACTTGCAACTTGAAAAATGTTGGGCAGCTTGATAATGCTGAAAGCTCCAAGTAATTTTAAAAGCCTAATATGTTAAGGTGTGCAATTTGTCAGGGGCAGGAGAATCTACCTTTAACATTTATTCTAAAATAGACCACATTGTTTTAGAGATTAAAAAATGCTTATATGTTCCAGGATTACCTTCATAGTAGTTTTACCAATTAGTGATAGGATAAGAAAAGTAACTTAAGAAGATTATTTCCCCACACAAGCAAACTTGAGCTTCAGGAGGCTCTTGTAGCTAGACACACCTCATGTTTCAGGAAAAGAATAGACAGATAAAACTGATTTATAACACATACAGTAAATGCAAGAGTGAAATTTTCCCAGAAGATGAACTTAAAACATTCTATCCTAGTAACTTTGGGCTGTTCTTATGAGTACAGAGACAGAAAGGAAGAAACAAACAAATAAACACATTTTTCTTCACTCTGTTTGTTGGCCAGACAGTTAACAGTCACATTTGCCTCACACACAAAGACTTTGACACACATATATACACAAAGACAAGGAAAAGAGAACAGAAAAGGGAAACAGAAGTCTTAGTTTTATACATCTTGTTCATTCCCACCATAAATCTCAGTTAACTCAAAAAAGAAGAAGAAGAAGAAGAAGAAGAGAGAGAGAGAGAGAGAGAGAGAGAGAGAGAGAGAGAGAGAGAGAGAGAGAGAATCACTATTTCTTATTTTCCCTTTAAGTACCTTTATTTAGCCAAATTGGTTTCCCAGCAAAGCCTTGAGCAAAGCTCATTCTTCACAAATTTGTCTTGCTTGATTCATTTTTCATACCATCCAGGACGGGCGCTCAACTCTCGTGACACACCTCAACCAAATCTCCAATAGGTGACCTAATTCCCACCCTTGAACTACAGCTAAACATGTTCCACTTCTGATGTGGGGTTCAATCGGCTTAGTCAGGTCCCTAACATGACTTCCCAGCCACTCTTAGTGACACTATCCCTGCCGCCCTACCGTCACTTTTCAGACCAAAAGGGGGTCTGGGGAGGACCTGCTGCTTTCAGCTCCAATAGTTACATGGCCTCCTACCTTACTGCCTTCAGTTTTCAGACTTGGGAGGAATCTGGGAGGACCTGTGCTTTGTGCACTAGTATGAGCTCCTCCTACAGATGAGCTTTGCTTACAGGGTCTTACCAGCTGGTTGCTCAAATCCAATTCTCTCATTCACTCATTCCATTCCATTTGCACACAGCCTCTCCCTATTGCACACAGCCTCTCCCTATTCCCTAACAAAAGGTCCTGCGTTCTGGCCAAACCCCCATGCTTTCCAGGGTCTGTCACCTTTCTGCAGTTAGGAAAGATCAGAGGGAACAAAATCCAACTGTGATTGGGAAAAAGGGTCTTCTCACTCACACAGAGACATACACACATTTCCTTTGTTGCTCTGGGCTTTAAAGTTAAAATTTAGAGGTACTCACCTTCACCTTCTTTCCAAAGCAGCCCTTGAGCTCAAACTCCCTTTACCCTGGCTCTACCTGGGCAGGGCCTAGGAAACCCATACACAGACACAAGGGGTTTGCTGCCACCAAGATGGGGTTTACCAGTCTCAGTCCATTGGAGTGGTTAGCTTGAAGTCCCATCTGGAGTGCCAAATTGTTGAAGGAATATTCTTCTTCATGGTTCAGTCCAAGCTGGGTATAAACAACATGGCAACTGCTTTAGAAAGAAGGTTGCAGTTTATTGAAGAGGAGAGCCAGACAGGAAGATGACTCTGGAAGAAAAAGAAAAGGGCTGAGCACATGTAGGGAGTGAGTTTTTATACCCTCCTTTGTTTGGAGTTGCTTCCTGTTCCTGTTTGAGGCTATTTCCTGTGTCATGTATTCTGACCTGAGTCTGGGTGTGCCCTTTGGCATCAATGGGTTAATCCTATTATGTCCTGTGTTAGAGTTTGGGTGGGGTATGTAGATTTTAGGTGTCTTTGTCTTTTTAATCTTCTAGCTTCAACTTTCCTGAATGGTTTACATTTGCATTTCTGTAGAGCTAGTTTCTGCTTTGGGGAGGGAGACTTGGGGCTATTAAGAAAAACTGGGCATGCTTTTCTGCCTTTTTAAGATCCTTTGAGGAAATATATTTTTCTGCCCTTTTAATATTTCCTTCTCTGGGAGGCTGACTTCCCACACTACAGATGTACCATTATTAATAACACAATTATCAGCACCCTGAATATTTTATACATTGGAAAGTTGGACCCTAATATGCAGGCTTTCTTATTCTGAACTTGAATTTGAGTACAAAAATGACATTCAGGTCTCAGTAAATGAGATTTCTATCCTATAATGCTGTTGCTGCAAAAGAACACAAGTGATTTTGGTTATTTTGTGCCAATATGTTAAAATAAATGCACATGGGTTAGTAAATGGTTTGTTTGTCCTGGTATGCTGACTCCTGTGGTCATTTTGGCTGGAGCAGCAGGAGTGATCAGACACACATTTGAGCACATGATGCTTGATTAGTGCTCTGCAAATTAATGATCAGGCTCTATGAAGGGTAATTGCCTACATGGGTCTAGCTCTCTCATGCAAGACCACTAGACCCTGATTGACAAGGCAGCTTGCACAATAGAGCACTGCTGGCTGAAGTGGTGAGAACATTTGCCCGTAGCCCATTATCAACTGTTTTTCGACAAAGCAAAAGAGACAGCAAGAGAACACAAGTAAGCAAAATAACAAGGAAGCACAAGAGAGACAGATAAGTGAGTGAAAAAGAGAGATTATATAAGTAAGAAAGGATGAATTGAGCAAATATGCAAGACAAATAAATCATCAGCCATCTGCTTTCAAATAAAGCCAGAGAGATAGGTCCAGCTATCTGTCACAATTAACCTCTTTCCTCAGTCTTACTCCTTATTAAGGAGAGCAATTGGAAGTTGTTTTTTTTTTCCTCAGCAGCAGGAAATCCACCAATCACTTTCTGTAATCAGTTCCATGTTAACCTGTCAGAAATGAACCTCCCATTGCTGTCTCATTAGCAAAGCAGAGCAGAGATCAGGTGAAAGACCATGCAAGTAATGTTGGCATACATTTGTGCCTTCTTACAGACTGGAGGAAGACATGTTAAATAGGCTTCCTGCTGACCATTCTTGTTGATGACCACCCAAAAATCTCTTGATGTAGGGCCTGGGCAAGGCAATTCTTTTTCAGCCCCTTTTCTCTTCAGCTTTTCTCAGATAACTAGTTGGAATAAAAAATGGGGAAAATCAGCAAAATTACAAATGTATGCTATCTTGACCCTCTGTAAAAATAAAATAAAATTGAGTGACTTAAGGCAGTCTCTTAAAGGAAACCATTCCAATGCATTGTAATAATGGCATTTCCAATGTTATTTTATTTTTTTTCCAGATCTGTTTTATTTCTTTTTCCTTTTTAATTTGCCACGTGGTTGCATCAGCAGTAGATTAATCCAGTATAACAAAGTAAAATACTGTTGCAGCATTCTGTCTTCTGTGTACCTTTATTTAGATTCCCATCCTTGCAAGTTCTGCCCTTATATTACTTGACAACTGAGTGGGTAGTCTGAACAGATACGCCTAGTAATTACCTCTTACAGCTTAATCCTATGTATTCTTCAGCATTAAGTTCTACTCTATAATGAGGCTGACTGCTGTATAATTGCCAGCAGGATTGCTGAACAAATGTCAGATCTGTTGCAGGCATTATATATTGAGTTCTTCCTTTTGCTTCTTTTGTTTCATTATATGCAAAAGAGGGTTATTTTGCTCATTTAAAAAAAATTAGATTAAAAATGGCAGGAAAATAGTTATTATAGCTATCTCTTGTGGGAAGCTGAAATCAAACTTCAATTAAAAGATACTACTTATAGGACAATTATCACCTATTCCCCATCAGTAAGCAATAAAATGAGTGAAAATCTGCAAGCAGGAAACTTTCAACAAAGAAGAGAAGGGGTCTGAAGGGGTCTTATTGTTCAATTAGATATTATAGAAAGCCTAAAGACATTGCTTGATAATATACTGTCTGCCTCCCCAATTAATGTATCAAGACAACAATGTGCCTGCTTATAATTTGTCAAGCTTCCTGCCCTATTCTTTTAAGGAATCTTTAATTTTATAATAAAGGAAAGCTTTGCATCCTGCAGAGCAAAATATCATTCCCAAACATAGCTTGAGATTCCACATGAATTTTTATTTTAGAAAATAAAGTGGGCTTGGCTGCAATCCAGTATGGTTTTTTTTAATCTCCAGCAATGATAAAAAGGTGTTTATGATTGGCAGTCATTAAAAATTTCAATGTGGCCATTGCTCCCAAAAGTTTGATGACCCCCATGGTGGTATAACATGCTTTGTGAAACCTTCATTTTTTAAATTTCAGTTTGTTGTGGTCTCAGTAGTACTGAAGGACTGAGAAAGAAAATTAGAATAACTGATCTTTGATGCCACAAAAGCAATTAATCTATTGTCTCCCAATTTTTAACTTGTGTCTATCTCTTTACCCATAATTTTCAGGACTCTGAAAGCAAATTAGACAACATGAGATTGTGTGCCTTGACTCATGTTTAATCTTCCTACGCAGATATCTCCAGGAATGAGGATAATTTCTCAGCTGACTTGAACTGTCAGGGGGAAATGTAAGAACAGAGATCATTAGGATAAGAGAAAAACAGAAAAAAGAAATGATTAGAAACATCAAGAGGGAGGGGGAGTGAAAGGTAAACAGGAGAGGTCAAAGGAATCAAAGTCATAGTCCTATCAGAAGTTAATGAAGTGGAAAATATGCTCGAGAAATTGCTCCTCAATTCAGAACCTTGAAGAAAAATTACCCACAGAGGCCCTTTGGGATGGACACTTGATGGAGAGAGTGAGAGAAGCCAAAACCACTCTTAGTTTCATGCTGTCTCATTTCATTTCTGCCTTTCCCTTTTCAAAGTAAAATCAAGGAGCATGACCCACAAAGGAAAATGCGTGTTACCTCACTTTGGCCAACTAAAGGTACAGAATGCCTGAATTTTACTGGCATAACAGTTGCTTACACTAATTGACCTGCATCTTCCTAGGTGTCTACTTGTGACTGAGAAAGTAGACATGCTTATTAAGTTGTTAATGCAATTGTAAGTAGAATGAAATAAAGGCTACAGAATCACTGACAAAGACAGATCTTGCATGTGACACTTTTTTCCAACAGCACATTATCTGATATAATGTGCTATTTGGGTGGGATGGAGAAAAGGGAATGAAGCACAGTGGATTGGAGCGCCCCGTACCACTCGGTACCAAGTATTCCTATGCAAAATGTGATGTGCTAAAGTACTAGCTCCTCTCTTCTTCAGGCCAAAATTTGCAACCTTGTGTACTTCTGAGGATATGCTGTATGTACTAATCTGGAATTACAGGATTTGCATCTAAAGGGCATCAAGCATCGAGAAAATACCTCGTAAGGTTGTCTTTGTTTCAGGTTGTCAGCTTCCCAGAAATATCTATAATGTCTTTATGAATTTGTGCTGATTCCACAGAGTTGTTAGGCTCTTAATTTTCTGTCCTTAGGAAGCCTATTTTGGTCAATTGTTTTAGTTTTCGCCTATCTTGTGAGGCTGTTACCATCTGCAGAGCTTCAGAAAGTTACATGGACTTCAGTCAGGTGCTTTTTAAAGTGTAATTTTCTAGCTGTTTTGTATGGGATATGATATTGTTTCTTTGCTAATATTTTTTCTTGCTTTGGTGATTTTATACTTTTAGCTTCTTTATATTATTGCAGACAAGTCCAGATTATCAAACTGAGAGACACGCAGGATGCTACTTCAAAACTGAATACAAATAAATTTATTATATTCCTATGCTTACTCATATTTCCTTTATACTAGGAATCAGTGAAAAGAGCATATATTTATCCTAGTGCCTTGTCTGGAACTTTTTATATGTACAGTCTCTCTCCTTCTTCTGCTCTCTTTTTATTAAGGGATCGCATGGAAGCAATGGAAAAACAGATTGCCAGCCTTACAGGATTGGTACAGAGTGCATTAATGAGAAGCTCAGATGGAGAGACTCCTAGGTAAGAGATTTGATGGGTAAAACTGCATGACTTGCTGCTGTTCTCCTTGGCATTGATAGAGATGGTGAACTTTTCACTCAATTACATCCTTATCCTGATAAATGTAAAGCAGAAAGTTATTACCAGATTAGAGATATTTCTAACAATCCAAACAAACTGGCCAATGTGGTTTTTATAGAGGATTAAAAAGAGAATGAATGCCACTATGATATAAAGATTAGAGTATGGGATTTTGGCCAAATCTCCGCTCAGTAATGAATTGTAATAGATAAAGTGGCAAGATGCAACTGAACTTATTTTAATTGGGGAAAAACATGGCTCTTTTGCAGTTGATCACCCTAATTGCAGGTGATCTTAAGGCAATAACTCGTGACCAAATTTGCCCAACTCAACCAATCCATAGAGTTTCTATTCCAATAACTATAAGACAAAGCACCTGGTAGAGCAGTATTTTGCAAAGATTTATCTACATACTTCCAAACTCACCCTTCCCACATTATATACCCCGGTACTTCAAGGAGAAACACTATTGAGGATACCATTTCCTTTATTGCATCAATACCTTGTGAAGTACCATTGCACAATAATCAGTTACCTTAGCTTAAATTGTACTTAATTGGGCTAATAGAGTGGTAATTATTGCTAAGGTTTCTAGAATCCTCCTTCTTTTAAAGAAATAGGACACTGCCAATCCATGCTGTGTTGCTGGCTCCAAAAATTAAAATGACAATAGATTCATATAGTGAGTACTGTATAGACAATGGCTTTGAAAGAAAGAGAAGGGAAGGGAAGGACATTCAGACATGCGAGATTCTGTTGCTACAGTTCCAATTAAAGCTTTAGGTTTCTTTCTGATCTACCTTATGGGGTGACAGATGAGATACAAAATCATTGCTTTAGCATAAATTCCTAGTATTTCTTCTAGTCTGTCAATGTACATATGCCTTCCTGCCCTTTTTGGAGAAACAGATCAATCTCATGATATTAAGAAAAATCAAACTATTTTTTAAAAAAAGAAATAAAATGCAACTCTTACTTTTTAACATTATTAAAATGCAAATATTCAGGATAAGTAAGACAAAGTTTATGGGATAACATTAAAAAGAGACAGATCATAGTTATAGCTCATCTATTTATTTATTTATTTATTTATTATTTATTTATTTATTTATTTATTTATTTATTTATTTATTTATTTATTTATTTATTTATTTATTTATTTATTTATTTAATATACTGCCCTTCTCCCGGAGGACTCAGAGCGGTGTACAGAGCAATAAAGTAAGAATACAATAAAGCAATAAAGTGAGAAAATTTTAAAACCCAAATCCATCAGGCCAGGCCGGCTTGTTGGAATAGATAAGTTTTATCTACCATAAGTGTTCTATCAAGATATGTGGTAGAAAATTCTAAATTAATATATAGTTTCCAGAAAAACTATAAAGAAAATTTTAGATCTTTGTGCATATCCTGTAATAAGAAAAAAGGCTGTAAAGAACAAAAATCAGTGAAACTCAGATAATGCTATACAGAAAAATAAAGATAAAAATGAACATAGCTTTATGCTCCTAGACTTATTTAGATATTCCTGAGACACAGTTTCCCGAAGCAAAAGCTCTCTGCTTGTTTTCCTGGACTTTTCCACTTATTGTAATTCCAACCTTTAATCAAAAGCTCAGGAATATAATGTTAATTATTTTTTCTTACCTCCACTATCCTGCTTTCAACTTTTCTTGGGGAAAAGCTTTGTACATTGCCCAGAGTCACATTGATTAAGTTAGGCAGCTTTATAAATCTAGTTAATAAATAAATAATACAATTTTGTTCTATCTGTGACCCAGAGCATGTATGTCTCACACCTAAAGATGAAAATTCTACATCTGAAATGAATACATGTGTTTTCTATGTCTGGCATTAGTGCTGGCAGCCTACAATATTATGAGTGCAAGTAAGCTTCACTTATAATCATATACACAAATCACATATTACAGTATAACAATTTTTACTCCCATCCAGATATCTTAAACCTAGAAATGGTTTTGGAATATCTATGTCTTGTTTGTCATTACAGTGAGAAAACAGAAGGGACCAATGGAGGAACAACTCCATCAGCACGTAAGTGAGCATCTGAAGTCCCATCCTCAAATCTGACTTATCTCAAGAAAGAGAAGTCATCTTAGGTTCATCAATGGAGCAGTAAAACAAGAAGGATAAATTCCAGTTTTAGTTGCTGTTGTATCTGGAACAAGAAGAAATATACTAAAATTATTTTTATCTTGATAGGTGGGATTTAGAGTTAGGAAGTTTTCATGAAAATCTCCCATCCTTCTATTTTAGTCTTTTTGCTTTTGCTTTTCTCCTGTAAGTTATAGAAACCTGTATGATCTTCTCATGTTCACTGCCAATTTTTCCACTTTTGAGGCTGTCTGGAACAAAATGGAAGCAAGAATTTGACTTCACTCTTGATTCAACTTCTTGATGATGCCCCTCACTGAACAGATTTGATGCATAATATTAAAAATGCAGTTTAAAGTGAGGGAAGTTGTTCTTACCTTAAAAATAAATTGGCTTTGTTGCAAAGATAAACTGAGGTAAAATAGTTTCACATAGGTATCAGGCCCTTCTCCATGCTGTTTTAAAAGAAAAGAATTATATAAAGAGGGGAAGCCAATAGTAAATTTAACACAGGTCTCTGCATTCTTGGAGTTGCTGAAAAAAATAACATTATCCAGACCAATTTGTGGTAAAAATTGAAGCCACTACTCACTAGTGTACTTTATTTATGTAGAAGATATTACTCAAGATGTTGTCTTCTCTTTGATAAGAACTATATAATGCTTTGAACTGAAAATTACGGGATTTGTATTTTGTACTACAAGCTTGATAAAGGATCTTAATGACATAATCCTTTTCTTTTTTTCCAATCTATATGGATTATTATGCATTTCTGGTATTTTTTTCTGTTTCAGCCCAAAGCAAAAGCAATGTAGGGACTCCAGTTCCTGGACCTCCACCCTCATCTACTACTGGTACACCAGCTGGGCAGCCCACTGCTATCACTCGTCTGCACATGCAGCTGCATCTCCATGACTTGCAGCAGAATGCCAGTGAACTCCGTAACCAGCTGCAGCAACTCAAGAAGATGCAGGTAAACTGAGGTGGAAGGAAGATTATATTTGGACTATTTTTCCAATGGAGGGGGAAATTTTAGAATATTACATTGACTGAAGCTTTTCTCCATTAGAAATGATATATTTTGAAAGCAAATGATGCTTCCTGCTCAGATTTCAGAAGCCAGAGAGTGGCTGAATCTGATGCCCAGTTGTAAGAGTATGCTCTGTGTAACACTAGAAAACAAATAAATTAGGTGAAGCAGAAGTATTGCAAATTTGCTCTAATTACTCAATATATACAGCTCTGTGAATTTAACTTCACTTGATGCAGAATTTGGAGAGGCACTTGGAAATAAAATTATATCATTTGATGTAATCTTATCCTTCAGAGAATATAAAATTGAAAGACACAAACCAGAATTTATTTCTTCTTTAAAGAAAAAAATAGTTTCTGGTTAAATTCCATAAGGAGAGAATTGATTCTAAGCTTGGCAAAAACTAATTGTGTTTCACTTTTCTTTTACAGAGAAAAGCAACAGTATTGATTCAGCAGTCATAGACACTGAGTTTCAATACTGTCCATTCCTCTCTTCCTGCATACATGTATTTTGACTCCATTTAATAACCTTTCCCTGTAATTTTCCATTGTTAGAGGGAGAAAGGAAGGGGCACACAGAACAAGGAGGAATGCAAATTAAATGCAGGTATACAGAAACTCTGTAGTTAAGCATTATCACATACACATTGCTCACAGAAAGTTTTAGTGTAATCCTTGGCATCAACTAAGATTGCAAAAGGTTCTCTATCTAAAACTTTGAAATGGTGTTGCCAAACAATACTGACAGTAATGGGCCACATGGATCCATTATCTGAATCCAACTTGTTATTTTTCCATTTCTATTTGGGATTCATTTAACTTAGTTGATAAAATGGGGTTTAATCCTAAAATCTTTCCTTGTCTTTCAGATACCATGAAAAATAAGCCTTCTGCTTTCCCCCATCTTGCCACAAGAGTTTGCCTTGCTCTCTTTTTGCTCTCAGCTTTGTTTCTCTTTTCTGTTGACATTTATTCTCATTAGTTGTGCTCACCAAAACAAACTGCCTTGGTGCCAGGTGAGATTAATTTGGAGTCTGTGGCACCAAATAAAAGGGCAGATGGTAGCTGTGCATCCAGAGCTAGCAATCTGATCTTCCCTCCCAAACTGTGGGAGGTGCCTGTGTTTTTCTCTCTGACTTGCTTAACTCCAGAGATAATTAACAGTGACAGCTTGTTGGAAACTGGGAAGCAGCAAACAGTGCTGAGAGGTGGAAAGGCAAATGGCTCACACTCCCCCATTCCTCCCAGATGCTTTGAATTTCTGCAACAGATTTGATGTCCAGATTTGCGTGGATGTCTTCTGTGGTGTCAATCACCTGTAGTAACATCATTCCAATGGAAGGTTTTAGAATGTGGCAAATTCATTCAACAAAGGGTGCTCCAAAGATAAATGAACTGGCATCCAATCCCATCAGACCCAACTAGAATGGCCAATGGCAAGGGTTCCTAACACATTGGGCAGGGTATGTAAAATTCTATATGTAATCTGTGTAGTAGATTGACTAGCTGGTATGTTCTTTCATTACTTTGCAAATATAAATAAAATAAATCAAGCCTCCAAACTCTATGGAAGAGAGAAACAAAAAAAATCCTTGGCTGCCAATTAAGACGTATTATTAATGTTAGAAGATAGAACTAGAATATATTATATTTTTAAAATATTTGTTTTTAATCATTCTTAATTTGGAATCCAAATTAGTCTCATAAAAATTGAAATAATTCTAATTATGTATGTAGTGTTCCAATACAATTTGAGTATGACTATAAAAGAAGATGAAGTGTTAAACAATAGAGGCTGCCAGGTTTTATTTATTTCAGTTGTAGTATTTTACATATAACAGTAATAAGATTGGATTTCTCTCCAATGGCAACACACAAGTCTAAATTACAAAATAAAAATTCTAAGCCTTTGAAGTTTCACACATTCATTGACTTTGGACAGAAAATAAAAATGCATGTATATACCTTGCATACCTCTAAGTGTAAAACAAATATTTATTAAATTTATACATCACCATCTCATCAGTAAAGCGACTCTATAAATATTAATTTATGTTATGGGTTTTAGATGTACATACATTTAGGTCCAATTCCTCATTTACTGGCTCTTTTACCACTAGTTTTACATTGTTTAGGAGAAAGCACAGTAACTGGAGGTCTTTTTAAATGCAGGTACATATAAACACTCCTTAATTATGTAAGTAATTCAATATCACTTTTGTGCAAACACTATTGGAAAGAAGTAATTGAATATGTGTGTCATGCAAATGAATTATTTTATCCATATTCAGCATCTGTTTAGGAGTGAAAATTTAATGCTGGACACTGTCTACATAGTGTTCCTGAAGGATATGAGAGGTGCATCTTTCTTTAATGTTAACAATTCCATCCTACACTAATGATTAATTGGTCCCGACTGTCTATGGAAGAAATAGGGGCAAATGCTTTATCTGCTTTCTACTTTTCCAATTTTCCTTTAATGTCTTAGCTATGACCATGGAAAGCTATCATTCAGCCTGACACTAGGGAGCCTTTATCCTAAATCATAGCAAACTATAGAAATAACAGGGGACTGCACAAATGCACACAATCAAACATACTCTGTTGTTCCACAAAAAAATACCACACATGCTAACTTAGAAGGACTCCTACCTGCTAAATAGTGCCACTATTCACACACAAAAATTAGTCTGGCAAATTTTTGTGCAAAAGCAGTTCTGTTTGCTAGATCAAAGCAAGTACCATTGAAACAAAACCAGAATCACTAAGAGGAAAGTGATGCACATTGGGGATGACACTGATGATTCAGGAAAGTCTCAGTCAGATATGCCGCAGAAAATCTCTAGATACACTCTCCTTAATCCATCCTTTTGTACAATCCAATATAGTGTGGGTCTGATGACTGAAGCAATTTAGCTGAATTTGATTATTTTCCTGTTGCTTTTCTTCCCCCTTCCATCCATTTCAGCTTCAAAATCAAGAGACGGTGAAGACCATGTTGAGACGGACAGAGACTGAAATCAGTGTGCGAGTAACTGACACCATGCGCAAACAGGAAGACCCCTTACAACGGCAGCGCACTCTGGTTGAAGAGGAACGCCTCCGCTACCTCAACGAGGAAGAACTTATAACTCAGCAGCTTAAGTGAGGATCCTGTAAAAATGCTCATGTTTATCTAGGGCAAGGCTAGATAAACAAGAAGGACTTGTTTGTCTATCAGAGCTGTGGGGAGTGCCTCTGCATGCTATTTTTTTGGCTGGGTGGGAATGAAATTTCAAGGTTAAGTATTCTGTGGGTGATATAACTTAATATCATAATGCACAGTTAGATTTTAGATTTGCACTACTGACATGGTTGGTTTGAAAATGTATATCTTGCCATTCAAGTAGGCACCGGTCAGAATGGTAATTAGTTGTTTAGTTTGGACAAAGAGACTCAGATAGAATTTAGGAATTAAAAATATTTCGTCCCTTTAAACCTAAATAGCTATAGGTATAAAGGTGTGCATTGTGACAACATTCATAACCACAAGCTGTGATTGTGCAAATGAAGCCCTGCCTACTTTTTACAAAAGTTGCAATGCACACGAAAGGTACATTATTATGTACTTTTGGCCATCATTTTCACTTTCTTGGATGTTTCATTTCAATTGGGTGAGACATCACAAAAAGTGAATAAAGCAGCCATTTTGTCTTTTCATCTCATTTTTTTCTCTATACACACACACACACTTAAAACACTTTCCTTTCCCTTCTGCTCCTTCAACAGATTTATGGAAAAGAATCAAATTACTTTTGTCAGATATCTGAATTACTTATTTCAAAAAGCTTTTGAAATTAGGCTGAGGGATGTCTCAATTAGGTCAATGACCTTGAGTGATTCAAGCCTGGTGAAAATAATTCTGGAGGATTCATTCTGCTTCCTGGCTTAAGTTCTTCTTTGTCCGCATCTATTTTATCATCCACATGAAACTACTGAATTTCTCTGTATGTGAGGTGTATGACAATGATACCATCCCTATTTTTCTTATTCCCCCTTTATCTTAGGTAAATAGTTACTATACTGCTGAGGAAGTTGCATAGCTTCCTGGGCCTAATCATGCTGATGACTTTTCGGAATTTCTCAGTGTGGTGTCTTTTTTTAAAAAAAATCATCAAATACATGTTACTTGAGACCATGTTGTAATGATTCTGCATTACTTCCATATATGAGATTTAACCTTTCAAATTGTACCTTTTTGTTTTTTAATGAAACTGCATCTTATTCCAGGGGTGAGGGGTACCCACTTTTTAAAATTAAAATACTTTCTAGGTATAACTGAAGATTTAGTCAATAGTCACATTTATCTGCACATAATTTATTGCATGTAAAAATGATTATTTTTGTCATACTGAGACTGATTCAGCCAGTTTAAAAGCAGGTGAGGTTCTATGTTATCATTACAGTTCTATTTTGGTACCTTCCTGATTGCTTCCTATATCTCCAAATAACTGTGAAATTATTAAGATGTACAATCTCTAGAGATTTTTAAAATTGATTTATTACTTACTAGTTTTATTCCATGTTTGTTTGTTATTTATTTTAGTACACACAAAGCACTAGCTTGTTCATATATATGGCCCAAAATTAATACAGAAATATTTAAGCTAATTTATTCTAATGGATTTGAATTGTTCTAACTTTCTTGGTTAGGATCATACTAACAAATATATTTACATATATATAGAAGCTTGTAACTTTTCTCAGGCAAGTGGCTAAAGAGTCTATATGCAAGTTACACCACTAGTTTACCCCATGGAAAGAAGAGACGTAGAAGATGAAAGCCAGTAATCAGGAAAAAAAAGAGAAATTAACTTTCTTAGTGCTGTATTGCCTTCTATATCATTTGGAGAAAATGACAACAGATGTCTTTTCCTTTCCTTTTCTCCCTGATCTCAGTGTGTTATCTTTGTGTATCCACAGTGACTTGGAAAAATCAGTAGAGAAGATCCAGAAGGATTTGATGCATAATCACAGATTTATTGCCATACAAGAGCTGGAGGAAAAATCCCTGGTGCTTAAACAGTTGGGAGATACCTTGACAGAACTGAAGGGTGAGATGGGGCTGGGTTTGAGATAAGATAAATATAACAAAATTGGAAAAAGTCATCTATTCCATGGATGAGAAATCTTATGTGGTAGCATTTGGTACCACATTTACCAAATTCAACTGTCTTATAAAACAGTCATACAAACAAATCAGGAAAGGTCTAGCCCTCATATTCATTTTGGAAATTACACTGAGAAATGTATAAGTAGAATATATTAAGACTGTGCTGTGATTTGGAATTAAAGGCAAAAATATGTTTTGGAGCATATATAGGTAGCACTTGTTTGCAGTTTCATAAATCAACCACATCTTTTCCTAGGCTTGCATGACAATTGTAGAAGATGGCCCCACGATCCCAGGAAAAGACACAACTGCTTTTGTCTACTGGTAGATGAATGGCCCTTTCTTGCTTACTGTTAGATTCATTCCAGTTTTTCTATTAGTTCATTTAATGTTCCATATTCAACAGTTGCTGACCTGAGGTTATTTTCCTTATCATGCATGTTTCCACAGCTTTTTACCCTTAATGTTTGTTAATGACACCTTCATATTACAATAACATCTTAAGTTCTTTAAAAAGTAACACCAGAACAAAAGCAACAGCCCACACATTTCAAGACTTTTTTTAAAAAAACAAGGAAATGATATATTTCTCTTGAGTGTAAATTAATGAGGAATTTTTATAATAATTGTTCTGACATTTGCAATATTCATTACATAGATTATGGACCATCTGGAAGCTATGGGTTTTCCAGGACATTTGTCATGAAACTTGTATTCTGAAGCTGACTTAGACTAAAGACCTGCTAAATCCAATAATCCAACTGTGATCAAGCAAATACCCAAAGAATTCACTAGTAGATCTCATATACAATCTCTAATGAGGCAACATTTTAAGTTACTACATGAGCATTGCATTAGATGGAAGTTTCCTGAAGTTAATGCCTCATAAGAGACTCCCTTTTTCAGATGATAAATCAGTCTTGCCTCATTGCTTTTGAGGACTCTTCTGCTCATTCTCTTAAGTGGGACCAGACCCTGGATTCTGCTCCAAAGCCTTTCCTCCAGCCTTGCCAATAACTGTTGGTATAGTTACAGTAGTTGTCAATATTCAATTGTAAATGTTTATAATCATCTTGTTCCAAAATATCATTTTAGATGTTTTGAACAAAATAAGGAGAAAGAGAGAACACAAAAAAGGAGTGAGAATTTAATCATACTTTTATATTTGGTTGGAAATCAAAGAGAGAAAAAGATAAGGCTCATTCATCTTGCTCTTTAGCTTTGCATGGTCAATATGTTAAGAGAAATATAAGAAGTTACCTACTGGAATATGTTATGCATTCCTTAAACTACTTCAGTAATTCACACCCAACGTTGTTTACTGAACATTCTTATCATATTCTGTGCTGGTATTTTTGTTATTTCAATATTGATCACTACCTTAAGAGACACCAAGAAGCAAAAAGTAGTTTATTATCTTTACAAGACTCAAGATAGGCAGAAAAGCAGACAACAGCACCCAGCCAAAGAGCTGGTGCTTTCCCTTATCTTCTCCCACATAATAGTATTGCATATATCTTTACTTTGCATATAAGACAATGCAACCTTTCTCTCAAAACCTGTCTCTCAGCATGATGGTCTCTCAGGTAGAACTCTCATCAGCTTTATTTTATGCTCTCCGATTACTATCAGAGAAGTGCTGTGCTTGCAATCTTGTACATACATCACAAGGAGTAAGACCCATTTTCTTTTTTATTGCATTTGTACTGGTTGGATTACTGTGAGGACATATAGTATGTGTTTACAAACTTTTCTCTATGTATCTGCTACCTGGAGACAATGCTTCTGTACTTCAAACAATTGGATATTGGTTTGTAGTGCTATTTTTTAAAAAATAGAGCCAACCCTATAATCCAGAGCGTAATATACTTTATTCTTTTGTGGTAAATGTCCAAAACATCATTACAATAGGATCAAGAGAGAGTTTACAGAAAATCCTAAGGTTTTCCAATAAATGTAAACACCAACTATGCCTTTGGTAAATTATCCAAATGTCAGTCTCATTTCCACCATTTGCAAATGCTTCCCTCTCCCCTTTCACATTTTGAGTTGTAAATGTCAAAAAGCAGCTTGACAGCATTTTGTTTTCTAACATTTCTCGCTGGGCCTTTTATTGTCAGTTTTGCCAAGTTTTTGACATTTAAATGAATAAATCAAAATAAAAGGAAAGTGGAGCAGATACAGTGGTGGGATTCAGCCAGTTTGCACCAGTTTGGCAGAACCAGTAGCTATTTTTTTGTTGCCCAGGCCCAGAATGGACATCTAGAAGTGGCATCCACACAGAGAACTGGTTGTTCACATATTTAAATCCCACCACTGCGCAGATATATTTCATGATGCACCAAAGATTTCACCTTGATAAGGTATAAGCCTGAGTGTAGCCTTAGTAGTTCAGGACCACTTTTTCTTTATGCTGTGCTAGATAGGTGTATTTACTATGGTTGTCAGCAATCTATGTTCCTGATACCTGAAGTGTCTTTCTCGCTCCTTATATATCTTCCTATGTCATACCTGATTATTCTGTAAAACAAAAATACATTAAGTTCTCAGAAAACAAAAGAAGATATGTATGTATATGTATATGTATATGTATATGTATATGTATATGTATATGTATATGTATATGTATATGTATATATGCTTCCACCAGCAGAACAGTTATGACTTTGCAGTCCTTCTTCATGCCCCTCATTCCTCAAAATACATTAGAATTTATTTGGCTAAAATTGACTACTCTCAGGAGAGGAAAGATGCTGGAATGGGTGTTTAGACAGAGGGTCATTGCTGTTTCATCTCTGCCAAGCAACAACCAGGAAAAGCCCCATTTCTCATTCATCCGCGCCTTACCAGCCTGCCCTCCTGCTTCCCTACTTGGCTCCATGGGTCCCTTTGCCTTCAGATAAAAACCTTCTTTCAGCCTGCTCTGACTCCCATGCCTCTCCTTTCCTTTTCTATCCATTCCTGGCATTGCAGCTAATTTTCCCAGCCTGCAGAGCAAAATGCGTGTGGTTCTCCGTGTAGAGGTAGAGGCTGTGAAGTTCCTCAAAGAAGAGCCACATCGCCTGGATGGCCTATTCAAGCGGTGCAAAGCAGTGACTGACACCCTGACAGAAATCCGCAAGTGAGTGAGCCCTTCCTGAATAAGAAGAAGCCCTTGGGATCTGATAGGCTGGAATATCAGCATTCCTAATAGATGCCCTTAGTTATCTTGCAAATGTACTAGCATACAATTTAAGTGTTGCATTTCTGTCCCTTGTAACTTGACTGCAGCCAGATGTACTTATTTTGCAAATGGAAATATATTGGGTATCTGTGGCCCATTTTCTAGGCTGTATAATTAGAAGACTTATTTTTAGCACTTGCATTTTGTCCCCAGGCCCTCTTATCACTGGCTGGGGTTCTACTACCATCATCATCCCTACTACAATCCACCCATGTTTGCTTCTTCCTGATGGTCCAGCTTTTCTTCTTCCCACTGATTCCAGACACCAGTCATTATTCTGTTAATGCTGCTATTCATGCATACATGCATGCAGATTCAAAAATGGACCCTCCAGGCAGACAAACTACAATACATGAGAAGAGCCATTTTAGTATATTGCTGTACCTTAAAGCTTCTTTCTGAAATTCCTAACCTACTTTTAACACTTCTTGCCCTTTTCCTGGTAGGCAAGTTGATGAAGGGGTCTGGGATTCCTCCAGTAACCTTCTCAGCCAATCTCCAAAGAAGGTAGAGCTGGAAAGTGACTTCAGCAGAAGTCTGGATTTTGAGCTTCCCACCAGCCCTCCGACGAACCTCCATGACCTAACTTCTTCCACTGATAGCCTAGGCACAATCAGCTTTGGACAAAGCCAAGGGCAGAGCCACACATCCAAAAGTAGCAATCCATCACGGGGCTCTGAAATGATTGTTGCCAAGCCCCAAACAGGCTCTGAGACTCCCAGCAAAAAAAGTATGGACAGATCAGTGTCCGTTGAGGTGAGTGCAATTTATATTCTTTCAGCACAAAAAAGAAGAATTTCCTGAATTTGCATTGTTCTTAAATTTGCATTGTCCTTTGACAATAGATAGCCCTTAGACCAGGGCTTTTCAACCAATGGTACGGGTACCACCTGTGGTACATTGGCACCTGGCAGGTGGTATGCGACCATCCTAGAAAAGTAGCAGGGGAGGGGAATGAGCTGAACCGGTAGCAGCACTGCAGAAGCCTGAGCGAGAGATGGCTGGAGTTGTAGGGCTGTCAGGGCTCAGCGGAAGCGCCAGGATAAGCACCAAGCTCCAGCTGGAGCTTGGCGCTGATCTTGGTGCTTCCGCTGAGCCCAGAAGAAGTGCCAATCAGCTGGAATGTTGCAGCATCTCCAGGGTCTTGTGATTTACATTCAGATGCTTGGCAACTGATTCATATTTATGATGGTCACAGTGTCCCAGGGTCATGTGAAGTGATTAAAACCTGCTGCAACCACCCAGCAGACAGGGGGAATAAAAACCTACCCCCACCCCACCCCTGCTGCCAATCCTCAACAGAAATGATCACAACAATGAAAACCTCAGACAGGAGGATGAGTGCCACCAGGCAGGCAGGCAGGTGTCTTGCTTGGCTGTGGCTTGGGGGGCACTTTTTTCAGTGCCATTGTAACTTTGAACAGTCACTAAGCGAACTGTTGTAAGTTGAGGACTATCTGTACTTCATCACTTTTTTCCTTTTTTTGGGGGGGGTCATCACGTTTTTGACACTTTGCTAGGCGACTGGTGGTACTCGGATGTTGCCATATCCTAAAAATGGTACAATGGGTGAAATGGTTGAAAAGCCCTGCCTTAGACAGATCTGGATTTCCAAAACCAGCCCAAAATATTTGGATGTGTAAAGGAAAGAATAATAAAAACTGCAACTGGAACCATGGAAAGCACCAGTTGAGTAAAGCTGTTCCAGCAGCAAATGGTTTACAACCACTGGCAAAATTTCCACCTTCTTAACCCCAAGTTTTTCCACCTTCTCTTTCTTCCTTGTAGATTTTTACTGCAGAGTCAGACAAATATCTATTTTTCATTCCTCCTTCCATCTAAAACTGCAATATTAAGAAACAGAAAAATTATACATTAAATTCACAAAATTGGGACACACACTGCATAAGGTTATGCATTCCATATGTACCTATATAGTGTATATATGTGTATATACATAGAAGAATTGTGTATCCCAAGCTTGATGGACTTCACTGCCTCAATTTAAAAAAAATCTTTGTGAAGAAACTTATGTTCTTCCATAATTCCTAGAGGCTGAATCAAACAGCAGTTTTTGCAGGCAACTCCCCCTCCCCACCAGCTTCATAGGAACTATAAAAGTATTTTTCCAGAATTAACTTCATATACAATAAATAATAATGCAGGAACATATCATTCTGTAAACTTCACAATAATCAGCTCTATTTCAATCTGTTCTCATCATGGACTGAAATATTCCTGGTCATCATCATCATCATTGGCCCTTTTTGTACCAACTCAATGATTTTTTCCTCATTGTGAGTAGGATGTTTGGAATGCATAAGTAGAAAGAGGAGAGAGTCTTAAATATTTCTCCAACTAACATTTTTCCAGCTCAATTGATACGTATGTGTCAGCAATTTTCCTGAAATATTCCAATGTCACGATGATTTTAATTCCCTACCTTAGGATAGCATTTCCCAGTTTCCAGTTTGGTTAATAAATAAGCTTCCTCTGTTCTTACTACCCAAGATAATTTTTCATTCCAATCAAACTTACAATTGAATTTTCGCTCACAAATTCAGGATTGCAAACACTCTGTTATATTGTTCCCTGGCAAGTAAGGCAGTATGCAAAAAATCCATTCCAGCCAATCACTATTAGAAATTTTACTGTCACAAGCACAGTATGATGTAAGTTGGGTTAAGAGTCAAAGCAGTCATATCAGTGGATAGATTGACCTTGATAACTGCTGAATAGCAAGAATGGAAAGTAGAACTTTTCCTTCCTGTCACTTCTTTAAAAAAAACACACCGTTCCTTATTCATTGTCCTATTTTATCACCCACCCACCCTCAGCACTTCTTGGCAATCCAGAATTTGTCTATGGAATGGGCCACATAATATAGATCCCTACTGCACAGTATTGTAGAGAAGCCTCATTGTAGTTAATACAAGCCTACTTTACAGGCTGCAGAACGAGACTGGGAGGAAAAACGTGCAGCCTTGACTCAATACAGTGCTAAAGATATTAACCGGCTTCTGGAAGAGACCCAAGCTGAGCTGATGAAAGCCATCCCTGATTTGGAGTTTGCAGCCAAGCACAAGCAGTCTTCCAGCAGTGGTGGCAGTGGAAGTGTTGCCTCCACCCCGGAGCACAAACCTACCAAACCCCAGCATGCACAAAAGACCACAACCAAAATGGACCCCAATGGTCGCCGGGGATCAGGTAAGGCAGGCACAAAATTGTAAGGAGAGGATCAAATTGTAAGGGGAGGAACAGACTTCAACTCAACCCCGACAAGACTGAGTGGCTGTGCATACCGGCATCCCGGGATATTCAGAATATTCCATCTCTTTCCATGGGGGGTGAACTATTACCCCCCGTAGATAGGGCTCGCAACTTGGGAGTCCTCCTAGATTCACGGCTTACTTTGGAAGATCACATGGTGGCCGTGACTGGGGGGCCTTCGCCCAGGTTCGCCTGGTCCGCCAGTTGCGGCCCTATCTAGACCGGGATGCCCTATGTACTATGTACTCATGCGCTCGTGACCTCTCGTCTGGACTACTGCAATGCTCTCTACATGGGGCTGCCGTTGAGGACCACCCGGAGGCTCCAACTGGTACAGAATGCAGACGCGAGAGTTGTGTTGGGAGTCTCCCGATACTCCCATGTTACACCTCTGCTCCGTGAGCTGCATTGGATACCAGTTGCTTTCCAGGTGAGATTCAAGGTACTGGTAATGGTGTTTAAGGCCCTACATGGCATGGGGCCGGTGTACCTTAGGGAGCACCTGCTGCCGGCATCAACTTCCCTCCGCCCTGTACGCTCCCACAGAGAGGGCCTCCTCAGGGTGCCACCGATCAGAGAATGTCGGTCGGTGGCCCCCAGGGGGAGGTCCTTCTCTGTGGGCGCCCCGGATTTATGGAATCTGTTGCCGGTTGAGCTCCGGATGGCGCCCGACCTTCGCTCCTTCCGTCGCAAGCTGAAGACACATTTATTTGAACAAGCCGGCTTGGCCTGATGGGGGATGGGTTGGGTTTTTTATTGTCATTTTTAATATATGTATTTACTGTTTTTAGCTTGATATGTTTAATATTTTTTAACTTTTGTATTTTTGTATTTTTTATATCTCTGCCCTGTTCACCGCCCTGAGTCCTTCGGGAGAAGGGCGGTATATAAATAAAATTAAAAGTAAAAAAAAAAAAAAGCAGGATCGTGACACATGATGAGAGGGTTTTGACTTGTGGCTTCCTGGACTGCCATCCTAATGAAAATCACTCCAGTGGAAGCATATTTTCTAGAGGAAAGAAATAGTTCCTTGACCTCATGCTCCAGTCTTGCTTTTTCACATACCTACTACTGAAAAAAATAATGTGTTATTTAAAATGGAAACCAAATCACAACCGAAACAGAGATGGAGACAAACAGTGGAAAATTACAAGAAACACACATGCTTTTCTGCTCATTGTTTTAGGGACAATATGGGAAATTCAGCATAGAGAACAATTGTAGAAAATTGAATTAAGGTTTACGTACTAACAAACCATTTACAAACATAGGTCAGGATGTGTGAGGGCCTATCTTATAATACCTGAGGTAAAACTTAGAAAGTCCTTTGAGAAATAGTTTATCTTCAACCAGTACTTTATTTACCAGCAACAGGAAAACATGTTGCAGATTTAATTATGAGGAAAGTGTAACCTGAGCTGATTTATCTCATGTTCTAGTATCATTGTTATAACATTGGCAGTTTCAGGTAATTTGTCAGAAAATAAATCCATATAGATGGTTTAGTTATTTGGGATTTGAGGAAAGGATTTATTTTAATTTTTTTGCAGGGAGGGATTGCATATTCCTCTACCTCTCAAAAAACTAAGGGGAAATTAGAGGGAAACTTAAGAGAAAGAGAATGTATCCTTTTCCCATTTTTTAAAAAATGTTCCAAATTGCCACCTTCAAAGTTTCTCTCCTTAGTTTTAAGTTGTTCATTTAAAAAATGGTCTGACTAACTATTAGCTATGGTATATATCCTGCACAATTCATACTAACAACATTATCGTTGTAGATGAGCTGACGGTGCCAAGATATCGTACAGAGAAACCCTCCAAGTCTCCCCCTCCTCCCCCACCACGGCGAAGTTTCCCATCCTCTCATGGGCTTACAACTACACGCACAGGAGAAGTGATCATTACCAGCAAAAAAGAATCTGGCTTCATGAAGGTACAAAGACCTTTTTCCTAATGAAGGAATACAGAACAGTAAAACCAAAGAGGATCCAGTGGCTTAGCTTTTTCTCTTATCCTTCCACTTAACCATTTTTCCTTTTGCTTTTATGATACCAGAAAGCTGAATCAGAAGAGCTGGAGTCCCAGAAGCCTCAAGTGAAACTGAGAAGAACCGTGTCGGAGGTTGCCAGGCCTGCTTCAACACCGCCCATCATTGCTTCTGCCATCAAAGATGACGATGAGGAGGATAGGATCATTGCTGAACTTGAGGTAGGATGGGAAGGGCATTGAACTAAAAGTAATGTCTGAAGTTCTAGAGTTTTGCCAAGAAACAATTTTAAAACTTCAACAAATTCAGAGAAAAATCTCACCAGTCTGGAAATCTGCACAGGAGAAATTCATTATGCTGATAACTTTATGACTTAATCTCAGCAAATATGTATGCATCAACTAAATATAGTCTGATTGCTAGAGATTCTACTCTTTAACGGTTGAATCTTTGACCACGTACAAGACTCCCAAATCTTCATACTTTGGAACAAAACAACCTCTATTTAGCAATTATCTGGTTATTATCTTGTTATTATTTTATTATTTATTTAAGTTGCTATTGTAGCAATATTTCATGTGTTTATTGAATCTGCCTATATTTGTGTCACTAGGCAATAAGAACTGGATAATAAGAGCCAGTTCACTACATGTGGCTTGCTAGCGTGTGGTCTGGTTTGCACATTATATTAACGCAAATTCTCTGTAACTACAATTTTTTGGTTTGGAATGCAGAAGCGGGTTTTATTTTAATTCATGTGGGTTTTATTTTAATCTTCCAAATTGCCCCCTCTAGTATTTTTCTCCTGCAGTTTCAAATATTTGTTCATTCTTACAACTACATTTTCCAGATTATTATCAAATATCTCAACTAAGTTTTATTAATTCATTTATTAATACAGATAGGTTTATGAGTACTTACAGACACTCATGAATACATTGCTTGTGCTGGTCCAAGACTGTAATAAATTGACTGATTGACTGATACATTTCACCATTGACATATGTTGTAAAACATTATATAACTCTGTTATGATATCATTATACAAGAAGACAGGCTTTCTCAGCCTGCTGCCTTAAATTAGCGATCCCCAACTTTGCAACTAGGTGACCCAGTGCAGGGCTGTGTGAGAGTGGTAGGCACGTGTGTGCACGCACAGCTCCACAGCTCCACACAAGTGGAGTTTCGCATGCTAGCAGCAGTCTCTTGTGCTCACGTGCAAAACTTTACTCATGCAAGAGGAGGGTGTTTGAGCAGAGGGCTCTTGCACTTGTGCATAAAGTTCCACTCATGCAAGCGTAAGCACCCTCTGTTTGCACGAGTGTAGCTTCATGCACACATGCTTGCCCATCTCTCCCACGGCCCGATTTCGAACAGACCACAGCCCAGAAGTGGGCCGCAGCCTAGGGGGTTGTGGACCCCTGCCTTACAGTATGTTGCTCTTCAACTCCCCCATGGCAGTGACTGTATAGAATTGGTAAAAATAAGACTGGATTTCCAATACATCTGGAGGACATCAGGTTAGGAAAAGTTTCAATAAAGAGTCCATATTGATCAAGCAATGAGTACCTTGCTGATTTTTCCATTATCAATCTAAAGCCAGTTTATATACTAATATAGTTGACTAGAGTATATAACTGAAGACAATTACTGATATTTTCAATTGTATCTCTGTTGTCAAAAACTCAATTTTATATAAATCCTCTGAACTAGTTTGAGAATGCCTCTCAACAAGCATTGTGTAGATTTTTTTATAATTTCATAATGTAAATATAAATATTTATAAAAGATTTTATAGAACTCAAATTTATTTATATACTACATCATTCAATCAAATTAACAAAATTGCACACATGCAACTAATATAGTTATTTTAAGATAAATTTTAGAAGATGAGAATGTCTGGAAAATATATCATAAACAAAAGAACTTTAAACAAATTATTAAACTATTGAATGAACTCTTCCTTCCTTTTTTAACTAAAACAATTAATCCAGATGTTGACAAGCAGCACATATTAGAAATTCATTGCTACAGATCATAATATATAATAATATAATAATAATATAATATAATATAATATAATAATAATATAATATAATATAATATAATATAATAATAATATAATATAATATAATATAATATAATATAATAATATAATATAATATAATATAATATAATATAATATAATATAATATAATATAATATAATATAATATAATATAATATAATATAATATAATATAATATAATATAATATAATATAATATAATATAATATAATATAATATAATATAATATAATATAATTAATATAATATCATCCAATATATAAATTGTTTAGAACATATAAAAATACTAGCATTTTCTTTCAGAGTTAAGAATAAAATAAAACATCATAACTTGAAACACTTTTTGAGCCATACAATTGAAAACCTGCAGGTCCTGAAAGTTTTCCCAATTTCATAGATTTACTTGCAGGCAATTTTTTGAAGTGAAAGGGCAGACAGTGATGTTAATTTGCAATAGGTACCTTACATCATATAGGAAAAAAACTCTCTTTATTGATAGAACTGTATAATTCAGAACAATATTTTAAGGATGATGCTCTAGAGTGTGATATTAACGAACACTGTATTATGTTGGTGCATAGTTTTTTTTTCAAGCTGAAACTCAATAGTTTACTGAATTTGTTCTCCTTTCACAGAAGAGATATTTGGTACAATATTAATAGTTCTATTTCAGAAGCACAAAGCTTACTGAAACCATATTTATCAAATCCATAGATCTAAAATATTCAGTGGATGTATATGATGGGTTAGTGGTTGTTTAACTTCCTTTTCTAACTAACCATTACTTTTTTTATAAAAATATATGCAAAAAATACAAATTTGAACAAATGCTTATCCAGGATCCACTACAGTTATATAACCTAGTCCCAATAAAATAAATTCCACAGTATCTCCTGTGTCATCTGCTTAATAAAATCTTTACCATCCAGTAGTGATGCATTCAGGGAAGGGACTATTTAACAGATATATGTTATTGTCAGATAATGCTATTCACTTCATTTAAAAATTATGTATCTGTCATAGGTTATAATTTAGCAAAGAATGAGAAATCAGGAAATAATCTACCTCCCACCTTCACCCCCATCCCTACCCTACAATAAAGGCAAAACCACATTCTGTACCAAGAAAGAAGAACACTATAGTTATGTTGGAAAGAATTTTTGAAAATCAAATATTTATTAGTTTATGTTCACATAGGTGGCCCTGCAGGTTACAGATCCAGTTGTGAAATTTGGGTAGACAATATTATTTTTTACAAAAGAGTTTAATTATAAGAATTATAAAATCCAAGATTTATAAGATCTAAGATTTTTTCAGGTGGTCGTTATTATATGATTGACTTGAAATGCAACATTGAAATAGAGATAATGTACAGTAATATAAATCTGAGTCTAAAAACAGAATGCAAAAAATAGTTCAATTTTGTGCTTATCTGAATAATAGAAAGTATTCTGCTTAGATGATTCTGAATACCTTCTGTGTTTAATCTATTAGCTACATGTGACCATTAGCACTAGCTGTTTTTTTGTCAATATATATATCACATGATGCATTGTTTACAAGGTGCTTTTGCAGAATAATGACAAAATTCAGGATTCCATGGCATAAAATTTAACAATAAGAAATAAGAAGAATGATGAAAGCAAGGATAAATCAGGGAAATTTATCTTCAGCTCTATGAATAAATGAAACAAAAAAAGGAGATTGTGTCAATTCTTAGAGGGTTTTTTTTAAAGAAAGTGTTAGTAATATTCATAGTAGGTGGATCTTTGGTAGGCCTTGGTAGAGATGAATGAGTGGAATTTTTCTATGTACAAAAATAGTGTATTTTCTGAATGTAAGATATGGGATCAGACAAAGGAATACATTTATCTCTGTTTCTTGTCTAAGAATTTTCCAGAAGCATCTGACTTAATTTTAGATAAGCCATTTGTAGTAATACTTGTTGAAATTAATATTATTGATATAACAATAATAATAATAATAATAATAATAATAATAATAATAATAATAATAATAATAATAATAATAATAATAGAAGAAAGACTGTGACAAAGGCAAGCAAGGGTAGTACCAATAGTAATAGGTGCTTTGGGTGCAATCCCAAAACAACTGGAGCACCACTTGAACACCATTGGCATTGACAAATTCACCATTAGTCAATTGCAAAAGGCGGCCTTTCTAGGAACTGCTTCCATCCTGCGACGATATCTATAATACCACCACACATCCACATCTGCCTATCCCAGATCCTTGGTAAAGACTTGATAGGTAGACAAAAATGCCAAATCCAGTCTGAACATCTGGCTGACAGTGTAATGATCAATAATAATAATAATAATAATAATAATAATAATAATAATAATAATAATAATAATAATAATAATAATAATAATAATAATAATAATAATAATAATAATAATAATAATAATAATAATGCAGATCCACTAATATTAACGGCTTTTGAAAGAGTTTTAGAATTAATGAACATTTTTACTGGATATAAATAAGAAATGTAGAATAGCCAAAAGTATAGATTTGTTGAATGCTGAAAGAGGCCTGAAATAAACTTTTTGCCATGTCTACTCAAACATTATTTTAAAATCAATATTTAAAGGATGGGCTAATACCTTTGTAAGAATTTGAGCATTAACCTAAGAGAATTTCAGCTATAGATGTTATTCACCAATTTCCATAATATAAAAAGGATATCTGCCATTGTTTATTGCTGTATTTCCTTTTTAAAGGTCATGCATAAATGTTTTTAAGTTCATAATGAAGTCCTCATAAGTTATTATATGTCTTGTAAACTCTGACTACAGATATACTTTAAATAGCTACATTGAAATAGATGAAATGGGCAATTTTTACTCATTCTCGTTCTCAGGTTTGGAATTCTTCTCTTCAAAGTTCCATTTTAGGTTTAATTTGATAAGTATTCCTTGAAACAGAATTAGCAATCCACATTACTTTGTTTTCTGTATGTAAAAAACAACCACCTTCCATGTTCTGACTTCCTCAGGTATTTCAGAGAAGCTCTTCATTTATTCCTAAGTTTCGTTGTGACCAACCTGTGCCAACCACAGACATGTGGCCCAATGGGGCCACCATAACCACCAAAGGATGGAAGGTAACAGCTGTTGTTCAGATGGATTACAACTCCTTTCTTCTCTCCTTCTGACTGGTTACCCACTCTCTAACAGGGGTCCAATTCTTGGCTACAGCTTTTATTAATTCAGCTTCTTCTTTTTTCTTTACATTAATCAACTAATGGCCTTCATGCTGTCTCATCACTCTGTTGACACAAAGTGGTGTCAATTATGTTGATATAAAATTGAAGACCAGGGGGTACTAAAAATATTGGATTGTTTACAGGGGTACAACAACTACTTGTGGAATAGGACATGAATTCAATTTGCCATATTTGTTTCTTATTGGTGAAGTATATCTCACTGTACTAAATTGCATTTTCCTTGCTCTTGTAAATAAAAAAATAACTGTGATCAAAGTCATATCATTTAGGGTAACCCTAGGTACTAATTCCCATACCTGATTGTGCATTTAGTCTGAATTCGGAAATGCTACAACTCAACTCGTGTTAGTTATGAGTTAACTTATTTTATCATCTTTAGAAATAAAAATATTATTATAGTTTTAAAAATAATGAGCCACTTTATTGAATACAAATTAAAAAAATAAGTGATTTCTATTCATATGCATGAGTCTTGAAACTGTTGGGTTTAAGAAATGCTGCCTCTTGACTGTGGACTTAAGCTCCAAAAACATCTGAGATACTACTGATAAGTAATAAATTGACAATGGGCTTCATTTGGTATTCAGGGTATTTTTATTTGGGTTTGTGAAATATATTTTCCCCAGATCTCCCTGACTGCAGCCATAATAGATTGTATCTCTTACCTGTTATATGTATGAGATCTGTTCAATAGTTTTGGGGGGCTGCAGCTCATGTCTGTTTAGGTCAAGCTGAGCCTGGATTGTATAGACCAGGGGTCAGCAGCCGGAAACAGTGAAAGAGCCACTCAGAACCGGTTCCCTCACAAAAGGAAAAACTGGGAGCCGCAAAAAATGTGTGCGCATGGGCGTACATGCGTGCATGCGCAGAACAGGGTTTGACTGAAGAGTGGAGCCAAGGTGAGATATGCACCTACCCTGCATATTTGAATTGATTGGTTGAACTTTTTTAGTCCCACTTTTTTTTTTTTGGACTGCACATGGCAGAGGACTGGGAGCCGCAGGAGACGGCTGAAAGAGCCGCATGCGGCTGCGGAGCCGCAGATTGCAGACCTGTGGTATAGACAAATCAGTAGACAACTGACAGTTCAGTGAACTCCATGGGAACTAAAGATTGCAGAAAAGAATAAAGATCACTCACAGTGTTTAATCTCTCTGAAATATTACTAAGAATATTTCATGGCTTCAGGGTGAAGTCTTAATATAAAACTTACATATATACATCACAAAGTATATAATTTGTTATTATGTATTTCTCAGCAACAGAAGGGAGGTCTGTAAGAGTCTTTCTTTATTTGTTTGCTTATCTTGGGTTAATAAACCTTTAACTTGCTACCTTCCACTAATGTTAATGGAAGCCTCCAATTGTAGCAGTTGAATAATTATTAGGATCTCAAGGGGGACTGGGGGGACAGAAAAAGCTGAACATTGTTCTGTCATGTAATTTCAGTTTTGAGTCCCACCCCCTCTCCCACACATTTTTAAAATTTGCAATAAATGTGAAGTTTTTCAGTCTTAACATTAATGATACACCTCATTTGGTTCAAGTTTAACTCAGGTATTAAAACAAACAAGGAAAAAAGGAGCAATGCCTGACAAGATGATTGCCATTTTGGGATAAGTTGAGAGGGAGAAGATTTTATTAAAGAAGGACTTTAAAATAGAGAACAGAAAGCCTTTACAGAAAAATTGAATTCCATGATGCATTGTAGACCTTACATAAGAGGAAAATCCTTTTCAGAAAACCTGAAAAACTATCCCAATTAAATGTGTCCACTCTCTGATGCTTATCTTAGGAAACTTGAAATGAATATATTGAAAATCAGGTTGGGTAATTTGTTATTCTTTTCTGGTATCAGTTTCTTATTTCTGCCATTGAGAAACATTAATATTTATTTTATTTATTTATTTTATTACATTTATATACCGCCCTTTCCCGAAGGACTCAGGGCGGTTTACAGGGTAATTAAAAACCAAGATACAAAAGTTAAAAACAAGTTTAAAAAATTATATTTATCCCTGTATAAATAAAACCCCAGTTAAAATAAAATTAATCCTCAGCCTGGGCCAGAGAGCTCGAAGAGCCAGGTCTTCAGGTCCCGGCGGAATGAACGGAGGTCGGGGGCAGTCCGCAGCTCCACTGGCAGCTGGTTCCAAAGGGCAGGCGCCCCCACTGAGAAGGCCCTATCCCTGGGTGTCATCCGCCGGCAATCTCTTACCGGTGGCACCCTGAAAAGACCCTCCCTGTGGGAGCGCACTGGACGAAGGGAACTTGATGCCAGCAGCAGGTGTTCCCTCAGATATCCCGGACCCAAGCCATTTAGGGCTTTATAGGTAATCACCAGCACCTTGAATCTCACCTGGAGGGCAACCGGAAGCCAATGCAGCTTGCGGAGTAGAGGTGTTACATGGGAGTATCGGGAGACCCCCATCACAACTCGTGCAGCCGCATTCTGCACCAGCTGAAGCCTCCAAGTGGTCCTCAAGGGCAGCCCCATGTAGAGAGCGTTGCAGTAGTCTAAACGGGAGGTCACGAGCGCATGAGTGACTGTGCGTAGGGCATCTCGGTCCAGATAGGTTCGCAACTGGCGCACCAGGCGAACCTGGGCAAAAGCCCCCCTGGTCACGGCTCCTATATGGTCTTCAAAATTGAGTCATGAATCCAGGAGGACGCCCAAGTTGGGAGCCCTATCAACGGGGGGTAACACCTCACCCCCCATCGTTAGAGATGGAATAGTCTGGTTGACCCGAGATGCCGATATGCACAGCCACTCAGTCTTGGCGGGATTGAGACGAAGCCTGTTTCTCCCCATCCAGACCTGGACCGCCTCCAGGCACCGGGACATCACGGCGAGGGCATCGCTGGGTTGGTTCGGGGTGGAAAGAAAAAGTTGGGTATCATCAGCGTACTGATGATACCCCACCCCGAAACCACGAATGATCTCACCCAGCGGCTTCATATAGATGTTGAACAGGAGGGGCGAGAGAACCGACCCCTGAGGAACTCCACAAACAAGAGGCCTCGGGGCGGATCTCTGCCCTCCCGTCAACATGATTCAATATGAATCTAAGAATAAATTAAAACCTGTTTCTTATGTGGACAGTTACATATTATCATAATATAGAGATGCAATCCCAAAATGAAAATCCTTTATTTATGCTTACTCTTTTCTTGAAGCATATATTTAAAGATTTGATTAATCAGTCAATATAATAGCATTACCTTTAGTGCCAAATTGTTTCCAATAAAATATAATTGCTGTAATTCATACTTAGCTTCTGAATTCTTCCCTTTCAGTTTTCAAAACAGAATTGTAATTAGCAAATATCTACTTGTTTCTGGTCCAACTAAACTATAACATTATATGAATTCTGATAGCCCTCACTCAACTTGCTAATTTTCTTCCTTAACTTAGTTTAAAAAGTACCCATTCTGAGTATTCATTGTAAAGACTGCCTGGTTTTTTGTCACTTCTTTCCCAAAAGAAGTTCCAACCCAGTTGGAACTAAGCAATGACTTAGTTGAAATACTCAACTAAGGATGCCTTAAAGTAGCTTCTGTCCAGGACCTGATTATTGTTATTGAGTTTTGTTTTGGTGGAATTAGACTTTGAAGTTTAGCTTCATCTAAAATGTCTTTAACTACTCCCCTCCAACCCCCATCTCTGGCTCTTTCCCTATTTAGGGGCCTTCCATATACATTGGACTACAGCTGGGAAGGCTGGTCTCCTTCATATTTTCATAATCTCATTTCCATTTTAAAAAAGATTACTTTTCTAATCACCTGATGTTCATTATAATTACATGTTTTTCATTGGTTAGTAGTTTGTGGGGCTATCCTTCACATTGTAGGATTATACGTAGCTATGCCAGTTAATTGCTGGCATAGCTATAACATATTTTGAAGATGCCAAATATGCTGCCTCACAGGTCCAACCTTCACTATGTCTTATAGGAAAATATTTTTCAGATGATGTCTAGAATGTGCCTGGTATCTTAGAGAGAACAATGAGATAGGTGAAGTAGCCCCCTTAGAAGTTTCAATACTGTGAAAAGCAGTATTAGCTGGGATCTGACTTTCATAAGGGGCACTATCTGGGATACATCTCCACACCGGTATTTGTTTATGAAAGCTGTTCTTATTCTGTCATTAAACTTCCTGTTAATTATGAAAGAAAGAACACTATCTTAAGTAAAGCCTCCAGCTGCCGTATTATTTTTCATATATATAAAAGTAGAGAAATGTTTTGAAGGCTACAGTCTTATACTTATTTCCTCTGTTCAGAACATTCTTTTGAGTAGATCTGGACATAATTGCATTGGAATTAAAGAGTAGCTTATAACATAAACTAATAATAAACTAATTTTATTAAGTATTACAATTAAAAATATGAACACTAATACAAAAAAAAATAAAAGAATAAAAATATAAAAGAAAGTGCAGAAAATATGAAAGAGAAATAACAATAGAAAAGAAAGAGAAAATAGGTATATAGTGTATAAATAGAAGTAGCTTTTAGTAATTTATTTTATAACACAATAAATGAACTTTTTGTCTCATATCTCATTTCTTATCTATAAACAAATCATTAAAACCTCCTTGTTCAATCCTGGTTAGCAAAAATCCATTAAGTGTTACTACAGATAAGAACATATCTATTTTAAATTTGATCAAATAAACCAACTTTATATTCCTTTTTCTTCAAAACCTTAAGTGTTTTTTGCATATCTGATATAGGAAAGTTATCTGGGTTCTTCTTTTGGTCTGTTATTTGCATATCCCTTTTAATTCTTAAAATGGGAACACAGTGGTTCATGTAGTTAGGATGCTGGGTTGATAAGCAGCAAGCCCACATTCAAGACCCAAGTGCTGCCGTGGGACCAGGTAAGCTCCTGTCATTCACTCCATCTCTTGCCAAGGACGTGAAAGGAGCCTCCAACTGGGCATCCCCCAGCCAACAGTGATGTTAGTGGCTAATGCTTTCAGCCTCAGTACTTCTGACACGAGTGCAATGCAAATTATTAAAACATAATCCAATTTCATTTGTATGTCAAGCATGGAATCTTTTTCCATAGCATTCTTGTAGCCTGACATTTTAAAATATACTTTAAGATCAGTCTCAGTCTTATCTCATAAAATTTGCTCCTCTTCCATAGGAGCTTTTAAACAGAATATATCTATAGAGGCATCACTCTTAAAAATGACTTCTGGGTCCATTTTCACAAATACTTCTCAGTATGTTCCATGTTAAAGTATTTTGCTCCATTTTCTATTAGTAAGTTAAATTTAAATATTTGTATCCTTTAATTGTAATTTAAAATTCCTTTTGGTTTCTTCTGGTAGCCAATCTCTAATGTCCCATTCTATAATATTTAAGAAGATTTTCCCATGTGAAGGATTGTTATAATTAATTTCAAAATCTTATTTCAAATTCATCTGGACTCTTAGTCCATTTGTAACTTTCTAAAATCAATATTATAATCACTCTTTGTTTATTCCAAAGAAAGATTTTTAAAAATATATCTTTAAACATGTTTAAAACATCTTCTGCTGAGGACTGGCAGATACTCACCTGGTGCTATAAAAAGCTGTCATTCTAAATGTTTCTAATATCTAAAAAGCAGTTAACAACAGTGGCGTAGCATGGGGGGTGCAGGGGGGGCCGGCCGCACTGGGCGCAACATCTGGGGGGGTGCGCTCGCACTCGCAGCTCTCTGCCCCTGCCTGGCTCACTCACTCTCTCTCACTGCAGTGCTGGCTGTGCGAATCCGATCCGAGGCGCCGGGTCGCCGCCCACTGTGGAGGGGGGGTGCCAGGCGTGCGGTGCGGTGCGGAGAGAGCGCGAGGGACTATCTGGGGGAGGGACAGTGCAGCGGCCGGGTGCTTGCCCCGGGTGCTGACAACCCACGCTACGCCACTGGTTAACAAGCAATTTCCAAGACTAATTAGGAGATTTGAATCCTCTGTCCATAGTGGCACTGACCGTGGTTTGGTCAAAAATGGCATTCCCTTGTTTCCCAGAGCTCTAAAACTGCCAGAAATCACTGTGATGTCATCTTCTCAGAAGGAACAGCTGTCTGGATCACTTGTGGATGATCCCAAGTACTTTCCTTGTCTGGAGAGGAGTCTGAAGAGCTGTTCCACTTTCTGGATCTTCATTCTGCCACAGCTGTCAGCTCTGCTCTCAGTGAAGCTGTTTTCAGTTCATCATTTCTTTCCTGGAAATGTTGTTTGTAAAATAGTTGAATAGGCTACAACAGGAGCATCATTGCCTGTGCTGCATGCGTGCATTTCTTTCTCCTCCCTGATTCAGTGCCAGTTTTGCTGTGGCTTTAAAAAAAAGAGTTTAATAAGTTTTGAATCTCTAAGGAAAAATGGAGAAGAAAATAGCGGGCTGTGAGAGTCAAGTCTCAGCAAAGTAAGCTTGTCAACTTTAAAAAAAAATTGGTGAAATCAGAGATAGCAACAGTTCATAATATTTGTTGCCCCGAAGCACCTGTCAATCACAGGAGAAAACAGTGTCAAACAGAAATCAGGCATAGAAAGGAACTGCTGAGGATTTTCCTTCTTTAGTTCTTCTTCTCCAATTTCGCCATCTTCCAAATGTACAGACTTCTCCAGTCAGTAAGGAGAGAGTTGGGGAAGGCTACCTTGAGTTATTTCTTTGTCTCTCCTTCTCAGCCATTCCCAATATGTGAACCACTTTAAATTACACATGTACAGTATATTACTTCTTAGGAGTTTGGATATGACTTTTAATGAGAGATATTGATCTGCCATTATCCATCCTTACATTTTGGGCCAGGTTTTCAGGACCCCAGAATACCAAATACTGTATCTAAGATAAAGGAATGATCTGTGTGGACAAAGGATTAACCCAGTCACACTATTAAAATAATTAGAAGTTTCCTAATTTGCTCACTGCTTAAATACTCCCCTCTCAATAATTCTTGTACATTTTTTTTCTTAAGAGTTAGGACTCTCAGGGACTCTTGGTAAAAATTCCCATTTTCCTCTTGCTTTTCTTTGTGTGTGAGTAACCAAATTTCCTAAATCTAAGCCACAAGCAGGCTTGGAGTTATGCAGTCCTATTACTGAAGTACTGAGGGGCGGTTGGGACTCTGCATGGATTACAGACAAAATGAAAAAGAAACAAAAGGCCTTGCTGGGAGAGCTGAGCAGCAATGAAAAGAAACTGAAATATTTGGCTCACTTATCATTTGTTCTGTGTAGTAAGGCCATCATATATCCATTCACTACCTGCAGAATAGAAAGTTGGGATGGGGTGGCTCTAAAAGAGTCTACATATTTTGGTATTTTTGTGTAGTTGGTTAGGGGAATGGGAAGTATAATACACGAAGCATCAAAACATCTCTGGAGGATAAACTTATTCAACTGGAAGGCAATATCATATGGTTGTGAATGCTGGGGTCAACCAAGCAGAGAATCTACAGACATTTGCTAAAGGGGCTGGGGTCCATACATGAAACAAACAGCTGTGTCTTCCTATCATATGTCATACTTGGTGATAAGACTTTTTCTTCATCCACAGAAGAAGGTGAAGTACTCATGGGGTTGGATAACAAACATGGCACTACAGAACTAAAAAGCAAAGAAGACAGAACTCAGAAGAGATACTTTCAATTTTGAGAAACCTTTAATGAAGATTGAAAACAGATGCTTAGAGGTAACCAGGCTGATGTTTCAAATAGTATTTTCCCTTAGAAAATCTACAATCCCTTGGGAATGAAATACCCACGAAATATGAGAAATTGTTTAGGCAGCAACACCAGGATTCTACAGAAGAGGATGATATTTTAAGAGAAGATCATTAAAGGAATCTGGATGAAAAATAAAAGGTGTGTGCACTACTGTTGATGTCATGACTATAAGAACCCAAGACCTTTGAAAAGACATTTGCCAAAAACTGGATATCCTAGAAGAGACCATCAATGACTCAGAAAGAACTGTCAATGTAATTTAGCTGCCAGGCATCTATTGACCTAATATTTCTGGACAGCTAAAATCCAAAGATTAAAAAATAAAGAAGGAAAGGCAGGTATAAACGTGCCCAGAAGTGGCATTACTGTTGATAGGGATGTGAAGTTAGAATGCCAAGTTCCAAAAAGGGCAAATGCAAATGACAGCCCACCTAATTCTTCTCCAATCATCTCGAAGCCTCTTTACTATCCAAGTCTCAGTTTCTGTTGAACAGATTTCACTTGTTTGATGTTTCTCTTGATCTGCTCCTCCTCTTGATTCTTCTTGAAAGTGTCATTTACTGTCTGTCCTCTCAAGATTTCATTTGCTTTCAAGAGAAAAGGTGTGAAACCACCAGTTGCTGGGACTCTGTAAAATGGGACTTCAGTCTCACTGGAAAGTTAAATGAATTGTTTTTAATTGCATTATATGTTCTTTCTTTTTATAAAATAGTTTTGGTGTTCTTTAAGCTTATTGCTGTTTCTTTAGTACTGTTGTAATTACCACTTTCCGCTTTCTGTTTGTACTAACTTTTTCTCACCATCATCAAATCTATCTCTGAAATGAATTAAGTACTGCCTCTTCATAGAAATGAAAGGGGTTTTCTTGAGTTTCACTTTGAGCATATCTGAAATACAAATTTAAACTACTTGGCATAGCCTGGTTGTTCAACAACCGTAGTTCACCCTCAAGCATGGAAAAATAGAGTTTTGCAACAAAAATAATAATAATCCTCGAATCTCTAATGCAGAATTCTTAGCAACCCATGATCACCAACAGAAAAATCTTTAATAGCTTGGGATTATATGATGGGGGTAGGGAGTGAAAATAATTTTGATGAGTTTAAATGGATAGTGTTATTGTCCCTTTAAGAAATACCACAGTTTGTCCATCTACTCATTGTTGTCTACAGTTCTTCTAATTGATAACCATACTGTATATTTTAATCTATTTATTTCATTAATAGATAGTGCTGTATAGAACTAGAGGATTAGATTTGTATTTACTGTATTTCTCTTAACAAATCCCCAGAAATGAGAGGTTTGTAGACCAACTCAGAATCTTTTCCTTTTAGTTATCAGAAAGCCATGAAACACCATTTAATGAAAAATGGACTTAGAAACTTTCTGAATTAACTCTCTATTTTAAATGTAGCAGAGAGAACAACCCCCTAAGGCAGGGGTGTCGAACTCGCAACATCACGTGATGTGGCGCAACGTATCATGGCTTTTTTGCCATTGCTGGCAATGGAGTGGGCACAGTTTCGCCATGAATCATCTGGCCCGCAGGCTGGCAGTTTGACACCCCTGCCCTAAGGCATACCTAAGTTTGCCATTGCAGACAGAAAGATAGAAATGAATTATTCATTTACTTTTCAAGATTGGGAGGTTTCATGGACTTCTTACATGTCCATAAAATAAGAACATTTTGCAAGAAATAATTCACACAAGATGCTGCACCAAACAATCTTCAGTCTTGGTGGATGAGAATAGTTCTCTTCATTTTTTCTATTTCTGAAATACAGTTATGAATACCTGTTTTTAGGGAGCCAACCAGCATGCAACTGTACATGTGTTAGCTATAGCTACAGTATATAGGTTTTAGGTTCTCTTCCAATTGTTTTGAAAAGAGCTAGGAAGGTATATTGACATCTGATTTAGAATTCTAGAATTACTAAAGGAATTAGGCTATGTAATAAAATGAAAGTTTGACAATGTCAGACTAGACAGAATTGTAAAAATAAAATGTTGCCCACCACATATGTTCTTCTCTTTCCTTCCCTTCAAAGTTGGAAAGAACAAGCACTTTAAAACAAATTTTCTCTGTTGCTTGAAAAGATAATTTTTTTCTATTTTGTATAAGCTGGAAGTCTCTCATTTTTTTCATAGTATTTCAGGTCCAGACATTGGCAATGTTATATTTCAATGAGACCACAATGCTTAAAGGCCTTTAAAAAGGAAATTTTCCCCACCATTTTTCTTCCAATTTATCTGCACACTGGGAAAATAGGCAGTAGTTTTATTGCATAGAAGGTGAAGTTTTTCATGAATTTTCAGATCAGCAGTAAGAAAGATCCAATCTTCGGCTTGCTACATTTATCAACAAAATTCTATGAAATTGGAGGGAATAAGGCATCTGGAAGCAGTGAAGCTATTGGGCTCCTTCTCATATTTATTACTTAAATTTAATTATTTGCTTATTTAATTTTAATTATGACAGGTTCTAATTAGTTTCTTAAAAGAAGATCTTAAACATCATCTTCCCTTTATTAAAAAAATTTTCCAGACTGCAGAAATAAGTAACTGAGAACGAAGTCCTTAATTTGATAAGCATCCCTCAATGGTTTTTAGGGGAACTCAAAACAATGTTTGGAAACTAAAGTTTATTTCAGATATCTGGGTGCTTTGAGATGAAGGCTTCATTGTGCTTCTCAGATATATAGTTATCTTCTATTTGTAATTCTGCTTCCTGTATTTTCCTCTGTATTATCCCTCCCCCCTGCCAAAAATTAAATATGCGAAGACAATGATTATGATTCTCCTTTAATCTTCTTATTCTATGCCAAAATTTGAGTTAGAACTATTAGCATTTTTTAAGTTGCAGTACACAGGAACCTAAATTAATCACAAATTGTGATCGCAACTCAGCAAGAGTTAAACATTTTCAGTCCTGTTAATAAAATGTGAAAGATGATTTTCTCTATGGTTGCCTGATTTTCTCCAATATCCATGAGCCTTTAAAGAGCTTAATTTTATTTGTTTGGGGTACAGATATTTACAGTTGTTTTATTATTTTCAAGTAGTATATATTAGATATTCATGCACTCACATTCACATACAGCTTTTTATCAAAGATATTTACTTTGAAGAAACTGTTCAAAAATAGTAGCCTCCATAAAATATGCAAATCAAGAATATTTTTTTATAATTTGGTTGACAGCCTTTAGGCATACAAAGAAGTACGCATTTGGATTTAATTTTCTGGAAATTCTGACCCATCTCTGAATCTAGGCTGCACAAATTTCATGAACATTCCCTAAGAACTAGAAAATTGCTTTGAAAATAAAAAAAATGAAAGCTGATATTTTTAGGTTTCTGGTATCTGCATATAAATATAGACATGAATATCAACATATTAAAATAAAGATTATGTATTGAAGTTCAAACTTGTGAATTGTACAATGAAGCCAAGTTGTCTTGATGATGATTTCAGGCAAGGAGTTGCATACAACTGATAATTTTGATAATCTATGGCAAAGTGAATTAAAATGCAATGTAACATTAGTAATATTCCAAATCTGTCTAATATGTGATGGAAATAAAACACAGCAAGGCTCTGTGTAGGCGTCTCCTATGTCTCTTCTATCATATAGCCACTATATTAATTCAGAAGGTATCAAACTCTCGTAGTCTTCCTGTCCTTAGATATTCATAAAGCATTTCACAGAATGAAAGATACATTTCTTTAAAAGTTGTTACAGGAAATGGGATTGCTAGACTTGATCATATACTCTCATCTAACACAAGCAGTAATTAGCATCCATAAATCAGATTAGGCATTATCTCAAGCATCCAAGTTCAGTACAAAAATTGCATACAATTTCATAGATCTTGGTAAATTCTTGGTGCATTTTCTATAATCCGCATAGAAATATCATAGAGTTAGAAGCAGTGGTGGAATTCAGCCAGTTTGCACCAGCTAATTTTTTGTTGCCCAGGCCCAGAATGGATTTCCGGAAGCGGCATCCACACAGAGAACTGGTTGTTCACATATTTGAATCCCACCACTGGTTAGAAGGGACCATTTATGTCACTGAATTAGTTCCCTGCTCTTAATATCTGTGATTGCTGGCTGTTTATTCTGTGAACAAATCTATTGATAGGGAACACACAGGTAAATTATTCTACTATCAACATTAAAAGGTAAAGGTAAAGGTTCCCCCGCACATGTGTGCTAGTCGTTTCCAACTCTAGGGGCCGGTGCTCATCTCCGTTTCAAAGCCGAAGAGCCAGCGCTTGTCCGAGGACGTCTCCGTGGTCATGTGGCCGGCATGACTAAACGCCAAAGGCGCACGGAACGCTGTTACCTTCCCACCGTAGTGGTCCCTATTTTTCTACTTGCATTTTTACGTGCTTTCGAACTGCTAGGTTGGCAGAAGCTGGGACGAGTAACAGGCGCTCACTCTGTTATGCGGCACTCGGGATTCGACCCGCCAAACTGCCGACCTTCTGATCGACAAGCTCAGCGTCCTAACCCACTGAGCCACCGCATCCCTATCAACATTACTTTTACTATTAAGGATTATTTTTGAGTGTGGGCTCTCCTACCCAATTTGTATCACCCCCCAAATATGGGAAATTCCCTTCCACTTTTTTTATCTTAGTCATCAATAAAAAATATTTAAAATTAGAAGATCCAGAACAGAACTTTGTTTCACCATAGTACATGTCTGTCTCTAATTCGATGAAGAACTTTTGAGTGTTCATTAGACACTACTTTCAAGCTAGTTTTGTAGCCATTTAATTGTCATGCCCAATACATATCATAGTTGTTAATCAAAAAGGAAGGGGGTATTTTGAAAAATGCCCCTTTGAAATAAAAATGTATTATATTCTCCATATTCCTGTCTATTAAGGTTGTATTCCCATCTATTAAGGTTAATCATGCAAAACAATTAGGCAAACCCATGCTGACTTCTGATGATGATTGCCTAATCTTTTCCAAAAGAAATACATATATTTAAAATTAAGTATTAATTAATTAATTAACATTAAAGTGTTAATGTTAGACTGACTGCTCAATAGCTCCTGGATTCATGAAACCATGTTAATATCTGGGATAGAGCTGATCTGATTGCAGATTTAAATTTAGTCATAGACATATGTATCCTGAAAATGTTTCCATCATCTTCATGTTTCAGCCCCTCTCTTTTATCCATTTTATATTTATATTACTTATGCTATTATTGAAGAAGATTGAATCAAAGCAAGAGTTAGTAGCATTGCCTATGTCTGTGTGTTTGTGTGTACCATCTATTAGCATTTTGACATCTTCACTATGCAGTTAATATCCTGGCTGTTTTTTAAGAAACAAAAACTATTTTTACAGTATTAGTATCTCATCATTTCAAGCTTTACTTTTCAGGCACTCACTGTACAGCAATAGGTTTTTTGTCAGTATCCTTCCTAGAATCCTTTCATTGGCTTCAGATCTTCACTATGCTTTTTATGTAGCCACACCGATTTCTCTTTCCTCATTGGAGTTGGTATAGGTAAAATATTGGAATAGTTAGAACATTCCTATTTTTTTCTGTGTATTTGAATAGATAAATTACAATGTGACGTGAGCCTTTATCAATACTTTAGCTAAAACTGTAATTCTTTTCACACTGCTTTAGACTATTTTTAAAAAAAATTGTATTACAGTATTGAAAGGTTTTGACACTTTTAAAGCTAATCGTTTTAAGTTGCTTGAGGTGAGGGATAATATATATTTATTACTATGTTTTTTGAGCATAAGTTATCTACCTACAGGAACTGCTTTACATCTGCATATGCTAGATCTGCTACATTGTTGTATGAAGAAATCCTGTATGCTAAAAATAAAACCCATTATCTCCTTCCTATGTTATTCTTTCTGCTATTTTCTGCTACTCAATTAACTTCTCTGTTTCTTTGTTCAACTCTTCTTGTTCCCCAAACCCCTTGTGCATTTTCAGACTGGCAGTTGGGGTGAACAGAGTAAGGACTCGTTTTAAAAACTTGTACCAAACTCGCATTCTGTAATTTCCTGGGCCTATGGCATCAGCATCTCTCTGTTCTTTGAGAAGGCTGATCAAAGAATGTGATAGGTTTGGTAGGGTACTACTGGTGGAAAGTTGTTTTACATTTAAAAATTATTTAATTTTCTTGTGCTGGAATACAATAAAATTGAAACAGATAAGATTGCCATGAAATACTTGCCCTGACCAGAATCCAAAGGAAAAAAATAGCCTTTTTGACATCTCAGCTGCATTTTGTGTCAAATTTATCAGACAAATGGTAACTGAACAGTTAGAATGTTTGGGGATATTTCATGACATCGTAGCAGCTCAATTTACTGGTGGATAGAGGAATTTGCTTTTGGCAGGAAACACAACTGCCAATTCACACTATGACAATACAACTGTAGAAGCAAAGGCAACCCTTAAGCTATTATTTGTGTTGGTTTTCAACATCCTTGTTTCTTAACCTATCCCCAACAAAATCACTTAATCTGTTATTTCCCCAGAGTGGTGGCGGTGTCTCGATTCCAGCCATGAAGATGGTCAATCCAGCATCACGGCTAAAGCAAACCCAGCAAGGCAGCCCAGACAAAAGCAAACACATAAAGCAACGCATGGAATACATGCGCATCCAGGGACAACAGCAGGTAGTTTATTTGTAGGCCACTTTTTCTGTGCAAGTATGGAGACAGGTTAGCAACTATTCCCAGGAAAATAGTCCTGTCTCTGAGGCTTTGGGTGGGAATTGCATCTGTTTTGAATATAGATTTTTAATAGCCCTTTAGATTTGGAATGTGGTTTTAAAATTGTATTCAAAGTTGATCTTTATCCTACCTGAGATAAAGTCCACAATAATTTATCATACTGGAATTTCAAAATGAAGGGATACTTACTTACTTACTTATTCATTCATTTATTTATTTATTTATTTATTTATTTATTTATTTATTTATTTATTTATTTATTTATTTATTTATTTATTTATTTATTAACAGTGACAGTGGGAGTTGAGATGATTCCATATATATATATATATATATATATATATATATATATATATATATATATATATATATATATATATATATATATATATATATATATATATATATATATATATATATATATATATATATATATATACATACACACACACACACACACACACACACACACACACACCAAAGACTAGAGCACATCCATTTTTCCTGAGATCTATTCCTACCTTACTCAGGCTTGAGCTTCCTCAGTTGTTAAGGACAATCCACATGCATTTCCCAAAAGAGTCACCCAGATTCCAGACATTAGCTTGAATTCACCCTTTCAAAATGCGTGGCATATTATAATAATAACCCAAATATAGAGATGGCATAAAAGATGCTATTGAAAAGAAATATGCAACAATTATTTTTTAAAAAGTCAATTCACAATAACTCTGCAATATTTTTTGAAAAGCAGAAGAAAAAGCAATTACAATAGATGCATAACAATGGCTTGGGGGGAAAACAATCAAAACCAACTAAAAATATTGAATAAGGATAAGCTTAAAATAAATCCTCCTAATAATTAAAAACAACAAAATACAAGTTAATATCTCTTTTTTAATGTAAATACTTCTTTACTATACCTATACTTTTGAATATAATTATTCTAGCATTCATTTTACTGAATTGATAAGACATTTGGGAGGCAATATAAAATTTGATGAGAGGTCCCTGAAAAATGTAAGTAGTGGCAATCGTTTTTTTAAAAGAGATCAATAAAAATTCCCATGGATCCTAAGCTTATTGTTCCAGGCATTAATATTTCATAGATCCTATAGTTTCTAAGGGACGCGGTGGCTCAGTGGATTAAGACGCTGAGCTTGTCGATCAGAAGGTTGGCAGTTTGGCGGGTCGAATCCCGAGTGCCGCGTAGCAGAGTGAGCGCCTGTTACTCGTCCCAGCTTCTGCCAACCTAGCAGTTCGAAAGCACGTAAAAATGCAAGTAGAAAAATAGGGACCACTACGGTGGGAAGGTAACAGCGTTCCGTGCGCCTTTGGCGTCTAGTCATGCCGGCCACATGACCACGGAGACGTCCTTGGACAAGCGCTGGCTCTTCGGCTTTGAAACGGAGATGAGCACCGGCCCCTAGAGTCGGAAACGACTAGCACGCATGTGCGGGGGAACCTTTACCTTTACCTTTACTATAGTTTCTATGCAGGTGCTATTTTCCCCATTGACTTGGAGGTAAAACTTTAATACTTAGGCTAGTTCTTTTATTGTCATCTGGATTGATTCCCTTGAGCATGAATTGTTATTTATTTTATTTTAATGATCCCATCCATCAAAGCAGCTTTCTCAGAATAACACAATAACATCACAATTTAAAATTTGTAAAAACAAACAAACAATGATCCATCGGTTATTTCCCATGGAGAACCCAAACAGGGCTTTTTTTCCCTATGGAGGTATATGTCATTTTTAAAATTAATTTGAAGGAACGTAAAATAAAATTCAAAATCCACTGGCCCCTTTATCTATTTAAATTTTTATAATCCAAATTGTTAGTAAGGGGGGCGGTTTGCTCAGATTATGTTTTAAATCCTTTTTTTCTGGGTTTTTTTTCCTTTAAACATGTCCCAAGTCATAAGAACATTCACTGGATGGTTGGTTGCTCTGCTGCTCTGAAGATATCTTTAAATACCTGTATTCCAGATGTGTGTAAACGGGTAGAGTAGTGCTGTACCCAATGTCCATAAAGAATCTGCTTAGGTTGTATCTTTCTTCCTCATCGCCCAGTGTTCTTATTCATGAGGTGCTGCCTTTCAGTCCCTCCTAGTCCTGCAGGCTTCCTCATGAGGACCTGACATTCACAATACACATCATCAATCTCTTCCCTTTCTCTGGAAACTCTGCTGGTCTGGCTCATCACCCATCAATTCCCAATTTATGCTATACCTAATTATTAACATGGATTGAGAAATGATGGAAGAATGTCTGAATCTGGTAAGGTGTTGTCTGGTTGAACACTTTGCCTAAGAAATGGATGTTGGCCACAAACTATAATGATTCGTTCCTTCTATATTCCATAACTGTTCTTCACTATCCCTCCCCTAATGAGATAGAACTACTCTTGTGCATAAAAAGTAATAGCTAATTTTGTGGATCCATTTGAGGAACCCTAACATGGAGAGTGTGTCATGATTTTTACGCCAACCATATCTCAATGACCTACTGGGTGTTCTTTTAGATTTCAAACCAGGACCAAACTCAAAATGCTGTGAACAGTTTGGAAAAGTTCTAAATTTGGAATATCTTTTATAGTGCTTTGCCTTGTCTGTTTAGAGAGGCCTGAAAGACAGGGCTGACAAATTGCAAGGTTCACGCAAGCAAGGCAAACTCAAAAAGAAATAAATATGCCCTGTTGCTTAGCATCCCAATAACTTTAAATGGTCAAAACAACCTACTCAAGGTTTCAGTGGTGGAAAGGCAAGTTATATGGAAGTGTCATCAATATTTAGGCAGGGATGGAAGATACTTTCTGGTTGAATGGGCAGATTAGCTCCCAGTACCTTTTCTGGAGTCAAGTTATATCAGCAGTCTCTTTGCTCTTCAAAGCTGTGTCCCTCCATTTGAAACCCAGCTGGCTGTGATAAAGCCCTATCCCAGCATTCCTTTTCTTTCTCTGGTCATAGAGTTCTTTGTCTATGAATATGCCTGGATGGAAGAAAGAGGTAGGGAAGCAATCTATAAACTTCAGAATGTTGAAGTATGACAAATGATATTTTTATGAAAATATTTTAGTGTTGGTAATATTATCATGATTCCCACAAACATTGACAGTATATTGCATGCCTTTATAAAAACTGTATAAAATGTTTACAATGAAAACAACAGATATTACGTGAATTAGCCAATCTGTAGCTGCATATAACAATTTTAATCCTTCTATATTAATACCCCACTTTCAAAACTGTATGGGCAACATAATAAGTTTCATTTTTCTCATAGTAGAGGCAGTCACAATGAAAATTCTTCCCCAGCAACACAATTCGAAATAAGAAAACAAAATTTAACAATTTCTTTTTCCACCTCTAAATTCAACATATGATGGATTTTTATTAGGATTGCAGTTGGGAAGTAAAAGTCCTCTTTTATTTGACCTTGATTCCTGGCAAGATCATGGATACATCCATATAATTTTATTGGCAACAATACAGTGCAGAAGTTATTTATCACTGTCTTTTTCCAGGATATTTTTTAATCTTCCCAGTCTTAAATTTAAACTCTTGCCCGTTTTATGATTCTGATGGAAAGGAAGGCCCCAAGGCTAAATCTTATAAATTTCCAAATGAAAATCCAATGCACATAATGAATATAATATTTATGAAGACAGTTCTGTTCAACTCTAACTTGAATCTTTCTTATCTGAACATTAACTGACTACAAAATTTAACAGTTGTAGTCATGCAATGCACAGAGACAGTTCTGATTCACTATTCAGTAAGAAATGAAGGAATTACAAACACAATACAAATTTTCTCCTTTATTGGTATCACTATTCAGTAATTATCCAAGCATCTTGCCACCCTACTGTCTAAGTGCACTAGTAATGGTTGGGATCTAAATGGTTTAGTCAGTTCAGTTCAGCTGGGTTGACATGCTTCTGTGTTCTTGCTGATGCTGACAGTGTACCCAGTGGCTTGCCAACTTTCTGAGGCCACAAAGCAAGGTAACAACCACCATTTTTCCATTACTTAAGCACAACATATCTACCTGTTTCTCTCCCCCCCCCTTTGTTCCTGGAGACTTGATCTTCCTTTCGATAAATCCTACCCTTTTTCCTTTCTTCTTGGTCCCTAAGCACTTTTGCTTTGCTGGTGCTTTCCCCAGAATTCACTCCTGCTTCTATCTTCTTTTTTTGTCATGTGTGAGTAGATCAAAGACCATAGATACTTGCTTTCCCATGTTCTCAATCTCTCCTTAAAGGACTCTCTGTTTTGCTCATTTGGCAATAGATAAACAAGCTCTCCCCTCCTACTCCAAACATGGCAGAGTAAATGGCTAATGGTGAATTTGGCTGTCTTCCTTTGACTTTTTGAAATGTTTTGCCATTTTTTTCTAGATGTATTAAAAGTAATGTTCTCAAGATGCCTAGGCAGCATTCTAGAAGTTGTAGAATGTACAACTTGTAGGATATCAGATTGGGAAAACATGGTCTATTATGAGATATACATTATGAGCAAAATGAGTCTATATAACCCTCTTCGTCACTTTTTTCTGCATAGCCCCATTATTTTTACTTGTATTTATTTATATTAATTGCAATACAAACCTAGCACAGGTGCTGTTTGTCTGTCAGGAACATTTCTAAAGGTCAACTTTCTCCAAATGATGAATGATGTGCAGATGCTTTGCATCAGTAGACACTTGCCTTTATCACAAAGCTAGCTATGACACAACATTTAAAATAGCAAGTGGGCTGAGATTTGTAGGTGATGAAGACCAAAATTTAGAAATTTCTTCTGGCAAAAAAAATTCTTGTCTATAAAGAATAAGTTACAGTACATCAGAATCCTCCCTCTTTATTCCTTTTGATGCAAGTGGCAACAGAGGGAGATGAGACTTATGGTAATATGATTAGAACTAATATTGTTTTTCCCCACTATGTAATATCTTTGGAGAAGGATTATGGGATTTCATTTCTGGAATGCCACCAGAACCTTCCTGATATGACTTATTTGCAACACTTCTAGTCATATATCCAGGCTTGCATATATTTCAGTAAGAACTTTATGCATATATCTAGTTTTGTTGCATGAAGGGAACTTGTGTGCTGGGCTGGAGAAATGAAGCAGGGATTGCTAAAATCTGAATTTTGTTTCTCCAGCCCATCACACAAGTTTCTTTCCATGTTCAGAGGAGAGAAGAACTGGGGGAAACAAAGTGGGGATCATGAAGAGAACCCTGCTTTGTTTCTCCAGTCCGGTGCATAAATTTCCTTCTGCACATGGGGGAGATCTGCCTGCCCTCCTTTGACAGGAAGTTCTTTTTCTCTGTCTGCTTAATCACCTATACCAACTAGCATGGCTGGTTCAGGAATTCTGGGTATTGAAGTCCACAAGTCATAAAAGAGCCAAGGTTCCCTACACCTGACCTATACGGTCCTTTAACAACTGCAACTGGGATTGCCAGGGTTCTGGTTGTTAGTGAACCAGTCACATTGGCATCTCATGTAACCACCTCTTTGCTCAATAATCAAGATTCTGGTTCCAGTTGTGATAGTAACTTGAGGACCACCTGTATCCCACACCTTTAATTTTGTTGGCTTAATATTTTTTATTCCTTGTCTTCATTTTTCATAACGCCTCTTATCTTCTAGAGGAATAGCATGACAGATATATGTGCCATCACAGCAGTGTCAGTGAATGGATTAGTGTAGTTTCTTATTACTTGAATTGGATTTTATCTTTCATCCTTCCAGTTCTCCTTCAAGCAAATACATTTCTGTCTGCCTTGCTAATATATTTAGTGTAAAGTCCCACACAAATCGCCGTGACAAGTGATTTTATTTCATGTGCATTTAACTACAGAAGAAAAAGTCTTTTATGGGATTACAAAATGGCCAGGTTTAATAGATAGAACTCACTTAAGTAATGATTGCAAAAGAAGCCTGCTTATTCACAACTGGTTTATATTTTATTCTCACATGCCTTTCACTGTTTTTTCTTTCCCTCCTTACCACATCTTTAGCCATCAGACTGAGAACTACTGCACAAACCTAGTATTTAATATTTAGTATTAGAAATAAAAAGAGCTTTCTCCCCTCTGTGCCAAATCTGAAAGTAGCCTGCATATTATGACATTCTTCAAAACAAATGATATCTCTTAATTCCAACCAAAAACAGTTTCTTTGTTTCTTAATTTGATAAACAGCACCTTTGCAAGCACCAGCATCCTCCTTTGTCCTATACTCATTTTTTTGTTTTGCCTGCTTCCACTATAGGATAATGTTGTTCTAACTTAGTGTCCATGGCCACAAACTAAATATTTTATTTCTTTTTCTTCCTCATTTTCCTAAATCTGTCTTCCCTTTTTTCAACTTGCCTGTGTGTTTGTATTTTCCCACCTGACTTCTCTTTCACCTCTTTCTGTGTTCTTTAAATCCTCTATCTAATGTTCACTCCTTGCCCTTGTTCAGTAATCTTGTTAACAATCTACTCGCCTTGACCTCATGATTTTATCGAGCAGAACTTTTGCCTTAGGTTTTTCATGCTCTGACTTCTAACAGGAATGTTCCCAATTAGCTTACTCTACCTCTTTCTCTCTGTTTCTTTCTATTTGTTCTTCCCTTTGAGAGAAAAATATTTGTTTTTCCCTTGGCTATTTCCCTTTTCTCCTCCTCACCTTTTTTCCCCTGAATCTTGCTTTTCTTTCTAGGCCGCTAGAACAGCCAAGGACTCTGGCACGGGGAATGAGACTTCCAGCCCGGTCTCAGAGAAACCTACTTCGGGCAGGACCTCCATCCCGGTTCTGACTTCCTTTGGGTCACGGAACTCCTCCATTTCATTCTAGAAGCTCCTTTGCCAAATTCTCCGTTGGTAGTTTTTCCTACATACTGTAACAGGGGCGGGGTGGGGGTGGGGGTGGTCTGGGGAGGGCTTGTGTCTCTCTGTTTCCTACTCCCAGCTCTTCCTGAGGCACCTCAGAAAGGTCTCCGCCTTCCTTGTACTTTTCAGCATTAGATCAAAATGGCCAATCTTGGTCACTTCCAAAATGGCCAATGTTTATACTACACTTGATCTTAGCCAAAAGGGTCACTTTGGGCATCTTAGTGTGCTCTAGAATGGCTAGGTGACTGTTCCTCCTCAGTTCCTAAGTTGACTAATTTGTTTATCCTTTTTCATGCTATAATGTGACTGATGAGGTCTTTCTGTTTTTCCTATGAATCCTCCCTTCCCCATCCACCCCTATCTCAACTTCACTTTTCTACTCTAGCAATTTAGGTTCTTGTTGAAAGAATATTCAAACATTTAGCAGCATGTTTGAAAGCAACAAAGACATTATTGGGCACACGGGTGGTGGAGAAAAACCAAATCATATCAAAAGCCTATAGGTGGGAAGGGAAGAGACCTATTTCTGAAGATGCCTCAGAACCCCATGGACATTGCTGCTATTCATCTTTCCTTATACGAAAAACAAAGGTAGTTGTAATTAATAGATTAATATGAATCTTTGTAGGTATGTGCTAAATCATTCATGAATCAATGGTGTTTTGACTTTGGGGCATGTGTGTGCTTCCACTTTGTGGATTTCTGTTGTTCTATTTGCTGTATCAAAGACTAAGGTGGGATATGTGTGTGTGTGTATGTGTGTATGTGCATACGTATGCACACACACACATCTCTTGCAATTTTATAGCTTTGGGAGGGAGGGGGGATGTTTCCTTCCAAACACTGGATTAAATTTGGTAGAAGAATAAAGGTTTGGGGAAAAAGCACTGAATATCAAGCTGGTAATAATATTAGCCCCTTCCAATCTTCTTAAGTGTACAAAATGTTTTAAAAAAGGGAAGGAGGGAGGACACATCCAGAATAGGTAGCAGAAGGTTTACTGAACAGTGTTGAGAACAGGGTCTAAAATGGAAAGTTACGCTTCCTAGAAAATTAATCCATCAAATGTAGCACTTTAAATGTCTCTTCAGTGACCATGTATGTGAGGGGAGAGAGCCCCCCAAATGTGTGGGATACCAAATAGGAGGCAATAGTCAGGGAGATGAGGGCGTCAGGGTATCAGAGAAGCTACGTTAGAAGGACAAAGAAGAGTTTCACGTGAAATTTGCAGCAGATCAAAAGAGACTAAATAATATTTGCTGCAATTGAAGGGGTGGGGTGGGGGTGAAGGTGATTTTGTCAGATTTTTTTCAAAATAGGGCTGGAGAAATGATGCTGGCAGAATCTATAATTTGCAAAGATTCTGTTCCTTATTTATGAAAGCTCAAACTAGGAAATGAGAAGGGCAGTGCAGGGGAGTGGGGGGCAGGAAGATAGTGTGGAGTGAAAGAAAGAGCAGTTGGGAAAGTCCTTAAATTCAGTGGGGCTTTCATTGAAGAATTTCCTACAGGTTTATGGTCTCAAAAAGAGCTGAGTTTTAGATGGTAGAAGGATCAACCAAATTGGGCGGCTCTTGACTATTTATGGAGCAATTGGTAGAAGTTTAAATGTACTACTATATCTCTGGAAAGGAATTTTCATTGGGTCTAGATAGAAAAACTATATGTTTAGTAAGTTATCAAAAAGAAATTACCTGGTTTTTTTTAACTGATAAGATGCAGAAGTGTTAGTGATTTTCTATTAGATTCTGCATGATGATCTGCACAGTATGACATTTTTTAAAAAATACAGCACAGAAAAGAAGATATATCAGTCATGGGAATGTGAGTATGTATGGTAAGGGAAAAATGCTTTGGCTGAATCACAAATGCCAAACTCTGAAACCCTTGTGGATCTGGCAAGAAAGGTGGGTGAGTGTTTATAATCATGGAGAATTTATGAAAATAAAAACACCATATGCATGCATGTGTCCAGAAAGGCATGCCAAGAGGAATCGGGCTGGGGGAGGGAGGAAGTTCCTTAAAAAAAAGGGCATAATCCACAGGGGGGGCGTGTGTCTCATCAAGCACAACCACTATGAAATCAATGGTACCTGTGCAGATGTAAAATCACTTCCTGGCACAAATCCCACTCTTTTCAATGGTGTTTGTGTGTGATAATTACCCACCCCCAGATTTATGTCCTGAAATGTTAAGCACATACAGTATATGAAGTAATATTTGACGTGGAAAAACATGCATCTGTGAGGGCATGCCTCTTCATGTGTATAGCAAAATGGTGTGCTATTGTAAAAAAAGAAAATGAAGAGTTTGTATGCAACATATTACAAGATGTAATCACTCCTGGTTTTGTTGACTACCTTGTTCTTTTTAATTTTATTATCAGGATTTTTTGGTGGGAGGAAACTGGGTATTTGTTTTTTTATGGTTTCTCTTCTCTTTTTTTTGTAAATCAAATCATTTTTGTATAAAAATTTTAAGACAACCTTTTTTTGAATAACAAAGTTTTAAAAATGTTTTAAAAATTAACTATGTAACAACAATCCATAATGCAATTTCTTGGGATTGCAGAACAAACAGAAAACAAAAAAGCAACCTCTTTACATTTCAGTGAAGTGTCTTAACATTTTATATATTTGTTTTAAGAAATATATTTACATATTATATATATATAATATACGTAATATAAATATATAAATATTGACAAAAAAGAAAATGAATTTCTTGTGTCTAGTATATGGGGGAGGGGGGGAGAGAGAGAGAGAGAGAGAAAGAGAGGGAGAGAGAGAGAGAGAGAGAGAGAGTGGTTCAATTCTATATGTAACTCTTTATGCTTAGAAGCTACATTAAGTGGTGGTAAACAGAGCTAAAAGCTCTACTCCACATGGCAATTCCTTGCTCCTGAATAGCCCCATTCTTTTTTGGGGGGTGGGGGGGTTTCCTATTGGTTTTGGCTTTTGACATTGTGGAAATTGTTTCATTGTGGTAACACTCTAGACTAAGAGAGAGTCAAAAGTCTAGCAAAAGAAGAGCTACATTTGAATCACATAATTAATCTTAAAGGCATATTCCTTTAAAAATTGCCTTTAAGCTGTGTTTCTTATCTCTCAAAGAATTGGGTGATTGTTGGAGATGGGGTTAATTAAACAGAAGAATTATCCATGGAGATTCTCAGTCATCCAAGTCATGATTGTTCCAAAGGTGCTTTTTCAAAAGGAAACTGGACTTTCTTTGTTTTTCCTTGAAGAAGTTTCCCTTCTCATCCAAAAAGCTTCTTAGTTCTGACTGAAGAAGCTTCAGTTCAGTCAGAACTAAGAAGTTTCTTGGGTAAGAAGTGAAATGTCTTCAAGGAAAAACAAATAGTCTATTTGCCTTTTGAAAAAGCATTTTTGGGACAAACTGAAGAATTGCGAGTGGACCTCTCAGCATTTTTGCAAAAACTTAAGATTTTAGGGTTTCCTAGAGAGGAAGTAGGGAGTTCCATGTAGATCTTTAATTATTCCACTTACTTTCAATTAATTAAAAAATCACTGAGGATATCATATAGAAGTTTTAATTAATGCCACTAAAGTCATATGATTCACACCACAGTTGTTTTGTGGAGGTTCAAGAATCAGTCATTTGGTTAAAGAGTTTCTTGTTTCTTAAAGCTTCCACCACTCCTCAGATTATGCATGAAAAGATTGAAGTTTCATGTTAGCCCAAACCAGCAAAGAGCATTGGAGGGAAAATGTCTGTTTCCTTACTTTTCCATCTTTATCAGTAGCTGTAATCTACATAGGCTTTAAAGACAAAATTAGTAATTATTTATGCTCTGATTATAATGATTTGCTAGCGATTCCAGTGATTTCAAAATGTAGTTACATTGATTTAAATATACTGATTTAAACTTCTTAGCAAGTAGTTTACATTGCAATAGGATTGATTAATTCTAACCTACTTTGAAATTGTCCTATCTATTCTTTCCTCTTTCCCACTTCACTCTCTGGCCATAATAAAGAATGAAATACTGTAAGGTGTTTGTTTCTTAATTTAATTTAAATTTAATTTAATTATATAATTTTTAATTTCACGTTATTGTCATCGCCATGCTTAATAAATCTCATTCAGTAGCCTACAGCACATTTTGAATCATGAACCATATTCAGTTTTGAGATCTGTACTTATAAAGTGAATATGGTCAAGAGAACAAGGACAGGCCTAAAATATTAAATAGGCATATCCAGAATAAAACAGATATAAATTAATATTTAACAAATGAAATAGATGTCTAAGTAAAACTTAATGTTCTTCCTTCAGCAGCAGTTGATTGTGCCTCTAAGAAGTTAATAAAAATTGTAGACAAAGCATACTCTCATATGCCTTTTAACCAACATCATCCATCAAGTTATTTTCTTAAAATTTTAGATAGATCTAGCAAAATGCATTTTTTAAAAAGCATTTAAATTCATTTTGTCATCAATAAGCAGATCAGGTCTAAAATATTTATTGAGTTTATTGACAAGGGTTAAATATATACCACTCTACATAAATTTCATTATTCAACTCTATTTATTGAAAAATAATAATATGTAAACATGCCCACATAACTTCAAGGAATTTAACCTAAATTTTAAGGAGACTTTACCTTTATGCTCTTTAAGATAATGAACCCTCAATACAACAAAGATGTTTTCCAGGGGTTAATTACTCAAGTTCAAATTCAGTGGCAAGTGGCATTACTAGATATTTTTACTAGTAAATAAAGTAGGAGGTTCAAGCAACTCCATACCTTTGGGATTGTAGACATTCTAGGAGGACAACTGTGTTGTAGTAGCCAAATATCAGGAGTCTGATAGTCCTTTTCCAGATGAACAAACGTTATTACTGTAAAAGGCATAAATGTTTGTGAACTACAGCTCACTTAACTGAGTGTATATTTTACAAACATTTATTAGTTCTGATTGTTACTCCTGATTCGAAGCCCTAAGAAAAACTATATTTGAGAACTATATCTTTGGCCTACTTTTAAGATAAAACATATGGATCTGAGGCAATACATGTCTTCATTTGAAAAAAAAATACTTCCTAGTGAGAAGTCCTTAGATCTCAGAAGTTCTTGGATAAAGACCAAACTTACTTACTTAATAGAACAAAGTGGCTTCAGAAGAATAAAGCAACAAGATTCCTAAAATTTGGTGAGAATTTTCTGTACTGTTAACAGTATTGTAAATTCATCATGTAATACTGTATGTCTTAAATTAATTTAAATGTTCCCCAGTGCATTTTGGGATTTGTAGTTTAATAAGGTAAATTATGGGATTATTTTTATACAATCTATGCTAAGGACTAGGGAAAATGAAGTCTTATGTATCCAGCAGCTCAAAACATGGCTGTCTCACACAAATTATTTAATAACTCTGTCATTGGTTGTTTTCAGAATTTGGGGAAAGGAACCCTTACAATAAAGGAGGAATAGAACTAACATTGTATATAAATATCTGTTCTGTGGCAAATAGCAACAGAGCAGCAAAAGTCAAAACCTTAGAAAACCATATAGAGTTCCTCCCCATCCCATTTTTTGCAGACAACAGCATCTCTTACAATGCTTTCTACCATGAAGCTCCAATGAACATTTTAAAATTTGAAATCATTTAATTGATTTAACTGGTACCATATTCTAAAAAAAGCACTTGAATCTCAAACTATTGAAATACACTGAATTTTACAACTAAAATTTGGCAGTTAGTCTAGAATAGCAAAAGAAAGAAAGACATACAGTAGGTATAATAGTGAAGTCATAACAAATAAAACATTGCTATAATGTCTTTGAAAAACAAAGAGCATGTAATAATAAATGATGGAAAGAGTCCAGAGACACCCTATACCAGGGGTCCCCAACCCCCAGTCTGCAGCTTGTTCTGGGTCCGCAAACCTATTGGGAACCGGGCCTCACAAGCAGTGGGCAAGCATGCAAGGGTGTGAAGGTCCATTTGCACACTTGAAATCATCCCCTCTCCCTTTCCTGCTGTAGCCACTGCTGGGTCATGGAACTGGAAAGCTTGGGGACCGCTGCCCTATACAGTGGTAGGATCAGTAACAAATCATAATGATAGCGAAATGACAAAGCATATGTGATGTCATCACAATTTCATTCTTGCATCACATTCTTTGATGCAACCAACTAAAGTAGTGATATTTATATGATTTCAACATGCATGTGTGTCATGTGCCCCTCCCCCACATGTGACTAAGCTATTCCTTAGTATAGATTTCTCTTCAAAAAGAAAGCTGGTACACATGATATCCCTGTTGTAAATTTATGATATAAGGGTACAGGAATTAAGCAAAATATCAAGTCAAAGTGAATACCACATACAAACTATCTCCCTACAGCAGGAGAGGCAAATCTTATGCATCAGGAGCCAAATTTTTGATCTGGTAATTATAATAAGATAACTAAGGCTATAGAGAGATAGGCTAACAATATGTTGTGGAGGGGAGGATTTTAAACTTATCTTTTAAAGGTTTGGATGGTGAGATTGTTGAAAGTATTAATCTGAAGTCTTAGGTCACTGCCTTTCCTCCATTCTGCATGAGAAAACGGAAAATTGAGCCACGTATCACAGGCTACAATGTAGGTTTTGGGAGAATTACATGCAAGCTGTAGTTTGCTTATACTTATCCCACTGTAAAATGTTACCTTGTAGTCAAACAGAACTATTTCTTAGAAAATAAGATAAGGAAACATTATCTTGGAAATGATAGATCCACAACAATCAGACTTTAGGCCAAATTATTTTCTGTATTTAAATGATACATGCATAATATTTCTGCCAATGACTATTATTCAGGATGGCCAACACAAATAATTAAAAACAACAATGTAACTAAAAATTTAGTTTAAAACTACAAAAGGGCCACCTTCTCTCAACCTTCAAACCTGCTTCCATGCCAAAAGCTTGCCTAACGTTTTAGGGTTAGGACTAACTTAATCGGCCCTAGGGGGAAGTGCTTGGGAGCATCTTAGCCCTTCTTCTCTCATTCAGAAAGAGCTCCCAATAAGAGTGTTTGCTGTTGAATGCTCGGCATTCTATCAGGAGTGAAAAACACCTGATTTTTGGCATTAGAGTATTGGCTTTAATTTTTTTTATATTAGTCTTTAGTATTACTGGGCAAACACAAACTGGATTGTTCCTAAGCATCTTTTTCTTTAGAAAAAAATGGAAAAACAAGTGGGGGTTTTTCCCCCTAGGAAATGCCCAACAGATGCATACTGCTAATATGGTTTATGCTGCACTATGCTACATCATTAGTCTGGGTAAATATTTGAAAATTTGAATCATGCTATTCAGCATGAAAAAAACTGAAATGGCATAATTGTACTATATTACACCATTTTATAGTCCAATTTTATTACTTCATCTTTCATACATATGTAACCATTATCATGCATTAAAACTCCTCTGCAGCATCAAAGAAGTTATCTTTGTACTGAGATTGCAAATTATGTTACAGAATGCCTAGTTTACTTTATGAAGTGTTAGTGAATACACATTCCCAATGACGGATATGCCAACATAACATATATTTCAAAAGCATTTTCTTTTAATCTTTATATATAAATTGGCATATTCCCTCTGAGTAGCTTACTAATGCTGGTCCCAAACTAAAATATTTTTTGAAAACTAAACTAGTCCCTTTGTTGCTGAGAACAGATACAGCTATTGCTTAGTTTATGTTCATGAGGCAGAACTCTCAACAACTCTGACATAAATTGTGTACATTGCCTTGCTCAGAGCCCCAGGCTTAAGTTCAGGCATTTTTGCTCAGAGAATCTGGGTAGAAGCACTGGGAAAATCCTTGCCTGACAGAGACTTGAATATTCTACTGTGCGGATATGCCAGTGGCCTGATTTAAGATAACCTAGTTGTTTACAGTCCAAAAAAATAAAATCTGTATTTGCTATTTTTAAATGACTCAATAATTAATTGTGCTGTAATAGAAAGTTAGTATCATTTGATTCAAGCCTTGCTTCAATCCAGCATTTTTGGAATTGTGTTTTTCAAACTGTATTCTAGAGAACCACATAAAAGCAGTGAATTTCACCAAAATTTCCCTAGTGTACCACAAATCACATAATTCCCAGTCATTTTGATGGAGGATCATGTGAGCTGAACCAGTTGGGATTAAACCACCCAAAAGTCAGGGAATGCTAGCATACTCAGTTCATGCTGATGCCAACAAATAAGCTTGTCCATGCTGTAGTCTCCTTCAAATTCACTATAGTATTCATTTAAAATGTTCTAGGGAATCTTTGCAGCATGTAATGGGAGTCCATGGCAAGAATGGATCTCCTAAAAGGCAGGTGTGAAAATGTTTTTTTCAAAGTAGAAAAAATGGATAGACCCTTCTCTTGTTTTGCAATAATTTGTCAGCAATGCATAGAAAAAAGCTATCATTTTGGATTCATAATGACTCAGTGCAGCTTTAATTCTCATCTTTGTTGATTTGGAAAGGGAATAACAAATTCTCTAAAGTATATAATTTCAGCATTTTACACAGTATTTCAAATGCTCTTTCAATAGTTTTCTTCATATGTCTCAGTTCATTTTTATTGGATTTCATTTAAAAGAATAAGCATTTTTCAGCCCATGTTAGGCAAACTGAGTTTTGAAACTTTTGCAACTGCAGCATTTTTAAAGGTCAATTGATATTTTATGTCATCACAAGTTAGGAATCAAAGTCAGTAGGAAGTCTGTGTAAGAGTATAATGAAAGAATCATAAAAAGCTTAGGTAGCACTCAAATTTTAACTTTTCTTCTCTGGGATATAGCAAAGCCATAACCATGTAGCAACTTTGCATATAAACAGATTCCAGTAATGCCCAGTCTGCCAGTCTTTACAAACTGCTTATTAACTCCATCTACCCCAACTAACCCACATGGGAAGTGACTACCATAGCTGCAAGGTTCTAAGTGACCACTTCCTACCATGAGATGCTGCATATAGGACAAAGGTGCTGCATATTTGGACAAAGAATTCCTTCAGGCAAAATTGAAGCGCAAGTTCATCAGGTTACAGATCTTGCCAATAACCTTTGTTAAAACAGCTTTAAAAATCAGTAAGTGGGATGGCAGTGATCTCCAGAACCATTCTGTTTTAGATCCTTTCACTTGTCCTAAAATACACTTGTCCTTTAAGATTGCATTGTACGTGGCACAATGTCTTTACGTATCAAACTGCAAATGAGCAACACAGTAAATTAACTTTCACAAATAACTCTGCTTTAATTTTATTTAAAATAAACTTTTGTGTGTGTGTGTGTGTGTGTGTAAAATTTAAAGATATAAGTTACAAAGCACCAAGCTATGCATGTACTTTTGATGTAATGGGTATATGTGCGTGTTGTGGGGGAAGCGATCACCACTGCATGCCATGAGCATCGCTTTACTTGTCTGGTTGTTGTTTTAAGCACTTTAAAAAAAGGTTAAAAAAAGTAAATCAGAAATCTTTGAGCACTGTGTATGAAGGACTGATGACATATCTTTCGCATGGATTTCATTATGTACTGTTTTTTTTAAAAGGGAAACAAAAACAATAGAAGACCACTCTATTAAAAAAAAGACACCATACCAAAAACTGGTTACTGAAACAAGCAGTCTGAAATACACTGTAAGTTTTGTAAATCTTTTCTGCTAATTGTAGGTAGAGTCCTATGTATAAAATTTATGCCATGTTTTCTTCTGTGACAACTGTGATCTTTGTTTGTCAGAAATTCCAAATGAAGGAAGGTTGCTTTTTTCCTTTAATTTTTCTTTTTTTTTCCTATTTCTGGTGTTTCCTAGCAGAGTGTCTGAATTTAATAAAATACTCTTTCCTCCCCATAACACTTTTCTTAAGGGTTTATTTCTTAAAGGGTTATTATTCCTTTAAAAAAAACAGATGTGATTTACAGTTTTAAGGGTTATTCTTTTGAAAAAAAGTGTGATTTACAGTTTTGCTTAGAGGCAGGTATTTCTGGATTCCATACAACCAAAGAAGTTGAGCAGATGAAACAGGAACAAAAGTAGCTGTGACCTCTGTTTGAAGAAGACTTTGGTCTTGAGGGATCTTTCCAGGCTGGCTTAAAGGTAAAGAAGGGAGAATGACATCTTGGCAGCAATCAGGACTGAATGCAGACCATCTCCCCTGCTGTAGGAAGGAATTCTACACTGTATTTCTATTTAATTTATAATTCTTAGGTTTAAATTAGTTTATAAATTAGCATGTTAAATACTAAGCTGTTCTTATGTGCACCTTTCACGGAGTGTATAAACTGTATAAACACAATATTCTTTATACTGTCACTTCTTATTGACTGATTTACAGATTTGGAGCTTATCAGAAGATGAGGGTTTATCTTTTATGATGTACAGCCCGCTTTCTTTTTTCTAAGCTCTTAGATGGAGAGATACGAGCACATTATGTCATGCCCTCATTTTTGTAACATCCATGCTGCTCTGTCGAGAGCTCAAGAAAAGGAAGATAGACTGCAATATAAGCAGAAGATGGAGCAAGTAAAAAAAGAATCAAAAGTGGAAAAAGGAGAAAGGCATCCTTGCACGCTAATTTATTCCTCCAAGCTTATTCCAGATTATATCTTAATTTTTTTTACATCTAAATTCTGTCTATTTAGATTAATAGTAAAATTGACTTGCTGTTACTATTAACAATTTTCTACATTTTATTGTTACAAAATAATCTTGAAACTTTATTGATGTTTGATAAACCCGCTGAAGCTACAAGAAGAGAGTTCCCATGATTATGTACAGTTTCAGTGCCTGATATAATTCACTAATGCTTCATATGCGTGCAGGAAAAATATCAACTGTGTAATGTGTGGAAGCTGCATAATTTAACATAGTAGGGATCTCATAGTGTGTTTATTTTTAATGTATTACAGTGGAGTGTGAAGAGAACTTTCTTTTGTTAAACTTCTGCTTATGGATAATTGGTAATTGACGCAAATAAATCACATCTAATAGCATACCTTCAACACTATTAATCCATAGTGTGTTTTACTAGCTAGTGCTTATGCTTTAAATAAGTAAGCAAACTTGTTTTCTGAATAAGACAGTTTATTTCCAATATATATATAATTGTAATTTTGGAGCTATGTTTAAAGCAGAATTGTTTTGTTTGACCATATATATTATACAACATAAAGATGAAAAGAGGGACAAACCATGCAAGGAAGTTTTGTTTTTTCTAAAAAAAAACACCAAAATATCTACTGTTGTATAACTTGCATTTTAAAAAGGAAAAAAAAAAGTCTTGGGCTTCCCCCACTCCCCTTAAAAATCCTTATAAACTCTTTATCATATGTTACACACATAAAAGCTATTTACAAAATAAAGGTGAAAAAGGTGAAAAATAAAACTTTACAGCACATAGTTGCATAAAAGGATAAGGACAATGTATTACAGTTACAGCCAACTACTTAATTTTGTTCAGTTTTAAATTCCACACCTGCACACATCTACATGCTCCTTTCCAAGGTTTCAGTCCAAAACTGAATTGTGTTAAGACAGATACTTAGAACACATGGAAGACAGAGCAAAGGAGAGACACATTTTCTGCTTCTTTAAATACAGCACAAACTGAAATTGTGGTTTGGGTTCCTTGTGGTTTAGCTTCTTTTTATGTTCCCAACAGCACAGAGTTTAAGTACTTTACATCCCATTAAGGATTGAGTTTCAAAGTCACAAACAGGCCAACACTAGAAGATAGATGGGCTTTTTATAGAGGAGACATACAATTACCTAAATCCTAGATAAGCTTTCAAGTTTCAGTGTTCTTCAAGCAGAAGTTATAATGGAGCCATATGAACAATTAAAATTTGAATTTAAGATTGTTTACCTCAAAAAATATTTTAATATATTTTATACATTTACTGACCATCTCTTAAGCTAACACTTCGACCACCAGTCACTGAAGAGCCTGTAACAAATAAGGAAAGAAGTCCTCTCAAGAAAGGCACACATAGACAACTTGGGACCATCTCCCTCAGAACAAAAAATAAAAATGAAAAATGAAGCATGTATGCTTGTAAGAAGGGTTTGAAGAGAAGTCAATATGGCAGCTGCAAGCGGATGACCATAGCTCTGTCCTTTTTTTCATATGTTGCACACCAGATGCATATAGAAAACAGCTGCCATCTGACAGCACCAAGGAGGCACTTCTGTAATACTTTGACTCCACATTGAAATTTTTGAAGTATAAAACACCACTTTAGCTTGCAGTCCAACTCTACTTCACATGGAACTGGGTAGTCTCAATCTGATGGATTTTGTCTGGAAGGGAGAATCCAGTTGTGAGCAAAAGGGATGCTTTTTCACACCTAGACGGGCAGTGAGACAATGAACCCTTAAGAATGATTGCAAAATGTGTTTTTAAAAAATTCACAAACAGACACTGAGCCATTACTGATAAATAACAAACCCAGAAGACAATCAGGAGTATCCACCAGCAGGGATTGTTCAAAAAATCAAGATCGTATGAGGGAAATGTCGTACCTGCCTCTTTTTCATCATGCAACACACAGCTTCAATTGTACAATCACACAAACCATCTTGACTTTTTGACATCCCCCATGACTCCTCTGGCTACAATATGTTGCAGGTTTTTAAGGGGTGAGCCGGCTGGGGCCGTGCAAAGCCCCAGTCACTTGCCTACCTCTTCCCAAGAATGAAGCTCTACTCTTACATGCTATTACTGTTAGCATTAGACTGAGACATATATAGGAATGGCATATTGCTAAATATCAAAGTAGGGGAAGAAATGCAGAAGACTGCACAGATCAAGAGGCCAGAGGTTGGCTTAACTTCACATGGGATTGTTTTGCATCTCTTTATAATCATTGCAAATTCTATCAGGTAATTTATAAAGATGGTTGTAACAGTTCAACAAGAATGCTTCAAATGTTTAAAAGTTCAGTATAGATGCTAGAGTGTATTTTAAAATTGTTTTGCCTGTTCAATTACTAAGTCAGAAAACTAGCTTAATTAAGGGGTGCTTTCAGACAATACTCCTGATCCACTCATTTCACAATGAAAATGAAAACAGGTTTGAGAGGCCTGTTCTGTTCTTGGTTAGGATGTTACAGAATGAGTATTATCTTTGTCTTTGCAACTGTACACACAAATGAAGAATCAGTAACCAATAGAATCTTGTCTGTGCTGTCTAAATAGGACCTCATTTTTACACCAAAACACAAATTGCTTCTCTCCCTCCCTTAAAGATAAAATACTTGGAATAATTATCAAGCTGGCAAGCTCCCATTCATTGTCATTCTGTTTTGGCCCCACTGCTGCATCTGTGGTGACACTTACTTCCTGAAAATGTAACATTGAAACCAAGTCTGCAGGGGCGATAAGATGACATTAGGTCAAAGTACAACATTTAGTGCCTAGTGTTGCTGTGAATTGATGTTGACAGAGAGGAACCATCAACTTTAATATACATTATTCTTAAAAAGTCCAGATACAAAGCATTTCTTCATGATGACATCTGCACAAAGAATGTACCTACAGCTAACCCTTCCTACAAAAAGTAGCCATCTGTCATCAAACCACAGACATCGTAGAATGAGCTAGCCAGACTATAGTGAAAAATGTATTATACCATGTCTATAACCAGTGTGGCCTACCACTGTTAAGTGCTGCATTGAATATTAGCAAGACCAGCATTGAAATCCTTTACCAAGGAGATCTTGTCCCTTGCCTGTTCTTGTTGTGTATTTGTTTGGCATTATACACAACAGGAACAGGCAAGGAACAAGAGCTCCTTGGTTAAGGATAGACTTCAGTGCTGGTCTTACTAATATTAAATGCAGCACTTAAATTGGTATGCCATACTAATATATTCATTGATTTTTTAAGCCTGGATGTATTAAGGAAGCCTTGATCAATTCAAGGAATGAAGGAAGCAGTGAAAGTATCATTTGAAGTACAGCACACGGTCTCAATGCTGTTTCCTGCTGAAGAAAGAGGCTGTAAAGGAAATCTGACATGAACTACAGTTTGACTGTCCAACCTATTATACAAGAGGTTCATAAGATGATAGTTTGACACGGGGTTGGGATGTGTTGAGGCCTTGAGTCATCAGAGGGTAATAATAAAAAATTAAGGTATAAGTCTTATATTTGGTGTTACAACAGGAATGTAATACTTGGAATATGGTACATAAACAAAACAACACAACCTGTAGTAAGACAGTTATTTCCATGAAAATGATATTTCCTTTTCATTCAGTGATAATGATTTTGGAATGTATCTGCAAATACTGAAATTCAAGAGAAATTTGCCATTTTTTCTATTATTATTTTTTGCAAGGAGGAGAAAGTACTTTTGATATAGACTATGCTATACACAGCAGTTTGCTCTGTAATACCCACTGAATTTCAAGAATGTCAGAATTTTGATTTGGGTTCCCACAAAACTGACTTTTTTCATTTTCTTTTTCTTAATCAAATATTAAAAGGGTCTTGACAGGAAAGTGGAGAAAGTTATTTCACAGCAACATTTTTTTTCTTAAGGGTTATGCAACTGCGTCCAAAGGGGTTACAATTTTATTTTGAGGCACAAGGGGTGAAGTAGTAACTATTACACACCAAAACATGTATCTTAAAAGATCATCTCTCATATTTATTTATCACAAAAGTACTTCCTGCTTTTATGACCAAATGAAATTCTACAGAGACATAAGGCATGGGAATCATTTATATCCACAAGGTAAAAACAAATGTAAGCCTCTCGTTTTGAAGGAATAGCAAAATGGAAACCCTACTTGATCTGCAACATGTAATAAGGTGGCTCCTTGGTTTACGTCCATGTAGTATATTGAGAAAACTAAGAGAAAGACACTGTTGAAAATAAATGTAGCACCATGAAAAATCAAATATTGCTCTTTTGTGAGAGACGGTGAGTTGTGGAAGATACCAGTAAAGCAGAAGATGGCACAGACTTGACATCAGCCCTTCATCATAACAAAGGCTTGAATGGAATCGTGTCAACTTACGCTCTGGAAATCCTAAAACAAATTTTTAAAAAATCACTGAGGCTGCTACTTTTTGGCACTTCTGCACAGGGCCTTGGTATATTTGTCTGCTATATCTTCTTGCTCTTTTCCCAAACCCCAAAATCACATAGCGCCTGTACTCATCCTTTCCCCCACTAAACATAGGCAGTTACATGGAAAAGCATTGTTAACTAAAACATAGTACACATATGCCACCTTAGCAGGTGATTCACTCCACACAATTATCATTTGCATAAACTAATTTTCTCCCTAAAATACTGCCTTCATGAATTCTGCATACAGTATTGTGTTAATGGTGTTAATCACATCCTGTTTCCCCTGGACTGTACTATCCATTATAAGAGGATAGGAGCAGAGGGTGCTATTCAAATAGGGATTCTGTCACAGCCTGAAAGGAAAAATCAATCTGGAAAAAGTTTGCATCTGTAGCTAAGATTTACAAGAAAATCTTAGATCAGCTAAGCAAAAATTGGACTATATTCTTAAAGGCACACTGAGTTGTACCATTTAGTTCTGTGTCATTTAGAATTCATATCATCAGTTGTATATATATCATGTTAGTCTTGCAACAAAACCAAAGCATTTTGAGATGCTATTAAATACCAGCAGATTTACTGCAGCCAAAGCTTTCAAAGCCAAAGCTGCAATATATCAGATAGTCTGATGCCATAGATCTCTTTGTGACTTTTGAGAATTAGAGATGAGATCACTTTAGTAGGAGGAGGAGAACAGCAGTGCCCTTTAAATTTGATAGATTATGCACCTTTTGGGGACCATTATAGCTCTGCAGTTTTCACATGAAACAGTCTCAAGTGCACGCTGAGACTATACCATACATAATCCTGAGTTTGTTTATATCTACAAAATTTTGATGCATGTGCTAGAAGTCAAGATGATATAGCCCTCCCTGTAGGAACCTGACAAAGGCCAAGCCATGATAGATGGAAGATTTTGGAATTTGCTTTTCTAGAGGAAAGGTAGAAAAGGAGTAATGGGTATTCAAAACCTCCCAACATCATCAACTGCCACTTAGATAACAGTGAGAGGAAGTTTGAGTAGAGAGGCATCCATCATGTAAATGTGAACCCACAGCAGAGATTAAATGGAAGCGGGCTCAATTCATGAATATTTCTGATCTGATTTGTCCAGTTCCAAGCCCTCTTTCAGATAAATTCAGAAAAGAAGTACCATGGACTGGTGAAAATTAGGAGATAGCTAAGAGATAATTAACTGGAGGAATTCTAAAAACATCCCTTAATTGCAGACCTAGCATTTTAAATCAGGGATGAAGCTGCTTATCCTATCAACTGGATAATTCTAGTCAATTCCAAATCAAGATCTTTCTATGGGCTGAATGAATGACCCTCCTTATATCAGACCTACCTCAGCTTTTTGTTTTGTTTTGTTTTTGACTGCCATCCTGGGGATAAGGAAAGATGAGAATAAATAAATTCATAAATCACAAAACCTTGGTGTGATTAAATTAATATCAGGAGGAATTAGAAAGCAAAGCTAGGTATGGGGTAGATAGGAGGAGAGTCTCCTGCTCCACTGCAGATCGAGGTATCAAAAAAGACAAAGTAAGGCCAGTACTAGGAACTTTCAAGTGTGGCTGCCACCTAGGAGTGCCCTCCTCCATTCTAAGACAAGGCTGTTACTATGGGCAAACCAAGTTTTCCTTTCATCCATTCTACAAGAGCTTCAACGAAAGGCTATCTAAAGACATTGGTGGAAACGTAAAGAGGCTGTACGTCGGGGAGCTGAACGCGCCTCAGAGCTGCCTTTACGATGCTGTGGCTCACTCTGCTGGTTAGGAACTGCCATGTTCCCTGGTGTGATTGAGGAAGACCGAGCTTTGGTTGACTCTAGGCTGCTAAGCCCAGAGTCTTTGTTGTCCCTTAGCGCACCTCTATTTGAGGAGTCTAGTGGACCAGCCTCAGTAGTCCCCAATACATGTTGTTCCTTCCACTCATAATTGAGGTCTTTGAGACCACCAGGGACCACCACAGTATGGCGCCGCCAACTGTTCTTCTTGCGCCGTGTTTCAGGTGAGTGTGGCTTTCGCAGGCGCACTGCCAGCATGTCATCTGCAGAGCCACGGAGGCGGAGTCGAAGTTGTTCTGTGAGGGAAAGCCGGGTGTGGACCTCAGGGGCACCCACAGGCTGCAATGACTCTTGACTGCCTGGGGAGCTGGAACTTGGGACATCAGTGCTACCCTTGGAAGATGACTCACTATTGTGCCGGGGCCGCAAAAGCTTGCGCCGGGCCAGAGTGTCACACTGCATGAGGTGATGGGAACTAAAGGAGGTTCGGTTGTGTGATATTTTTTCAGATGCAGCAGCCCCCCCTTCCTCCACTACTGCCACACCAGCTCCTTTGGGAAGCATCCCAGGCTGCTTTGGCACAAAGCTATTCTCAGTATCTGTCTCCACATGGCTAAATTCACTCCGTTCATCATCTGCCTCCTCCCCACGGCTCTCTGCTACTGACTGCACCTCAGAGCATAGGCTGCGATCAATGGTAGATAGGGTGGAATAACCTGATACAATTGAGCGGGCATCCAGGGCCAACTCTGGGCTTCCTCGGGGTGCCACTTTTCTTTCTACTTGCTCTGCTTCTAGTTTTGCCTGGCTTTGGAAGACATCCTGCACATCAGGAACTGGAGCTCTGCTGCTGCTCTCAAATCTTTCAGCCTCTCTTTCTTCCTCCTGAGCCACTTCCTCCTCCTCCTCCTCCTCCTCCTCTCTCTTGACAGCTGACTCATGCTCAGAATCATCATCTGTGCTGCTCCCAAAACGCTTGGCCTCTCTCCGCTTCTTCCTCTTGCGGTTGACAGCTGAGATGAAGGAGATGGCAAGCATCTCTTTATGGTAGTGCTCCTTCCGTGAGCCACATGAAGCCTGGAGCAGAAGCAAAAAACAGAATTTTAGAGGGGCTAAAGAGCAGATACCAGAAAAATTATCCAGTGACATTGCTTATGTGATGGGTTGACCTGGATAGTAATGTCTTACCCCACAGAATCCTTAATATAGATTAGCAATATAGATTAGCAATCGCATCAGCATATTTTGCTTTTCCCAGTTTTGGAAAGCGTATTTGTAGCTAGAGCAATTAGAAATTCTAATTTTAGGATTCCCCAAATGCACTAAAAGACCTGCAGATATTCTCCCTAAAGGTTCTCAGAGATTCTCTCCTCTGTCCAACTTTTTTCTTGTTTTTAATTAAATGCACTATGTAGACTATGGAACTAATTTCCAGCTTCCAGTCCTTTTTTTTTTTTGGCCTACAATGTTTTGGAACAGTGCATTCATTGCTCTATATTTATATAATCAACCAGAAAAAGATGGGAAAAAGAAAAGAAGCATGGGAGGAGATGTGGAATAATCTTATACTTAGTTTAAGGCAAGAAAGAAAAGGATAAGTTGTGTCTGTATACTGGAGTATTGAGTTGCCTGCAAGCTGCTGAGTACATTAGAAAGCAGCACACTCTGAAAAGGCCAGTCACAACTGCTGGCAAAGTATCACAACACCAGAAAAACTAGGCCATGGCCATTTAGGCAAAAAATTTTTTATCATGCTTGAGTATCTACAGAGTTGTTGTTATTTTTAAAACAATTTAAATCAAGACATGCCAAGTGCCAAAGTAGCACAAACACTTCACCTCTAACGCGAGGAATTCAAGGGCCTTGTGCTTAACCATCTTTTCTCATCCCCAACATCTCTCAAAGGCAAAAATAATCTGAGGGGATCTTACCTTTGATTTCGCTGATCCACTATTAGTTGAATCTGCAGGGATTAATACACAAAAAGAGAAGAGTTAAAGATAGAACTGTGCAAGAATAGCAAGTTGAGGGGCTGAATGATTGCAAAGACAAGTGATGCTGAAGAAAATCTATATGATCGCTAAAATTTGATACTGACTTAATAGCATGCAATCAAAAGATACACAAGGGCAAATAAGCACTTTGTCCAGTGATTTTCCAACTAAAAAAACTAACATGAAAAATGGAGGGAGCAGTTGTAAAACATCAGGTTACTATGCTGCCTTCTGCCTCTTCATTGTGCTGGTCACAGAAAATAAATACAGGTATGAGAGGGGCCTCACATGCACTAAAACAGGAATCTACATCATGATGTAGGCAAGGATTTATAACCCCAAGTTTTAGACAGGCACAGCTCCCTTTGTTGTTTTAATAATTCAGTCGCCAATTACATATTCAGGGCTACAGTATCCCTTTTGGGATACCCTGTAGGGGGACACCCCCAATTTGGGAAGTAAACAAAATACACAAATAGATATTCCAAAGTCAGTTAATCTTTAAATAACTTTTTCATGAAAGCAAATCTTTCTTCTCAGATATTTGATTACTTTTTATTAAATAGTTATAGGAAAGGAAGCTCTCCAAAATGATCAGAAATATACCAGAGAGTATTCTGAAATTAATCAAGAAATGCATTTCATTTCATTTCATTTTTGAAATGCTCAACAAAATGATGCAGCTGTAGATGACCAAACAAAAGAGAAGCAGCCCAGGATAACATTTTCTGCAATGGAAATGATCAATGCATTTGTAATCAGTGAAAATGAAATATAGTGTAGAAAGCACAAAAAATGAGTATCAGTGGGAGACCTATCACCAGTCATCATTACCAATCTCCCGTAGGAACCTAAACAATGGAAGCCCCAAATTAGCTATAAAGGAATACATACATACATACATACATACATACATACATACATACATACATACACCCACACACACACACACACACACACACACATGATTTATACACATATTTGCATATACAGATGCATTCACCCAGAAACAGGCACACAACTCAACATTTCATCTCGAAGAGCAACACTTGTGCTGGAGATGCATAATTCCTGACTCAATTTGGCTGAATTATAAATATAGCCTGAAACATTTAGAGAGACTGTAGCACATTTTCCATGGAGCTGTGGAGAAGAGCTGAATTATTTTAGGTTTTAATCTCTCATCTCTACTACTTTCCCCAAAGAGGTGGAGGAAGAGGAGAAAGAGGAGGGGGAGAAACTGATATAGTTTCCAAAGGAGATTGTGTGATCAGACATATTAATTACTTAGCACAATTAAAGTAAGACCTAATGGGGCTAGGTTATAACTCAAAAACATTTCCAAGGGATAATGCTTAAACCGTTAAAGATACTTCAACTGACCCCCTTTCTTTTTGGATTATTGCAATGAGTTGCATGTGAGGTTATCTTTGCAAAGGGTCCAGATATTTCAGTTATTCACATTGACACTATGGGGCTGTTAACTCAAACTAGAAGTTCTTCACATCACAACAATACTTTGCTGTCCTTTTATAGTCAACATTCAGGGCTCAATATGGAATCTGTCCTAAATTCCACAAAACTGAAATATCATAAGATTTTGGTATTCTGATGTGAGATACTAATGTGACATTTTTGAATGGTTTCAGAGTTCCCAAGGATATACGAGAAATGTCTTTAGAGATATAGCTGCTTTAGTGTTACCAATGCTCAATTCCAAGATTTTTATCTGTACTTTCAGATCACCCTGGAAGGCTCCTCTTTAAATGCCTTGCAAAAAAAGATGTAGCAAATAAGTAGAGGATCCTTTTCAATCATCATCATCATCATCATCATCATCATCATCATCATCTGTGTGGAGTTTTAGAGTGTGCAGGTTTCATTCATTTATCAATCAAACTTATTAACCACCCATCTCCCTCACAGAGGGGCACAGAGGGGTTGGGTGAGTTTACATATACAATTTTAATATTGCCTTAAATAATTTTTGAGCATTAATACATACATGCATATATTTACAAAACAATAATCCACAAAGATCAGGCAAATCAAAAGAACAGCAAGCATTATAATAGCCTTTAAAGAAGACTTAAGATTATTTTAAGTATTCATATCTTAGGAGGCTCTCTAAGTCTTTGGGGCTAGCTGTCATTGTGCAAATTCTACAGCTTGCATTTCATACAACCATATGTAGATAGGAGAGAGAATTTGAAGAAACTGCTTCCTATGGCAAATTAAGTTGCTTCAGAGAGCCCTCCTAAAGATAATTATTAATAGACACTAGGAATTGGGGACAGAGTAGCAATTGCCCAATGCCAACATAGTCATATCAGGTAGTCTCCTATGCTGTTCATTTTAACCACTGTCAACAGCCAAGCCAGACAACCAAAGAAAGCAACTAAGGGAAAAATGCAAGGTGTGGGGAGGATGGGGAGAAGAAGCTGTCAAACTAAAGTGACATTTAGCCCTTGTCAGAAATAAACAGTATTTTGCAATCAGTAGGCTGTAAGCAGCCATCACCCTATTCTTTGCAGCCTTCAAACCACCACATCATGATAGTGAACTGCTAAGTATCACTGGCACAATTTCTCTTGGTTTTCACAAATCAAAAAGTAAGATAGGTATGTTAAGCTCCAATGAGCTTTTTTTTAAAAAAATCAAACCACCCTCCCTATAAATGAAAAAGAATTTTAAAATTCTATTTCTGGCCCTTTCAGTGACATTAGTCACTAAATTACCTTTCCCTTATGGTTCTCTCAAAAATCAATTTGAAAAAGGACTTTTAGGCAACAAAAATGGTTCCTATCCCAAGTGAAGGAACCACAAGAAATGTATAAGAATTAACCATGGTCTTCTCATAAAATAAAGACATCATCAAGCAGGTGGTTTGAATAAACTTTTCTGAACAAGCCTCCCCACACAAGTACAAACATATATTTGCCATAGCAATGTCAGCAACAATGAAACCAATGGACAAATTAATGGATTTCCCCACAAGGCCTACTCCATTGCAAGTTTGACTGCAACATTCATGTGGTATTAGTGGCTGGCAATCACAAGAGAGAGAAAAGGCAAAACAATCACACTGACTCAACACCCAGAGCTTAAAGAAGTACTGTCTCTGAAGGAAATGGCATCACGGTATTTGTGGGTGGCAAAATATACTACAGGCTTTCAAGCCACATAGGACTCTTCATCAAACTGTACATCAAACTCAAAACTCAAATCTCAGTTTGAAAATTAGATTAGTCAGACAAGAAGGCTGGGTGAAGATACAAATTTATCCTAACAGATTTTACTGAAAACTTTTAAAATTTATGATTGTGATTATTTTACTTTACAGTGCTCAGTTTTTCTTATAATTTAATATCTACTGATTAAGTAATATACCTCAGTGACAGCTTATCCCTAGTTAGTGAGTATTATACTGCAGCTTTAAAATGTAACTGTAAATATACTTAATATAATCACATTTAGTTCTTGTTTTTTAAAAATAACCTATATATGTTTTAATGCTTTACTACTCAAGTTATTTATAATATAATAAAAGGGAAAAAAGAGAAAATATAAACTGAAAATAGGAAAATTATCTAATACAAATGTAAAAGTAGTCTGTGACACAATAATATATCAATGTAAGACACTACGCATAGGAGTTATATATTACTAAAACTGCCAAAGATAAGAATTAACCTTTTTATTTTTCCCCAACCTATGTATGGTGATTAAAAAAAAAGATTAAAAAAATAGTGGGAAAATAAAGAAGGGTTTCAAATGGTAAAAAAAAATGTATAGTAGGAAATTCAGTAGATCAAGGAGTTACATGGCCTGCTCCCCCATAAAAAAAAACTACATAGAAATACCTATAAACATTTGTTTTAAATTGATTGAGATCTCAATTATCACACTTTTCTATCCAGCTGCTTGAAATGGAAATTTCTACTGGTTGACTTTAAGAAGCAGGAAGGAAAATAATTGGAAGGCAAAACCACACCCTAGTCTTTACATGTTGGCAAATGCCACTGGCGTTCTTTCAAGTCAACATGAAAAATCCAATAAGGAGCCAAAATCTAAAGTTATGCCTTTCCCCGTCTCTCATAATCACCCAATGGAATTAGTGCATGAACATCAGAGCACAACCACACTGTACCAGCTTCTAGAGCTCCGGCAGATCCGCTGGAGTTGGAAGGAGGAGGAGGAGACACAAGATAAAGAGAGAAAAAAGAAGAAAGACAGCAGAAAAGTTAAAGGCAGCTATAACTAGTAGAGCACAAAAACATCATACTATTAATCAGAAATTTGCTCATCAGCATTAGCAACTATAGATGGAATACAAGAGATCTAGCTCTAAATGTTGGCTTATCTTCTAGTAACGCAAATGCTACTTCACCACTGGCACAGCTATAAACTGGAATGAAATGGCCATGTATGCCTAAATTCTAAGGATCACATTATTAAAGTAGAAGATCTGGGGAGATCACAACATGCCTTTTGCTGCTAACAATGCAACTGGCAAAGCATCAGAGGAAGCACGGAAAGGAGGAACTCCTAGTTGTTGCCTTCATGAAACTCTCTCCAGTCCAATGTTTCAGATGCTGCCAGAGTATCTCTTTTTTACATATTTGGCTCAGATTAATCCACATCTGGCCGGTAAATTCTGAGAATTGCAATCCATACATCTTAAAGTTGCCAAGCTTAAGAAACACTGGATTAATAGAACATCTATGCAGTAAAGATATATTCATGGGGAATTGTTGGACCTGCATATTTGATTAAAAAGGAGAAAAAGAGTGGAACATCTATGGGAAATCTTGTCCTGGGGGATTTTTATGTCCAGGAGTTCTGACCCAATCAAAGCTCTCAATTTGCTTACCTGAAGCATCCCCTGATGCTGCTGTTCTTCCAATGTTGGGCAGAAGGTACTCAATATTTGGCATTGATTGGGCCTCTTGTTCATCTATAGGAGTCTGTGAAACGGATACACATATACTTAGAAGAAAAAGAGGTTTAAACTATATGCTGATTTAAAGTGGAAAAGAGGGCCAAATTCTATATTCTTCATCCTGTGAATATAAAGCGAATTATAGGTTTAAACCTCTTCCAATATAAAGGGGGTTTGTGTGGACAATTTCTTTACTGTTTTAATTAGTTTGGCATGAGGATCATAGTAGCACTTACATGTCCTTTTATACTCTGTGGGCTTTTTGGGGGTCCTGCCAGGCCACTTGCTGCCAGCATTAACATAAACAAATATTAATACATGGGAGCTGTGGTAAAATTGACCAATGAGGCACCATAAGCATAGTGGAGGACCACAAGGTGCAGCTGAAATAATGTCATCTAATGCTCTTTGAAACATTTCTAACATACTGGTGATCTATTTATCAAGACTTTTCTGAAACAAAGCTAAGAATCTTCCAGAAAACTGCTGAACTGGGAGCCAGTTAGTTGCACTGGTGAAGGTGCTGGCCTAGAAACAAGGAGACTGTAGGTGCTGGGCCTCTCTCAGGCATGAAAGTTGCTCTGTCTTAGCACCTCACTGGGTTGTTGTTGGAGGGAAAATAGGAGACAGGTATATTGAGCTGACCATTTTTTTAAAAAAAAATGTATGAGATAAAGATCTAATAATGATAAACTCATAAATCAAAGTAGCCCAATTGACAGGTTGACGGAGCAAAGAAGGGATATGACCAGTTAGGTTGTGTTTTTGGACATACGTTTAGCATCCTTCAGAAGAATGCTAAAACTGTGTTGAGTAGTCAAAGGGATAATTTAGCAGCTCAAATAACTTCTGAAATGATAATATATGTCTAAGGCAATGTGAAAGATGGCTAAAGATTAGAGGATGGCTCCTCTGCAGGTACATAAGGATATAGACTACAAAGACAGTTTGACTTGAAGACATAATACACAGATACATATATGTGTCTGTGTCAGTGCAGGTGTTTGTAAAGAGTTGGAGAAAAAAGAATTTGAGACATTTAATTGTCCTTAAGGACTGCTGCCTCTGTAAAAGTAGTTACAGTCTTTGTCTTCCTTTATTAACAGATTCTCAACAACACAGAATTCAGAAGAAAGCACATATATGTCATGAATAAGAGACATTTCTCTTTTGGCATTTCTCTATATCCTGAGAAATCAGCATTCAGCCATAAACTGAGCATTGCCTCCTTCTTAGTCACTTACCTTTTCACCTTTTTCTTCCTTATCACTGAAAAACCAGTCTGACTGTGGGAGGAAAACAAGAGGACCAAATAAAATCAAATGTATACTGTATATAGAGAACACAGTGCTGAAGTTTTTAAAGGAAATCACAGCAGGGTGATTACAAACGTTGAGCTGTGAACCACATTTTTTTCTAGCTTTTAACTTTTTCATGGGGGATATATACCATGTTTCCCCAAAAGTAAGCTCTACCCTGAAAATAAGCCCCAGTTTGGGGGCAAGGCACATGCCTAAAAATCAAGCAAGAGTGGAGGTGGGGGTGTAAAGCTGCTCCATGCACCCTGCACCTGCTTACCTTTGCAGCCAGGCCTCCCATGAACTGACCTCTGCCCTGCCTCGCCAACCTACTTCTCACCACCACTCACGCGCCTCACCTTCTGCCTCCATTTCACCATCAGAGGCCTTCAGGAAATGCCTCTGCAGCTGAGAATGGCCGGAAGGCCTCTGCAGCCGAGAACCAAGCTACAAATTGAATCTGTAGCTTGATTCTCGGCTGCAGAGGCCTTTCCAGGAGGTCTCTGATGGCGGGATGCAAGCCGGGAGGGTGTCGCGCACGAGCAGCAGAAAGCAGCCACAGAAGAAGTGGGCTGGCTGGCTGGGGCTATCAGTGGCACCACCGCAAGGTGAAACCCTGGAAAAGATACCCCCCCAAAAAAAAACATAAGACCTGCTGCTTCTTTTGGAGGAAAAAAAAGACCAGGTCTTATTTTCAGGAAAATATGGTAGCTTATTAATTGAACCCAGAATTAGCTATCAAATGCTATCTCTCTGAGAGGGCTACCTGTCTACTATAATATTTTTAAGATAAAATCCTCAGAAGCTAGAAATGTTTTCTCTGCAAAATGGCTTTCAGGGTTTGGGGTGGAATATATTTGTGATTCCGCAAATATTTGCTAGTAAGTACTCTTTTATGTTCAACATTGATGCTTATTTCCCCCCAAAGATTTAATCCCTGGAAAAGGAAGTTAGGTTTAGTTTCAGATTTAAATAAACTCTTCAGTCTGCTGCAAGATTTGTGCAGTGCTTCATTCCACTATTGTCTTCATAGAGCTAATTCAATAAAATTCATATGCTCTGAATCATTGTGTGAAGTCATACATGATTCCTGCCCTAAATTAGAAATGAGTCTTACAGTCAGTTGATATGTCTTAAAAATGCCCCTATCTTTTTGAGGTAAGCACTTGACATTTTCTCTAGTCTTCTGCTTGTGTTCATTTAGAGCTGGTCATATGTTTATGCTAACATGGCACAGTAGACAATCCAAATAGCACCTGCCATGTTGGCATAAAGTTCACTGCTTACTGAAATAAAGTTAAACATTTTAAAATGGATAAACCATTTACAGATCCATTCCATGAATGTCTGAATGAGAAAGTTACCAACTCTTTGGAAATAATTTGAGCTGGGCTTGGACCAAGAAAATCCAAGTTGAAATCTCTATTTAGCCATGAAGTTAACTGAGAGATTTGGAACCAAACATTTTTTTCTCAGTCTAATTTATTAAACAGCATTGATGTAAGAATAAAAAGAAATGACAGAAAAGAATGATGTGCACTAATATAAATACAATACATTTTGATAAGGAGCAAAATCATATAGGCTTTCAAGGTAATGACTTAACAGCTAATTAGCTTATGTAATGTAAGATGTAAGATATAATGATGAGAATGATTCAGCAGGGTCTGTGTCTCTTTAAGAGCCTTTGTATAAAGGGAAGGCTCTGCTGATGTGTTCTCTCTCTTCCCTTTCCTGCTGTAACTGTGGTGTGTTCAATTGTGCTGTATTAGCATGTGTAAGTATATTGTCCCGTTCATGGATTACTGCTTTGTTGTGGCGAAGGGGTTTACGTAATTCAATGAAGCTATGAGCTATGCCATGCAGGGCCACCCAAGATGGACAGGTCACAGCAGAGAGTTCTGACAAAACGTTATCCACTGGAGAAGGAAATGGCAACCCACTCCAGTATCTTTGCCATGAAAACCCCATGGACAGTACCCAAAGGTGAAAAGATATGATGCTGGAAGATGAGCCCCTCAGGTTGGAAGGCGTCCAATATGCTAATGGGGAAGAGCAGAGGGCTAGTACTAGTAGCGCCAGAAAGAATGAAGCGACTGGGCCAAAGCCAAAAGGATGCTCAGCTGTGGATGTATCTGGTGGTGAAGGAAAGTCCGATGCTGTAAAGATTTTTTCTCCATAAGAACCTGGAATGTAAGATCCATGAATCAAGGAAAGCTGGACGTGGTCAAAGAAGAGATGACAAAACTGAACATCGACATCTTAGGAATCAGCAAACTAAAATGGACAGCAATGGGTGAATTTAATTCAGATGACCATCAGGTATACTACTGCGGGCAAGAATCCCTCAGAAGAAATGGAGTAGCCTTCATAGTCAATAAAAGAGTAGGAAAAGCAATACTGGGATACAATCTCCAAAATGACAGAATGATCTCAGTTTGAATCCAAGGCAAACCATTCAATATCACAGTAGTCCAAGTCTATGCCCCAACCACCGGTGCTGAAGAGGATGAAATTGACCAGTTCTATGAAGCCCTACAGCACCTTATAGAACTAACACCAAAAAATGATGTCCTTATCATCATGGGGGATTGGAATGCTAAAGTAGAAAGCCAAAAGATAACTGGAATAACAGGCAAGTTTGGCCTCGGAATACAAAATGAAGTAGGGCACAGGCTGACAGAATTTTGTCAAGAGAATACGATGGTCATAGCAAACACTCTTTTCCAACAACCCAAGAGATGGCTCTACACATGGACATCACTAGATGGTCAACACAGAAATCAGATTGACAATGTGCTCTGCAACGAAAGATGGAGAAGCTCTATTCAGTCAGTAAAAACAAGACCAGGAGCTGACTGTGGCTCAGACCATGAGCTTCTCGTTGCAAAATTTAGGCTTAAACTAAAGAAAGTAGGGAAAAGCACTAGGCCACTCAGGTATGAACTAAATCATATCCCTGATGAATATACAGTAGAGGTGACAAATAGATTTAAGGAATTAGATCTGATAGACAGAGTGCCTGAAGAACTATGGACAGAGGTTCACAACATTGTAGAAGAGGTAGCAACTAAAACCATCCCAAAGAAAAAGAAATGCAAGAAAGCAAAATGGCTGTCTGAGAAAGCTTTGCAAATAGCTGAGGAAAGGAGGGAAGCGAAAGGCAAGGGACAAAAAGAAAGATACGCCCAATTGAATGCAGAATTCCAGAGAATAGCTAGAAGAGATAAGAATGCCTTCTTAAATGAACAATACAAAGAAATAGAAGAAAACAATAGAATAGGGAGGACCAGAGATCTCGTCAAGAAAATTGGAGAGATGAAGGGAACATTTCATGCAAATATGGGCATGATAAAAGACCAAAATGGCAGAGACCTAACAGAGTCAGAAGAGATTAGGAAGAGGTTGCAAAATTACACAGAAGAACTATACAAGAACAAGCTTAACATTCCTGATAACCACGATGAGGTGGTCACTGACCTCGAGCCAGAATGTGAGGTGAAGTGGGCCTTAGGAAAGCTGAGCAACAACAAAGCTAGTGGAGGTGACAGTATTCCAGCTGAGCTATTCAAATTCTTAAAAGACGATGCAGTAAAAGTGCTACACTCAATTTGCCAACAAATTTGGAAAACTCAACAGTGGCCACAGGATTGGAAAAGATCAGTTTACATTCCAATTCCAAAGAAAGGCAGTGCCAAAGAATGTTCAAACTATCACACCATTGCACCCATTTTACATGCTAGTAAAGTTATGCTTAAAATCCTACAAGCTAGATTCCAGCAGTATGTGGATCAAGAACTATCAGAAGAACAGGCAGGATTTTGAAGAGGCAGAGGAACTAGAGATCAAATTGCCAACATACGCTGGATCATGGAGAAAGCTAGGGAGTTCAAGAAAAATATCTACTTCTGCTTCATTGACTATGCTAAAGCCTTTGATTGTGTGGATCACAACAAACTGTGGCAAGTTCTTAAAGAGATGGGAGTACCAGACCATCTTATTTGTCTCTTGAGAAACCTATATGCGGGTCAAGAAGCAACAGTGAGAACTGGACACGGAACCACTGATTGGTTCAAAATTGGGAAAGGAGTCTGGCAAGGCTGTATACTGTTGCCCTGCCTATTTAACTTATATGAAGAGCACATCATGAGAAAGGCAGGGCTAGATGAATCAAAAGTTGGAATTAAGATTGCCGGGAGAAATATCAACAACCTAAGATATGCAGATGATACCACTCTAATGGCAGAAAGTGAAGAGGAACTAAAGAGCTTCTTGCTGCGGGTGAAGAAGGAGAGTGCAAAAGTTGGGTTGAAACTAAACATTAAGAAAACCAAGATCATGGCATCCGGCCCTCTCAGTTCCTGGCAAATAGATGGGGAAGAAATGGAGGTAGTGACAGATTTTATTTTCCTGGGCTCCAAGATCATCACATATGGGGACTGCAACCAAGAAATTAAAAGATGCTTGCTCCTGGGAGGAAAGCCATCTAGACAGCACACTAAAAAGCAGAGACATAACCCTGCCAACAAAACTGCATATAGTCAAGGCTATGGTCTTTCCAGTTGCAATGTATGGCTGTGAAAGTTGGAACATAAGAAAGGCTGAGCACCAAAGAATTGAGGCCTTTGTACTACGGTGCTGGAGAAGACTCCTGCGAGTCCCTTGGACTGCAAGGCAATCAAACCGGTCAGTCCCAGAGGAGATCAACCCTGACTGCTCTTTAGAAGGCCAGATTCTGAAGTTGAAACTCACTTTGGCCACCTAATGAGAAGGAAGGACTCACTGGAGAAGAGCCTAATGCTGGGAAAGATTGAGGGCAATAGAAGAAGAATCAGAGAATGAGGTGAATGAGGTGGATCAGAGAATGAGGTGGCTGGATGGAGTCACTGAAGCAGTAGGCGTGAGCTTAAATGGACTCCAGAAGAAGGTAGAGGACACAAAGGCCTGGAGAAACATTGTCCATGGGGTCACGATGGGTCGGACACGACTTCGCAACTAACAACAACAACAAAGTATATTGTTCCTGGTGCATGATATTGTAGATAGTGTAAGATAAACCGCCATTTAATATAGACCACTGTTTACCGTGTTTACTCCTGGGTTATCTCGTGCAAAAAGACTGTTCATGCTTTGGCAGTTTATGGGCCCAGAGAGAGGAGAAACCCAGTGAGAGCTTGACCCAGAGCCAGAAGAGTTAAGGCTTGTGGCTTGTGGTGGTTTGTGGTGGTAGCAAGCAACATGGACTGTGTCAGCGTAGTGGGAGAAGCTTTCATAGGATCTCTTCTGAATGAGACAAACTATCTCTCCTGGTGTCTGAAAATGGAGATGTACCTGCAAAGGGAGGAGTTGTTGATAATAGTTGCTGATCCGCCCTGGATGATGAGGACTGGAGAAAGAATGAGAAAGCATTGGTCAGCTGAAAACCCGTGAGGGTCTCCAGTCTGCTAAACAGTGCTGGGAAGCTTTGCCTGTGTGTACGTGAGAGAGACTGTGAGCAGCAAAGTAATGCTGATAAGAAAGCTATATAAGGCCCAGCTGAAACTGGGAGAGAGAATGTCTACTCATTTGCAGTCCATGAGAAAGACATTCCTAGAGTTAGAAGAAAGAGGAATGACTTCTACTGAGGCACACAAGGTATACATGGTGCTCAGTTCATTGGACAGTTCATGGGATATCCTAGCAACCAGTTTAGAGTCCATGCAAGAGAGGGACATAACCATGAGTTATTTGACTGGCCAGTTGTTGGAGGAGGAACAGAAATGGCTGGAAAGGCAGCATAGAGGGGGTGACAATGCACGGACAAGGCCTAAAACTGCAACGTCTAAAGATCCCAGTAGAGCAGCCGAGAACATTTGCATGGTAAAACACTGCTTCACGTGTGGTTCTACAGAGCATCAACAGAGACACTGGCCTGAGAGGAAAAACAGAAGAGCACCGAAGCAAGGTTGTAGAGCTATACAATCGACATTTTCCCTGGCAGCAACATTAATTGAAAAAAACATTTGGCTGTTGGACAGTGGGGCAAGTCAGCATACTGCAAATGACCCATAAATGTTTTCAAACCTAAGACCAGCTAAAGAAACATTTGTTAGCTTGGCAAATGGACAAGTCTGCTGTTAAAGGGGAAAGTAAAGTTTATGTACCTGATATTGGAGAAACATTGGATAATGTATTATATGTACCAGAGGTAGACCATAATTTGCTCAGTATTTTGAGCTTGGATAATATGGGGTATGAGGTACTGTTTGCAAAGGGTCAATACACCATAAGGAAAGGTGGGAGGATTTGTGCACAAGGTGTTAAGCTGGATAATTTATACGTGTTAGGAAAGAAGCAGGATGGATGTGCACGAACACTTACAAACACTCCCAAGCATGATAACTGCATACCTTTATGCAAGTTTTAGAGTGCGGCCAAGGATGCCAGACCTAGCGGAAGGACTACACATTAAGCAATGCAACACATATTTAGATTGCACTGTTTGTAAGGAGTAAAAGTCCAGAGTGTATCCTGTAAGTAAGAAAAGCTCAAGACAAACAAACAGAGTTTTACAGTTAGTGCTGTGGAAAACGAAAATATTTTATGCAAGGTTTAGGCCCAGGTGAACTAAATCAGGCCTCATGGACAAAGTATTGAACCAAAGTCTGTGCTATGCTTAATTTTGCAGTTTATTAGCAAAATAAGCCTCTGAATCTTAAAGTAAGAATTATTGTTTTGTATTGCTGTCTTGTGTTCTTCTCACTGGGTTTTTTTCCACTACAGTTTTGGTGCGTTGGCCAGGAAGAGACGGTTGCTGTAAGAGACCTGCTGTCCAGCTAGGATTTCTGACTGCTTCCTAGTTTTGGGCCACAGGTAACCAGCCTGCTCTCTCCGAGCACTCACAATCTACTTTGGATCAGAGGTAAGAAAAAGGCCCCTTTCCTTGGGACCTTAGGGTAGACAGGGAAATTGTTGTGATTTAGTTAGTTAGTTAAGCCTGTCCTCCTAATCTGACAGCTAGGGAAAAGTCACAACCGTACTTGCTTTGGAGACAGACTGATTGTGGGAAGGTGTCATACTTCACCGGCAAAACAGTCGGAGCTGGTCCCGTGACTGGGACCGGGTGAAGGGTTGACTGTCCTGGGAATTGATCAATCCCTTGTATTGATTAGAGGTTGCGCCTCTGGGCGAGAGTCGTGCTCTCATGGGTTATCTCTGGCAGCCTCATTTATGAGGGGTTTTTTGCTCCCTCATCAACGACGCTTGGTAGAAAACATGTTTATGTCATTTTTCCAGTTGCTGGTGATTTGCAGATTGAACTCTGAGATTGCCATTTCTAAGTTTGTACTTTGGGTTTTTATTTGTTCTGAACCAGCCCTCTTCTCGCACCCCTAATCAAAAGAAGAGACTGGAAAGCGTCCAAGGCTAAAAGGCTTCTGCCAAGATTTAATAGTAAACACACAAGAGCTTATCTTCTCAAGCAAAAGAGTTGCTTTCAGCAACCAGCCCCTCCCCAAACACTCCTTTTATAGAGAGCTCAGGGCGTGGTCTCCCTGTGCCTCCTCCCGAGGAGTCCCATAGCCTTCCTTTGTTTGTCCCTGCTCGACTGCCTCCTGCGTCGGGCGTCCTTGAACAGGGCCAGCTGTGGGTCATCATCCTCCGCACTCTCGGGCTCACACAGCTGAGCAGAGGTTCCCGGCTGAGGACTCTGCAAAGTCTCCAAATCATCATCAGCCGGTTCGTTTCCCTCCTCCCCCACATCTGAGTCCTCCGATACATCGGAGCCGGCTGTCGGACCCACAGGCTGACCCTGAGTCACAACATTATTTAAGTTGTGTGAAGGTGAAGGTATGTTGTTTTTATTTTCACCCCTAGCTGATATTGTCCATTTGGATTTCTTTTTTGTGTACATGAAAAAAGAAATAGTGTTTTAATTGTTTGTTAAATTTAGTAGTTGTGCTATTTTATTCAAGACTAGAAATTATGACAGAGTTGTTGTGGGCACTTGAATAAAAGTTTTGGTTTCGTGCATTATTATGGGTATTTTTTGAAGTTATGAAACTGTTTTTTAGCATTGTATTCCGGTGGTTTGTGGTTTCTTTCCATATCTTGCATCTGTCATTGATTTTTTTTCCTGTATTAAATTTGTTTGCTTCCTGATTTTTTTTCTGTTTTGGGGCCTAAGTGACACCCACTGTTGCCTAAAGTTTTTTCTTTTTTCTATTATACGTGTACATTCTTTTATGCATCTTTTGTGTTTTTGCAGTTGTGTCAGCCCTTTAGCTAATGGTGAACACTGCCTTTTTCGTAGATAAGGGCCAGCTTCTTTGATGGGACAGTGTTGTTTGTTAGTAACTAACATTGGTGCTACCTTCTCTGTAGATAAAGGGTCAGCTTGTTTGCTGGGATGATATGTTCCGTTGTTGATTGCCATCAATTTTTGTGCCTTCTACCTTTCCCATAGATAAGGGTTGGCTTTTTTTTTCTGAGGTAGCATGTTATTTCTCTATTGCTGCTGTCAGTTTTACTGATGAAGAGGGGATGGACCTCTTCCATACATGAGGACTGCCTATATTGGCAAGGTTCAGCTCCCTTCTGTTGCCCGTGGATGGTTGGGTTCCCAGACTGTCTTAGAGGAGAGAACAAATAGGGATTTTTTTGGGGGGAGTAAAAGAACAGAGAGAGGAACAAAGGGACAAAGAAACAAACATGAGATCCTGCCCTCGACCATGATTAGAGTGCGTGTAGAGAGACGTATGACGGAGAAAGTGATTGAATTGATAGATGAATGCATGGTTGAGAGAAAAAATAAAAATGTAACCACAAGCATGTTAGCCTGATTGAGCAGGTCATTATTCCTTGCTCATTCGTGTATTCACAAATGCTGTCTTTTTTATATTTTGCCTTTTCTTTCCCCCCCCAATTTTATCTTTTATGCACCCCCCCCAGTTCCCCAGTTTTTTGGGTAAATGTTATGTAACCCCCAAGCCATGAAAGAAACAGTAAGTTGTAGATTGTTATGAAGTAAGTGGGAAGGCAGTAGTATGTGTTTGCAAGGATATGAGAAAAAGAAATGAAGAAGGATTCTTGGAAAAATTCTGTGGGAGAGGAGCTCATGAAAGGAAGGAGGAAAAGGGAACTCTGCTTTCATGCCTTTCAGCCCCACATAAATATCTCAGAAGCTTTAGAACAGGGGTGTCAAACTCAATTTGATTGAGGGCCGCATCAGCATTGTGGTTGCCCTCAGGGGGCCGGGTGGGTATGGCCAGGGTGGGCGTGGCCTACTGGGTGGGCGTGGCTAGAGTGTGTATGGCCTGCTGGGTGGGCGTGGCCAGCTCTACATCATTGGCATCAAGGGCGCCTATGGGGGCCTGGGCAGGAGTGGGACAGATCTGAGGGTCTCTGGCAGAAGGAGGGTCTCTGGGCCAGGGCCAAGGCAGTGGGGGCCGTTCCCTCACTGTTTCCAGGATGGCTTTGCGGGCCGCATGAAACCATTTCGCGGGCCGGATCCGGCCCCCGGGCCTTGTGTTTGACATGTCTGCTTTAGAAGCAAAACCCACTGACTCAGACGCTGCCTCCATTCATTTGAAATTTCTGTGTAATCTTTTAAACATTTTTACAACATTTCCATCTCCTTTGCTAGTTGCTGTTTCTTTCTTTTTGCTTGGGGACTTTCTGCCTTGAAAGAGTGAAGGAGAGGCAGGAAAGAAAAGGGGGCGCGAAAAGGGGGCGCGGTTTCTGTTCAATTTAATTTTTGCTTGGTTAAAACATTAAACTGCTTTCCTAAGTAAAGGGGGGAAATGTGCTATTTGAACACTGCAGTACGAGTTAGGAAATTGAACATCAGTGCGCTAAAATTATTACATTGCAAACTGAAGTACGATTTTAAGAAAGCACACTTAATAGAACATGGAATTGTTACTGCTTTAAAGTAAGTGCTTAATATATGCTAAATGGAAAATTTCAAGCTGCTTTAATATTAGGTAGGCAGCTAGCAGTTGAATATCAGCCAAAACTACAAGTAGAGGAAGTACAAAGATGAAGTTAGAATGCTTATGCTATGCTACCAAAAACTTGGTCATGGTTCACGTATGGCAAAAGAAAAACTTAGAAAAAGGAGAAGTAAACTTGTAAAGTGAGGGGGGGGGGGAAATCTGTTATTCTGAGTCTATTTTGCGTGTGTGTGACAAAGAGGTTTATGAGACTGTCAGCTTCTCTACAAGACATTCACATGTCAAAGGATGCAATGTTGGACTACTGGGAAGTTTTCATCATTGCTTTCGCAGACTGTCATTCACAGGAGACCAGTGCAAGTCATGCCAGTGGCAAGCAACCCTGCTCCTGTCACAATATCCTCCCCTCCCTCTCCTTCTACCTTCTTCCCCTTCCCCTTTTCCCACCTATAAAGGTTTTCTTTGAGATATTTCAGCTTCCCTGAGGACTGCTCCACCCAAGGAACCACTACATCTTTGTTATGCCTTGAAGATTGGTGATCAGGTTCTGACTAAAGTGTTTCAGCAAAAAAAATAAAAAAAAATGTTTAGCTCCTCATTGAAAGGGACCATTCCAGACCACTGTAAAGTGTCAAGAGCTGGCTTCCTGGGTGCATGTTTTGCATTGCAAGAACGTACCAGCCCCAGACAAGGAAAACATCCAGCCCCAATCACCTGGCTGCACCTAGGCAAAGACTGAAGCTTTGCCCCACAGGAGAGCAAGTGCTAGCAACCTCTGCTCCCCACCAGCATACAATCTCCAGCCCAGACAACACCACCAAGAAGTGAACTCCAATACACCTCCCTTTGAGGAAGGTGATGTGAAGTTCTTCAGTTGTCTGGGTTCTGCCTGCCTTGACCACCTTTTCCAACACAATGGAAGCCCAGAGGCACATGAAGGAAATGATCTGCATCAGGAAAATGCCTCATGCCTGCTATATGGACTATAGTTATGTTGTTGTTTATTGGCATTTATATTCTTTAATTATGAGTCTTAAACCTGCTAAGGTTGTGTGTGTTTCCCAATAAAATACTTTCTTTACATGCCCCTATGAAACTATTGTAGACCCTTTACCCCAGAATCCCTCTAATTGTATCTTTTTGCTTATGTTTTGTGTTGTCATTATGGACAAGAAATGGGGACAGCAGAAAATGAAAAAATTGGCCATTGTGCTTTTATGCAAGGTTTAGGCCCAGGTGAACTAAATCAGGCCTCATGGACAACGTATTGAACCAAAGTCTGTGCTATGCTTAATTTTGCAGTTTGCAATTGTACTTTACTTAATATAATTTTGCTAAGCTTGCTTGTTTCAAATATATTTAGAACATAAAGTCTGGAACAGTAAGAAATAGGGAACTGAAAGTAGCTGATAGATGTGGGTTCCAATGGACATGGGTGTATGTGGAAAGTTATGTTCAGCAGAAGGTCAGCAGCAGGTCAGTAAGAAGTCAGCAGAAGTCAGCAGAAGTCAGTGAACCATCTGACCACAGTCTTAGAATGAGAAAGGGTATAAAGAGTTGAGTCTGGACCTGATTGATTTGCCATTGGCCTATAGCTGTCCTTTGGAATTTGCTATACCAGTGGACCACATTGCAATGGGTTATTAATGTAGGTGATATTGTGTTATTATGCTTGCTATGTTCCAAATTATTGGCAAAATAAGACTCTGAATCTTAAAGTAAGAATTATTGTTTTGTGTTGCTGTCTTGTGTTCTTTTCATTGGCTTTTTTTCCACGACAGTGCACACTGATTTAATTAGTCCTATGGCATCCTCTCTAGGTGGAGCTAGGTACGTACTAGTCTTAATAGATGACTACACTAGATATGGGTTTTCCTATTTATTAAAAAGCAAAACAGAAGTCCTACAACATTCAGGCAATGGGTGAACTTTGTAGAGTGAAGATATGGCCATAAAGTATGCCACCTGCAAACAGACAGGGGAACAGAGTTCATGTCTGACAACTTCCAAAAGTGGCTGAGGAACGTAGCCATAAAGCATAGATGTATGAATCCAAACTCGTCAGCAGAAAATGGTGTGGCTGAACGGAGGAATGGCGTATTGCAAACCATGAAAGACTCACTGCTGACAGATGGAGGAATGAGTAAAACATACTGGGGGGAAGCCATGAAAACAGCCAACTATCTAGTAAATAGGGTATGGAGTGTTGCTATCAATGAAACTCCATATTACCTGTTATATGGAAGGAAACCTTCACTGGCTCATCTAAGGACATTTGGCAGTTATGCCTGGGTACATATTCCCAAAAGCACCAGAAGGAAAGGACAGAAAAAGGCCAAGAAACTTAGGTTTGTTGGATATGAGCCAGGTTCCAAACGATATAGATTCACGGATGGAACAAAGAAGGTTGTGATTTCAAGGTCTGCTAGTTTTGCAGAACAAAACAATTGGGACAGGGTGCATACTAACACTAAAATATTCATGCCAACATGTAGCGCTAGTTCTCAGGAAGAAGAGACTACACAAAGCCCAATGAAGGAAGAACAGAATAGCAGGTCAGAAATAGTAGGAATAGAAGAGGATAGACCTGAGGTAAAGAGAGAAGTAACAGAAACACAGGAACAGATGATACCGAGGAGGTCTGAATGTAGCAATAAAGATGTACCTCCTGATTGGTTCTCAGCAAGTGGGGTTAGAGCGTATAGTATGAATCCCGTAATTACCAAGAGATGTTATTATTGCCTAAATTTGAGGGAACACCTGCTGCCAGCATCAAGTTCCCTTCGTCCAGTGATATGCATGACAGAAAGTCAAACACAGGGTTTGTTTGCTGGCACTGTAATTGGATGGAAATCCAGAAAACAACCTTCAGTAGCACTGTCAAGTACTGAAGCTGAATTTATAGCATTGTCTGAAGCATGTTCTGAATTAACCTGGTATGCCAAATTACTAAGAGATGTACGTATTGATGTGAAAGAAGCTGTGCCAATACTTGAGGACAATATTGCACGTATAAAGATGGCAATGGGAGAATGTATTGGAAGCAGAAGCAAACATGTAGATATAAAATATTGTAACGTCAGAGCAGGGAGGCTGTAAAAGATAAACTGATAAATTTACAGCATTGTTCCACTCACAACAATATAGCCGATATGTTGAGTAAGCCTTTAAATGCAGGCAAGCATCAAGAGTGTATAGCAGCATTTGGGTTAACAGCTGTTTAGCTTTAAATAGGAGGAGTGTCAAGCTAATGATTTAAGAGCTAATCAGTTTATGTAATGTAAGATGTAAGAAGTAATGATGGGAATGATTCCGCAGGGTCTGTGTCTCTTTAAGAGCCTTTGTATAAAGGGAAGGCTCCGCTGATGTATTCTCTTTCTTCCGTTTCCTGCTGTAACTGTGGTGTGTTGGATCCTGCTGTATTAGCACATGTATGTATATTGTTCCTGGTGTATGATATTGTAGATAGTGTAAGATAAACCACCATTTAATATAGACCACTGTTTACTGCGTTTACTCCTCGGTTATTTCATGCAATAACACTGTGCATGTTCTGACATAGGCATAGTAAATAAATTCTCATCTTCTCCCCTAAATATCACTGGGGATTACTGAAATATATTACAACTCTAAAACAATAGAAAGGGTTTTCAAAATTATTATCTAAAAACAGAAATCCTTTGACCTATTAGCAATCAATTGTATAACTGAACACTACAATTCAAGGTAAAAGGTTTGCACATTGTTAAATAAAGAACTGGGTGCTACTAATTAGCAGAATTAATATTCTAATAAAGGTTCTTACTATTTTGTTTTGCTTTGACTCTTTAGTACTATTATTGACCTTAATTTATTTAAAACAGAAATGGGGAAAGTGTGGCTGTCCAGATCCTCCTGAATTACAAATACGGCTGCTGATACTTGTCATTCAGTAATATCTAGCAGTTAACACATTCTCCATTCCTTCTATAAAGCAATTTTCCCCAAATTGAGAACCTTCCCAACAAATACCTGGGATTCATTTGATGATACGTTTGATGAGGACATCAAGCAAGGATTTCTGAAGACAATTTTAAAAATAACTCATATGCATAATTACTGGTGTGTGTGTGTGTGTGTGTGTGTGTGTGTGTAAAATCAGACCCCTCTAAAGTGTCCATTATTTAGATCCTAGATCGAAACCCTCCTTGCTCCTTACGTGTTGTATGAGGGTCTCCACAATTTTATAGCGATCAGGCATATGTGTCACCATGTCAGTCATGTTATCCTCCGACGTTCGAACTAGGGTGGGACCAAACACCAAGGCAAGATTCCGCGGCTCCATCTGCAATACAATCCATTGCATTTTTGTTTCTATAAGATGAACAGTTGTCAGAAAGGCTGGAGTGAAGTTGTACATCTTATCCATGCATTCATGTCACATTAGCCTGTCTGCTTTGAGCTCTGAGAAAGCCCTATGATTTTTTTCATGCACCCCATCCAAAGAATTGCTTCAAATACAGCAAAGAGCTGGCTTCAAGGGCAATTTAGTTTCAGGGAAGTCAAATTTCTAAATTCCACAGGACACAAACAAGCAGAGCAGGGTTCATATAGCAGGAAGGGATGTTGAAATTAGCACACTCATTTCATATTCTCCTAATACAATGGGGGAATTAGAAAGTGTGTTATTTATACAACCCTTTCACTACAGATGTCTCTTTGTGGAGTCCAATAAGGAAGGGAGCAAACTGGGAGTCTAGAAATTGTTTTTTATATAAGGACTACAAACAAAATCATTCAATCCTAAAACACCATATGGGAGTTCATCAAAGTACAATAGGGGAAGATTTTATTTAAACCCACGTCAACAAGGTTCAAACTCTGCTTAGACCATTCCTAAAATCTTTTGCTGGGTAAAGAGAAAGGTAAATTCTGGGGACTTCCAAGGGATTAGCGATATTTCTTGCAATGGCAGCTGTTCCTTGTAAAAGACAATAAATTTGCAAATCTCACTTTCTAATCACTTTCAGAAATTGCCTATTAACCATTCAAAGCTATTAGAGACCTTCCAAATGACAAGATTGAAAAAAATCTTCATTGGATGAGTTTATCTTCAACTCTGAACAAAACAAAAATTAACTATAAGTTTAAGAACTTATTTCTTTGCTCAAATAAACAGCAAAAATATTATATAATGTGAATACTGGTTCAATCTATAAATTATAAAATCAATTGGTAATCCATTCACGAAAATAATAAATGGGTAAAAGATTCTTGTGCTTCTTAGCTAGAAGTACATATTACAAGGAAATACAAAAAGGAGGACTTTTAAGAAACAATTGACTTAAATTATATATGGAATTCAGTTATTGGTCATTGATTCATATGCTAAGTATTGATGTTAAATCTCTTTTTTTAAAAGTCTCTTTGGAATTATATTATATTATTCTGAAGATTAATTAAGATGGGGAAAGGGAGGGAGGGAGGGAGGGAGGGAGGGAGGGAAGGAAGGAAGGAAGGAAGGAAGGAAGGAAGGAAATAAATTTCTTCAAGGCCACAACTGTCCATTTGTGTTACAGACTACTTAAATTAAGATAGCAATCAAGGAAGGAAGAGAGGGAGGGACATTTCCTTCTGAGGCAGAATTGTTCATTCTTGCTACTAAAGCAAAATCCTTTCAATGTTAAATTCTTGGAAAAAGGTTTCCACTCTAATGGATATTCAAGAAGTGATCCTTGACAATCCATTACAGAAAGCTTTTCCTAACCCTAATCCACAAATTCCATAGCCTTTCTTTTGCCTGGGAAATATGTTCCAGGAGTTCAGGATACAGAACTAGCACAGCTTTCTTCATTGGTGAACTCCAGACATATTAGATTGTTATGTCTATCATCCCCAGCATTTATTCCAATGATTGGAAATCATTAGAGCTTTAGCACATTGAGAGAGAATCAGATTGGTGAACAGTATTTTGAAAGATAAAGCTGATAAATTCCCAGGTAAAATATTAGTGTTGAAGAGTTGCATCCCACAATCAAACTAAAAATTCCATTTACTAGATCATGTAACCCCTTAATCCTCCTTTCCATGGAACAGCTGAATATTCATACTATACACAAGTCACTGGACAGGGAAGGGAAGGCAGGTGTAGTGAGCAAACATTACCTTATTCTTTTCAGAATGATCTGCAATTGTCTTGAGGTGTTCCACCAGGAACTTAAGAGTCTCATAATAATGGGCTGGTAAATCCCGGATCTGAATCAGAAGTGGAATAAATATATATAAATACAAAAAAATCAATCAGGAGTATTTATTTGTCTCATTTTATGACTGATGTAAGATCCTATTCCAATTTCTCTCTCTTTCTCTAGTTTAGTTTTTATAAGAGCAATCCATTATTTTGCTTTTTAAAAATTGGCACAAAAGGAGTGGTACCATAGGAACATGTCAGCTCTAGAATTCCACTGTTCTTTCATAATGTATATTAACTCTTACAAGAACGTTTAAAGCATACCAATAATACGTATCTTCATATGTCCTGCACTATGATATGGCTAGATAATGTTTTCTAATAGTACATGTTCTCTGTTCCTTAGGTAAAGTATGTTTTTCTTGCCTTGGTACTGCCTACTATTCCTTTCATTAATGTTGTGTGACATTCCCACCTCAAGCTTATTTTAGTTACGCAGACGGTTTTCAGCTGAATGAAGAACGCTTCAGTTCTCAATTCTTAAGAAAATAAAGTATAAAAACTTCAAAAGATATATAAAGGAATTGCCAGGCTAGCAGTAATGATACAGTGAGTGTTAATACATAGGAAGAGAGGAAAGAAGGAAAGGGGAAGTATGCTTGGCAATGATATATACAATAAAAGAACCGGTTTATAGATCTGCATCAAGCCAGCATATTACAAGCCCATTCTGTCCTACAGGAGGCTGGTTTGTATTTTCACATATCTTTTCTCTTTTATAGGTTCAAGATTAATCTTTCACAAAATAACATAATTGAGCAATCTGAGTCATTCTCTACACTTTCTTGCTTAAAATTGCACAGTGTGAGAGACATCAGGATTCAAAGCAAGTATTCTATGGTCTAGTTGTGTTCAATGAAGCTGATGTATTGTTGGTCAGAAGTTGCACTAACTGCCTAGATATAGTAAGCTAAATATAATCTTCAGTGGCTGAGAAAGACTTCTGATGAAAATCTATCTCTTGGCCAGTTAAAAATGTTAGAGACTGAATCTTCAGCATAAAAGGAAGTGTTACTTTTCATTATGAAGATTGTTCCTTTTTGGGAGTGCAGAAAGCATACAGGATAGGCTCAATTATCCTATCCTGGATACTCTCCATCTCCTCAAAATAAACAAGTGTTCTATCACAAAACTGCAGCCTTTCCTTGCAAAGCAGAGGCCAAATGTTCGTATTTCCCCATATAGTTCTCCAAGGAAAAAGAAAGCAGGAATTTCCAGGGGCATACCAGTTTGCGTAAGGTCTTCATCCTTTCACTGGCATCTTCAATCCGGTTGGCTTCAATAAAGTCATTGTACTTATCTTGAAAAAGAAAAACATTTGTGATTTGTGGTATCAGGACAAAACAAATTGAGTAGTTCAGAACAAATGAGAACGAGATTCAAAATATGTCTTGAAAGACAATTCATTTTTACAATCTAATTTCAGCTTTGGGATTGGGAGTTAAGGTATCTAGAGCTGCTAATTCCTCAGTTTACTTACTAACTTAATTTCTGAAATCTGAAATTCTAATTTATTTATAAATTTTGATTTATTTAATTTCTTTGTTAGATTTAAGTGGTAGGAATAATTCGGAAGACACTTGACGGTTAATTTTGGGGGATACAACATTCACTCTTATCATAGCCATGAAAAATTACAGCATAGTATTTGGGGGTTGGGGGAATAAACAAATTTCTGAAATATCAGATGTGATTTCAAACACTTTCCACAGGAAAGATGAGATTAAAAAATAAATCTGGTTTAATTATCTGTTATCTATAAGTTATGGGACCTATATAATCTGACATATCTGAAAGGAAAAGCTATTGTAAGGTAACTGCTTCTTAGTTATTTAGAAATTTAAAACATGAGACACACCCTGACCTCCCCAAGGTTTTGGTTGCTTGTGAAAAACATGTATTAGCTGAATTTCTTTAATTTATATATTTTTTTCTTGCCACATCCTATTCTCTTCCGTGACTGTATCCAACAATGGACTGGATTCATCCAGCACAGCTTCATAGACCTCATACTATTCTCAGCCTGGAAAAAAAATGGTGTGCCTGCAATTGACTATTTGAATTCATCAGTGACCTGATGTAAATAGAAAGCAAGTGAAATAAACATGTATTGCCATGTATTTTCACCAACTAGAGTTTTTAGTTGAACATTAGGAACGTGCAGCTTCTTTTCTTAACAAAACCTCATTTACAGATTGTAGTGAATAGATCTGAAAAAGGTCAAAGAGTGCAGGAGTTTCTTTCAAGACCTGGAGACAGGAGACGAATTGGGAAAATTTCAGTGTTACTAGTTTGGGAAAAGATAATTCTAGCAGGCTTCTGGAGAACTTTACAACTTGCCTGGCTAAAACATTTGATTTCTTCCCTCCTGAAATTAAACTATGCTTTCTCTATCTCTGCTAAACCCAGGGCTGCTTAGAGATCTGCATTTGGAAATTCTTTATTTCCTTTGAAACAAACTAGATTTTTTCTACATTTCTGCAAGCAGCAAAAGTATTACCTAAAGAATTCCAGGAGTGAGAAATCACCTTCTCTTCTTGATGTCTTGCCACTGTCTATGGTTTAATCAACCTCCCACTGTGCCATAATTACCCATGACATTATTTTCTAGCCTCCATCTTCTTCTGAAATAATCGGATGAAATAGTCCTTACCTCAGCACACAACACATATTACCATGCGGTAATGTGGTAATATATGTTGTGGTATTATTACCACAGTTGAAGCATGCAATGTGCAGCTGTGAGAACTGCATACGACAATAACAAGTTACCACAGAAGTAAAGAGTTTTCCCCCACTTCCCACAATCACATTCCAATTGGAACTCAGGCCCTAAAACAAGGGTGTCAAAACTGCCGGCCCATGGTCTGGATGCATCATAGCGAAACTGTGCCCACCCCACTGCCAGCAATGGCGAAAAAAAGTCGCGATATGTCGTGACACATCATGTGACATTGCGAGTTTGACACCCCTCCCCAAAAAGCTTGAATCAGTTCCTTTTCTCTCAGTCGTTGAAAAAATGAAAGTAAAACTGAACCCTGAGTGATTTTGTAATACCAATCTCTACACTTCTTAGACAAATGTGATTTACCAGCTATGGCCTGAGCAAGAGAGAAACCATGCCCCAAAACCAATATAATCAAGCCAGAAAAAGATCATACAGAGTCCCTTAGAAACCAAAGGTTCATATTTCCTATCTGAATTTCTGGGAAAAATCATGTTGTTATCCTGACTGGTAAAGCAGCCAAGGGATAGTAAGCTTCCATCACTCACCATCGGTAAACAGTGGCTCTGGGAGCTTCCGAAAGAAGGACTTCAAGAGGCTGCAGATAACATTCAAGTCTTGCCATCTCTGGGAGTGGAAAATGGAAAGGTTCTTTGACACTTATTTCAATTTTGATTTCCATTTATTATTATATGAAACATTTTTACATTTCCCAAACACTGTAAAGCATGTTGAGATCAAACTTTTTTTAAAAAAACTGCACTGTTGATTTTTCCAAGATTTTTAAAGAAGGCAAGTGACCATGGCCAGAGCAACCAACATTCTCCACTGGCTTCATCTACTTTTTCTAATCAGATTGGTAAGTTATGATAGGAAATTGCATTTATGCATTTGCAACTGCAAGTATATTGGTGGTCTTCTACTAGAAGAAGCCTATTCCCTTCTTCCTCTGTGTCTGCACACAAGACTAATAGAAGGAATAATGATATTTATTCTTTCATAAAGACTTGAATAATGATATTTATTCTTTCATAATCTTGTATGAACTTGATGCATTAAAATTCTAAACTTCCATTGTTTTGAGCAAGAACTCCTGTTGCCAAACTGACCCAGGAGATGAAAGCTCCAATCCAGAAGATTTGGAGTACAAACTATTTAAAGTGCTCAAAATAATTCAGATATGTTTGCTTTTATAATCCTTGCAAGAACTCCTAATAACAGGAGAGTGATATTTTCTTCACACTATTAATAATGAGATTAAGATTGATAAAATGCTAAGACAAGATAACAAATATTATTAGTATTTGTATTATTTATTCATTTTTATTTATCAAATTTATTTGCCACCTATCTCACAGTGGAGCTATTCTAGATGCCTTACAATAATAAAACTGAATGAAGTGTAAACAAAACAATAAAACAACAAAATTACAAAAAATAAAACAAGGAGAATACCTCTATATAATAACAAAAGATGGATGGGTGGAGTTCATAGAGCAAGGGGGGAGGTAGAGTCTGCCATCAATACAGCAGCCACCTCCATATTAATTCAATTTTCAGGCTACCTGCTCATAATATGAGACTACCATGCTGTGGATAAATAAATCGCAAAGCTGGTAAATTCAACTGTGGGGTGTGATTCAAATAACTATTTGCCTAAGAAAGTAACTAAAGCTCAAATCAGAATGAAGATATCACATCATACCTTATCCAGTATTTTTTATGATATCCTGCTAGATAACTGGTCTCATTTCTTGTATTAGAAAGGCCACTGTGGACTGGCTTTGGATGTTCTGCAACTAACCCAAGACAATACATACACATGCCTCATATGTAAACACATGTACTTTAAGTAAATGACAGCTAGGTGTCAGTACTATCTAATAGGTACTGGGGTATTATTTCAATAGAAGTGAAGAGAGCAGACTGTGAGCTAAGCAATCTTATTCTCACCTCATCTTGCAAGTTGATTTCTGCTGCCCCTTTGTTTAATTGTTCTTGTAGGCTGGATACCACAGCATTGTTCCCTGGGACTCGATAGATGCCCATGTATTCCAAACCTTTGTCTTCTACTACTTTGCAACAGGCTTCCACAATCAGGGGGATTTTCTGTGGAAGGCAAGAGGATGAAGACACTGGTACCAGGGCTGGACACCTTAAAAATGTAAGTTCCTTTTTTGTGAGTTAGAAGCAATTTGAAGCCTAAACCAAATGACTAGCCCCAAAGATATATCATATATAATATTATCTTTTGGATTTCAAGGACATTTCTTTTACCAGAATTCAAAGCTATGTACTATATGGAGCAGCTTCTAGATCTGAACACTAATGAAATCTCCACGTTCAAAGTTTGGATTCTTGTCTTTTAAGTGGGAATGAAATTCAGAAATGAGTTTCACATTTCCAAAGAAATGACAAACAATATTATGCTCCAATCAGAACTCAAGCCATCTTAATTTTGCTAACACTATCTTCCATCTTTCCATTTAGGAACATGTTATGTGGAAATATGACCCGTTTCTCAAGAACTAACACTATATCTGACAATCCAGTTCTTCCTATTAGATCAAAACTCAATTTCCTTTACTGCCCCTTCCCCATTTCCCAATTCAACATAAATCTCTTTCCCTGCATACACTTTCCTACATATTTACTAAACCAAGAAAACAGGCTAAGCTGTAATTAGGTTCTACGGAGAAGGCTCACAAATTAGATCCTGTGGCAGATTATTGAAGTGATAACAGTTTTCCCTTAACAAAGTTCCCAAGACACTGTTCTTTTCTTATGCAGCATAAAAGACCTAGCAGAGCTGAAAAGAGACTACCTTGTTGTCAGGAGCTGGCTGGCAGTCTTCTAACCTTATACCAAAAGCTCTTGGAACAGGTTTCTTGCTCTTCTTCATTAAGTTGATACCCCAAGGAGCTTTCTGGGGAACACTGTCATCTGGACAGAAAAGGGAGAAAAAGAGAAGACCATTAACTGAGAAATAGAAATGGTAGAGAAAAATAAAAGATCAGTCAAAGAGGTATCTAATGTCAACTTTATGAAAAAGTGTTCAATGGCAAAAGGCTACTTGGTGATAACATTTCTTTATCATGTTCCTATGATATAAGCAAATTAAGGATGAATATTTTGAAGCAGAAATATCAAAATAGAAAGAGGGAAAATATAGCAAAAATATTGATGACAGAAGAAATTATGCAGTCCAGATATTATGAGGAGAAATAATGTGAGATGAGAAAGAAACAGCATTTTATTTTATAGAATTCATAACATGCCCTACAGAGGATATGAATTCCAGATTTATGATGAACAAAAATTAATACGCATATACTCAAATCAGATATTAAAATGAAAAATAATCTCAAAACCAATTTAAAAAGTATAACATCAAGACTGCAAACTGTTTATAAAACCTGGAGAATAAAGTACTTTTAAAGTAATTCTGTACTGAAAAGATACCCCAAAAAGATTTTATCCCATATCTCTAGCACCTTTATCTCTGTTGATATCAGATTCCAATGTGCATGCACCTCAGTCAAATCAGCCAAATCCATTGTGTCCTTGCTTGGTCTCCAAAAAGTCATCACATGAATATCCATGTATTTGAACTCATCTTTACAGAACAGATTCAGATGGGAAGAAGAGTGCATAGTACAGGGTGCTACTTGGAACATTATTAAAGCTATCATGAGGAATTTATGCTATGCATTTTTATGTCAGTAATAAAAGAAACTGTTAAAAAAGTAAATTCACAAAAATGGAGACACAAAACTGCAAATGATTCTCTGAGATCATCATGCAAATCCTTAGTTGAAGAGACTTGAATCCAAGTCTCCAGCAGAATCCATTATGATATAACTGTGGCTTTGAATCAATGCTGGATTTTGGAATCTGCCTCAAGATGCCGCTGCCAATGGCAGCATCAGTAAAATGCTCTCTAGTAGTTTTGATCCCTCTGCTAAACATCTAACTCCTACAGCACTGTGTTAGACCTAAAAATATTTACCCATGTAGTAGCTGTATTGCTATTATCCTTGTCATTTTCTCATCCTTCTCATATTCTAATCTTTCTCACCTCTCATCTTTCCTACTACCTTCTCATATTGGTATATTATGATTTATCAATTATTGTTGTATCTTAAGATTTATGATTGTATCTTATTATTTATGACCTATGACTTATCACTTGGTTTGTGTGTGCACTGAGAGCTTATGCCAATAAAGAATTCTACTCTATTCTATTCTATTCTATTCTATTCTATTCTATTCTATTCTATTCTATTCTATTCTATTCTATTCTATTCTATTCTATTCTATTCATTTTCATAGTTGTTTCTTGTTTTATAAACAAAATTTGGTACTTATTTAAGAACAATTCAATTGATCCAATTCATGGAATGAGTTATCACTTTAAAGCTCAATAGTAATAACTGTGAAAGGGATCTCAGAGTCCTAGTGGACAATCACTTCAATATGAGCCAGCAGTGTGCTGCAGCTGCCAAAAAAGCCAACACAGTGCTAGGCTGCATTAACAGAGGGATAGAATCAAGATCACGTGAAGTACTAATACCACTTTACAATGCCTTGGTAAGGCCACACCTGGAATATTGCATCCAGTTTTGGTCACCACAATGTAAAAAAGATGTTGAGACTCTAGAAAGAGTACAGAGAAAAGCAACAAAGATGATTGGGGGACTGGAGGCTAAAACATATAGGGAACGGTTGCTGGAATTGGGTATGTCTAGTTTAAGAAAGAGAAGGGTGAGGGGTGACATGATAGCAGTGTTCCAATATCTCAGGGATTGCTACAGCATTCTCCAAAGCATCAGAAGGCAAGACAAGAAGCAATGGATAGAAACTAACAAAAGAGAGAAGCAACCTAGATCTAAGGAGAAACTTCCTGACAGAACAATTAACCAGTGGAACAACTACCTCCAGAAGCTGTGAATGCTCCAACACTGGAAGTTTTTAAGAAGAGACTAGACAACCATTTGTCTAAAATGGGATAAGGTTTCCTGCCTGAGCAGGTGGCTGGACTCGATGACCTCCAAGGTCCCTTCCAACATCATCATCATCACCACCACCATTATTGTTGTTGTTGTTGTTGTTGTTAATCATCGCACAGTCAGCCAGATGTTCAGACTGGATTTGGCATTTCTGTCTACCTATCGAGTCCTTACCAAGGACCTGGGATAGGCAGATGTGGATGTTTGATGGTATTATAAATATTGCCACAGGATGGAAGCAGTTCCTAGTAAGGCCGCCTTTTACAATTGACTAATGGCAAATTTGTCAATGCCAATGGTGTTCAAGTGGTGCTCCAGTTGTTTTGGGATTGCACCCAAGGCGCCTTTTACTATTGATACTACCCTTGCTTGCCTTTGCCACAGTCTTTCTATTTCTATTTGTAGGTCTTTGTACTTTGTTATCTTCTCCAGTTCTTTCTCGTCTATTCTGCTGTCTCCAGGCACTGCCATGTCCACTATCCAGACTTTTTTGTCTTTCTTATCGACAATTGTTAAGTCCAGGGTATTATGTTGCAGGTGCTTGTCTGTTTGAATTCTGAAGTCCCAGAGCAGTTTAACTTTATCATTTTCTATGACTTTCTCTGTTTTATGATCCCACCAGTTCTTGCTTACAGGCAAATGATATTTCTTGCAGATCTTCCAATGCACCATTGTTGCTACCTTGTCATACCGCTGCTTGTAGTCAGTCTGTGTGATCTTCTTGCAGCAGCTTACCAGGTGGTCCACTGTTTCTTCAGCTTCTTTGCATAGGCGGCTCTTACTGTCTGTTACTGTCTTCTCAATTTTGACTTTGTATGCATTTGTCCTTAAGGCTTGGTCTTGTGCAGCCAGAATTAGTCCCTCGGTCTCTTTCCTCAACTTTCCTGCTCTTAGCCATTGCCAGGCTATCTGCTATCTGCTTCCCCAGCTATTTTTTAATGTACTGTCTATGTAGTGCTTTGTCTTCCCATGCCTCTATTCTGTTCTTCATTTAGTATTTCTTGTAGGCCAGTTTGGTCTCTCCAGTAGTCAGTAAGCCTTCCTGATATACTAATTTCAGTGCATCTTCATCATTGTCCTTCAGATATTCTTCCAAAGCCATTTTTTCTTCTTCAACCATCTGATGTACTTGCAGCATTCCACATCCACCTATTTGCCTTGGGAGATAAAGTCTGTCAATGCCACTACGTGGATGAATGGCATGATTCATTGTCATTATTTTTCTGGTCTTTCTATCCATTGCTTTTAGTTCTGCTTGAGTCCAGTCCATTATTCCAGCTGTGTATCTAATGACTGGAATTGCCCAGGTGTTGATTGCCTTCACGGTATTTCCTCCATTGAGTTTGGACTTTAAGATGTTGTTGTTGTTGTTGTTGTTGTTGTTGTTGTTGTTGTTGTTGTTATGTTAGGCATGGGTTCAGGGTATCTGAAGAGCTGTCTTGTCCCGGTTAAATTGACTTATCCCATCCAGTCAAGCAGGAAGGGCGTGCTACAAATCCCATCAATCAAAGAATTCATGGGATTCACTGCATGTGTATTGACTGGTATGTTCTAGGAGGAGGGCCTTCTCTGCACTTGCCCCCACTCTTCATAATATCTTACCCTCAAGGTGAGGCAAGCAACCCACTTTTCTGCTTGTTTAGAAGAGTATTAAAAACTGGCTCTGCAATTTACCATGGAAGTCTAAGAATCTATGGAACCCTGAGGATGGTTTGTGGATAGAGAGTATTCCTTCTGTTCTGTTAACATTTTAGCATTCTGAGTTTTTTAGCTTTGGTTTTTCACTTTTAACCTATAAATTTTAACCCTGTTCATAATTTTGTTTTTAACTATGCTTTTAGTCGTGTGTTTATATTGTTTTATTATGTATGTGCAGTAAACCACATACACAATGGTCAGTGTAGAAATTTAACAAATAAATAAAAAGGTGAGACTTGTAGGTTGGGCACATAATAATAGATTAGTTTTTTTAAAAAAAAATGATTGCATAATAAGATTATGATAAGGAAATTAGGAAGCAGGATCAGAGTACAAAATGTCAGAAATGGGTATTGGCTAGAGATAATGGAAGCTGTAGTTTAGCATATTTACATAGTGTCATGGTAGGAAAGTGGGTCTATATAGTAATTTGCAAGATAGACAATTTCTCACAGCACACCCATTCTGGAACAATTGCACAAGTCTTCCATACCTTTTACTGTTACTCCATCCTGCCGTGGGGAGTAGGGTGGAGCTATTCCTGTTTGCTTCTGCCCTTCTGACTTCATCCCTGACACTCGAAGTCCTTTGGGGGAAGAATCTGGTTTGGTCCCTGAGGAACTGAAAGGAAAAAAAGACCATGCAAGAAATTGCTTCAAAACTCGGGAATAACCTATCCTACATATTCTGCATGTATAAATACAGAGGACTTTGGTTTTCAAGGCTCCCTTTGATTGATGGCAAAACTTGAAGAAATGAAGTGTAGTTTAGGAATGCTAATACAGAAATCCAAACTACTCTGTCAAGACTGGGGGCAGAAATTACAGAAGTGGTTTCAATTTTGGGGGTGGTGGTCCATAGGTACAGTGTTTTTACATGTTGTTTATAATTTGTGCCCAACTGCTGTTCACATATAAATTCAGACTAAAATTAAAAAAGCAGGAGCAAAAGGAAGCTATAGGCTAAGACATCCTGCTCCCAAATGCCATTTATTTTCAAAAAAGAATCCCACCCTACCAGTTGGGGGGGAGGGGAAGCCTCATGCTTGTATATACTGCTGAGAACACTGTATCTAGAGTTCCTTCACAAACTGACCTTCATCCAGATATTTAGACTATAAAATGTAATAATTTAAAAATGGTAATATATGAGATGTTCTGAATTTATCTTTTAAGTAATTAAAGGTTGCCATATATATATCTATATTATATCATTCTCTAATTTTTCAGTTTCCTGAAATAAATTTCCAGACATCAAGCCTTTTAGTAATAAGGTATAAGTTCTTTGTGAACTTCACTTTACAAACAAGGCTTAATATAATCTTAGAAAAAAATCCCTGAATCAAAAACACTTCTATAAACCAGGTTGAGAAGGGCTTCAACTTCACCCTAAACCAATTTGGTGTAGTGGTTAAGGCATCAGATTAGAAACTAGGAGACTGTAAGTTCTAGCCCCACTATAGCTATACAAACCAGCTCTGTGACTTTGGGTCAGTCACTTAGTTGTTATGGGAAAATAGGAGGAAAAAGGAGTAATAGATAATGTCTGCTCCCTTGAGTGTATAAAAAATAATAAAGACATGATATAAAATAAAATAACATAAATAAACATAAAAATGTATATAGCAATATTTTTAATCTGAGGTGTATTCAGCAACCTGAATTCTTCAAATGAAATAGACCAGACTCAGGTTTTATCATCTAAGAAATATGAAACTCAATTTTTAGCAGAAAGAGGGCTAATTCTCAAAGAGAAAGATAGTAAGATGGTAAGTAATTTACCTCACTTTTCGGTAATCATTTAGTTTCTTATTGATCAGTGCTTGGCTTGCAAACCCAGGGTCCTGGTGATTAAAAACAAAGAATACAGAAGGGAAGGGAGAAAAACAAACAAGGGATATGAGAACTCAGGTAAACTCTCATTTCAATGTTTTTTCTATTTGACTGAAACAATTTTTTTTCCAGTTTCTTGGAAAAGTTAAAATAAATCAAAAGTTTTTAGAATTACTGATTGAAAACTCCTGACACTTCCAACAGTCTGATCTTTAATTAGTGCGTGTGTGTGTGTGTGTGTGTGTGTATCTATATCTATATCTATATCTATCTATCTAATTATATATAATTATAATTATATATAAAATTATATAAATATATATATATAATTAATAATTTTATATATGATATAGATATATAGATAATTAATAATTATATATATAATTTGCAGGCGCTTCCTGTCCAATAATGCTAAATAAGTTCCTACCTTTATGTAGGAACATGGGTAACTACAACATGTAGTTACCCATGTTCCTACAAAGGTAGGAACTTATTTAGCATTGTTGGAAAGGAAGTGTCTGCAAATTCTATTCTGCAGTCTAAGGACTAACTGGAGAAAAACATCAATTCTGCTCACAGAATGAACAACGGAAAGAGCATCATAATTTAGTCAGCTGACCAGCAGAGGTCACCATAATAAACCAACTGAAGCTTCTATCAGAAATTCCATATTAGAATAGAACTCAGGAACTGTAGAAAATTGGTAATATTCTTTCCCAAACTTGACAATTCAAAGAAGCTATATGCACACAAATCATGAGCCTCCAAAGATTGCTATAGGATACATTCCAGCAACCATTGGCTATTCTGTTTGAAGATTGGTGAATATAGTGCAGGCTTTATGTTCACAATTCCTGCTGTGGTTGCAGCGGTGGAAAGTATCCAGAGATCCTTGAATATTGAAGGAAAGCCTTGGCTGTTCTTAGCCATACAACTTATTAACTACATGAGGCATTTGCAGTTGGGTTCTTCCTAAGAGTGGAAGATAAATTAAGAAAAAGCAATGGTGGGACTTCTAAAAGAAGTACATTTAGAGAGCCAGTGGCAAAAGAGAAAGCCATCAGAAGAATTACTTCTCACCTCGCCCTCGGCTTTGCTACTCTCCCTGATGGCTTTAATCCAGGCCAGCATGTCATCCCGGTCCTCGGCCTGAAAGAGACATTCACAGAAGTCAGCGGTCGTCAGCCGGAAGACGTGCTTCCTCTTGGTGTCACTGTAGGAGATGTCTACCAGGCACGCTCGGAGGCTGATTGGTGGCTGCTCCTCCTCACCTGGGGGCGGGGCAAGGGCCACAGCCTCCCGTCGGTCCTTGCATAAGTAGAGTGAGTGTGCACGCAGGACAGCAAAGGCCCGTTTCCACTGCCGGATGCCTCCGCCAATTTTCTGCAAAGGAAAGGAGGAATGAGACATGAAAGAGATGAAGAGAAGAAAAAGATCCATAGGAGAGATATAGAAAAAAACAGAATGAGAGAATGATTTGTTGGGCACAAGAAACCAGAACAACTCCATGAAAAAGTAACTGCCAAAGTAATCTTGCTAGACTAACTATATTTTCTTTGGAACAGGCAGGTACAGGCTTCAAGAGTCTGTCCTCTGTCACTTCCTACCATGGAGAGACTCCAAGGTAGACTCTTTCTTTATTCCCCTCCTTTATTGTAACTGGAACTTCTGTTTCATCTTCTGTCAACATGTCAGTTCAGGGGGAGGATGTATTCTAGCGTTCCCCAATCTGGGCAAATGTGTGGATTTCAATTTTCCAAATTCCAGTATGCAATTCCACATAGGGTGCCCCTATTAAGAAAGATTGCAACTAGCCTGACTCAGCTTACTTAACTCAAAACCAGATGCCATGAAAGGTTAATCCTATAATAATTTCTTGCTCTCAGCCTTCCATCTGGATTTATATAAAAAAGTCCATAGCATTGTTCCTGCAGCTCTCCAGAATTTTAGACTAGTCCTGCCTAGAAATGTGCTGAGCCAAACCTAAAGTCTTTTACATGTAAGACTCGTACTCCACCATGGTGCCAAAATTAAAATTGTCTTCTAAAAATACAGTAATGCAATATAAACTGAATTATTACAGTCTTCAAAAGTAAAAGTTCTGTTGTAGTATTGAATAGATTTATCTTATGAATTTATACTTCTAAAAACATAAATCTGAAATTCAAACCAAGCACATTGATATGTCTGCTTATTTATAAAACTCTTATTAATCTAACAATTTCCATATTAAAATAGTGCTAAAATTTCAATACAGATTCATTTCCAAGAATTGGTATGCAAAGCATATCAACAACATAACTGTCATTCCCTACTAGAAGGGAAATCTATTCTAAAATATAAGCCTTTACAATATTATTTTTAAAGCAACTGGATCCTGTAACAGTAAAGCTGCATCAGATCAGAATTTTCACATATTAAATGATCAAGGAAGAGCTACTTCCCTCTTATTGCTATTTTACCAATTGGAGTTTTCACCCTCCTCTTCCTTGTTAAAATTCCAATGTTATTGGGTATATTCCTTGTGGATTGACAGAACCCCTGTGTGAGAGAGCAGACTGCCCAGGAAATGATTAGCACTTGTGCTGCTTTCATCCTGTCTCTTTAAGCCCTCTCCTCAGCCTGCAGGGAAACATTGGTTATAAAAGCTGTGCTGAAAAATAGCTGATGGTTGTGAGGGAAGGGGATATTTGTTTGTGTGTGGAAGTAAAGCAGCTAAAAAAACTAATTTTCTCTAGCAGTGCTCACAAAGAGTAGGAATAATAGCATTTATAAGGAGTAGTAATTAGAGTAGCAGTAGTTGGACTAGTAGTAGTAGCAATGGGTAAGAGTGGAGTAGTGCTGAATAGTGAGTAATAACTTGTGAAAGCTTATATGTGTATGTTTTCTAGGGACCTGTGTTGTGTTGGCTCTTTTGTGTTTTGAGCCCATGGAATTGGTTATACTAAAAGAACCCATGACTAAGTAGTAGAGGTGGGATATCCAACACAATGTAGCAACCCCACAAGTAGAAGTAGCTTATATTTAAGAATTATCATGCCATGAAAAGGCAAACATTAGATGCAAGAACGAAGGCAGGTTGACTGTTGTAGAGCTCAGACATTGCAGGAAAGGGCTATCACATTAACTGCAGAAACCAGACGTTTTACAAGAACTTAAACCACAGGAACAGATATGGAAAAGGTAGTAAGGAAGATTCTTCCTTAGAAAAGACTACTATCTTGGTAGAGCCAAGTAACCACTCTATGCCTGTAGTTAAGCCAAAGAAGGCAGAACAGCCAGAAAAGGGGCTAGGCTCAGACACCTGGGCCAATATCATGACAGGAATGTTAAAGAAACAGCAAAAGGAAAGGCTTTGATTAATTAAAGATAACAACTGCTTTGGAGAGAGACAGGGGTGTTGAACTCGCAACGTCACGTGACATTTTTTCCATTGCTGGCAATGGGGTGGGCACGGTTTTACCATGATGCATCTGGCCCACAGGCCGGCAGTTTGACACCCCTGGGCTAAAATGAAAAATGAGTGAAAGAGCTGTGAGAAGAAAGGATTGCGGGGTGGGAGGCTGAGAGACCTCCATAAAAGAATATAATCGCCAGAAGGGGTACATTCACCTCTAGGGTTTTCAGAATGTGCAGAGAGGGGAGGTGGTCCCAAAGACATAAAAATCTCTAAATTGACAGGGGAAAAAGCCTACTTTACCAGGTCTGAAATTGTTGCTACCTCTTGTAAATCGCCTGGGAGTGAAAATAGCCCTATGTTTAACAGGAAAGAGCTTATAGTAGCTTCCAAGCAAGAGTAGTAATGGTTTACTCCCGGGTTAAAGAGACAATTCTATACAGGTATGATTTTCCTAAATCTATAGGCAGAAATTTAGGAGCTATGACATATGGCAAACATGAAGGGATTCATGAATTGTGGGCAAGGTTGGAAGACTTAGGCAGGAAATAATTGAGGCCAGATGAAAGGAGCAAAGGAAAAGTGGTAGAGGAAGTAATTTTAGAACAGTTTCTACAGATATCCCCTATTAAAATTTTGGATGTAAGAACATAACCCAGAAACAGTTCAAAAGGCAGTAGAATTGACTGAGGACTGCTTGGCAGTAAAAAGGTCACAGGATATTAGAAAGGACGATACAGAAGAAGAAAGGTGATTAAGAAATCCAATTCCAGAAAGTGGGAACTATAAGGAGTTGGAAAGGGGTAAAATTGTAAACGGGGTAAAGAAGCCTTTAGCTCCTGCTCAAACAAAGGAAAGCATTGGAAGTCAAAGAGACCTGTACTTATTACCTGCAGGGAAAATAGACATTTGTTTAAAAAAAAACCGTAAAGACCAGAGGAAAAATGAAATATCTGCAGTAGTACAAGCATCTCTGGGGAGAAATGTTAATTGGATCACAGTTAGAGGCTTAGAAGATACTGGGAATAGACAGACATTGATACATTCTCATTTAATAAAGGCAGCCATCTATAGGAAAAGAGCCTGTGACAAGTGTGTTTGGGTAGACTGAAAGTGCAGGGAGAGGGAAAGGAAAAGCTAAAGGTGGTAAGAGTAATTTGTGACTTATAGAGCCTTGGTGGAGCAGTGGGCTAATGCCTCCTTAAGTAACACCAGCTGCCTGCAGTTAGTGCAGGTTCGCATCCCACCAGGCTCAAGGTTGACTCAGCCTTCCATCCTTCCGAGGTAGGTAAAATGAGGAGCCAGATTGTTGGGGGCAATTAAGCTGACTTTGTAATAATGCCGCTTGGGGTGTGTGTGAAAGCCCTAATAAGTAGGCATATACATAGAATGAAGGCTACTGCTAAGCTTGTAAGCCGCCCTGAGTCTTCGGAGAAGGGCGGGATATAAATGGAATTAAAAAAAATAAAAAAATAAAAAAAAAATGTAAGCTAGTGATTGGAACTTATTTTCCACTTACAGAGTGTTGTATTTAGAAAAAGGATTAAAGAAGGAGACTAAGATGGTGGAAGTAAGAACCCAGTCTAAGGCAAAGAAGAAGCAGGAAGGGAAGGAATACAGGATTCTTCCTAGCCATAGTGAATTAATAAGAGAAATGAGACGTCTACAAAGGAGAAAGCTTTACCAAAAACTGACAGAGTTCGGGGTGAACCCCCAGGGATAGACACACACTTACAAAATGAAATTCAGTGGTGAAAAAAGTAAGGTTCTACATTTAGGCAGGAAAAATCAAATGCATAGGTATAGTATAGGTGGTACCTTGCTCAATAGTAGTAACTGTGAGAGGGATCTCGGAGTCTTAGTAGACAATCACTTCAATATGAGCCAGCAGTGTGCTGCAGCTGCCAAAAAAGCCAACACAGTGCTAGGCTGCATTAACAGAGGGATAGAATCAAGATCAAGTGAAGTACTAATACCACTTTACAATGCTTTGGTAAGGCCACACCTGGAATACTGCATCCAGTTTTGGTCACCACGATGTAAAAAAGATGTCGAGACTCTAGAAAGGGTACAGAGAAGAGCAACAAAGATGATTAGGGGGCTGGAGGCTAAAACATATAGGGAACGGTTGCTGGAATTGAGTATGTCTAGTTTAACAAAGAGAAGGGTGAGGGGTGACATGATAGCAGTGTTCCAATATCTCAGGGGCTGCCACAAAGAAGAGGGAGTCAAGCTATTCTCCAAAGCACCTGAAAGCAGTGCAAGAAGCAACTGATGGAAACTAATCAAGGAGAGAAGCAACCTAAAACTAAGGAGAAACTTCCTGACAGTTAGAACAATTAACCAGTGGAACAACCTGCCTCCAGAGGTGGTGAATGCTCCAACACTGGAGGTTTTTAAGAAGAGACTGGACAGCCATTTGCCTGAAATGGTATAAGGTTTCCTGCCTGAGCAGGGGGTTGGACTAGATGACCTCCAAGTTACCTTCCAACTTTATTATTATTATTATTATTATTATTATTATTATTATTATTATTATTATTATTATTATTATTATTATTATTATTATTATTATTATTATTAAATGGAAAATTCACTTAGGTCTCTTGCAAAAGAAAGATCCAACATTAAAACATTGTTGGTTAGCAGCAGAAAAAGAGGGAAACAAGGAAACAACATCCAGATTTCAAGAAAAATCAGGGTTGCTGTACTGAATTGGGCTTCATTCCTATATGAAGGAACACAGTGAAGAAAATTTGAAGCTCAGGCAAGTCAGGGATTCCTGTTTGCATAGAATAGCAAACCCATATTGTATTATTCTGGTTTGATTTACTTCTTCCTATTCACAGCAGCCCCAAAATAGAAACAATCATTGGTGCCATTTGCCCATAAGTTCATCATCCCTGATAGCCAAAGGACAGTAATGGACCCATATATCTGTTTATTAATAAACAGGAACATATAGTGACTTTTTTATATAGAAAATTCACCTACCCCAGCACACTCTTTCCCCCAGAAAAATCCATAAGTGTCCCAATTGGCAGGCAACACTTACTACTCACTACCCACTTTGATTTCAGATGATAGAGCCACATCTTGAAGCAGCCAATTCTTAATGACAATTGCATTCCTTTTTTGCCAGTCAATTGCATTGATTGATTCCCCTGCACATTCTTATTTTCTTCAGGAGTAATTTTATAATTCGCTATTATGCTTCAGTTCAACCATCTTTTCTTTAAAGAAGGAGAGAAACGTATGTGTACCTACAGGTGTTAATAAACTCCAACCTCCATTAACCCCAGTGATCATAGTCAATAGTCACAGAACAGAAACAACATCTGCAATCTAACAGCCTTTAGAAGATCCAAACAACCCACTCTGGTTCAAAAGCCCCCAATATTTTAATCTCAGCCAAGAACATCGAGCTCCAAACCCTTTTGCAATTTGCCTTTTCTACCAATACTTAATTCTCATTGAAATCAACATTTTATTTTGACCAACTTAATTTTATTTTTGGCCAACCTAATCTGTTCTAATCAATTCTCTGGGTATTTCTATTGAATTATCACCTCTGCTATTACCTAAACATTTCATTATAAGTTCAGGTTTTATGGGTTTGTGAAATTACAATTCTTCCCTCCTCACACCCTATTATGCACATGAACAGAGATACCCTATATCACCAAACTCAACATTATTCTTTTCTCTTAAGGAGAGCCTTACAGAAAATGTCAGACATACTTTGCCTTTTTTGGTGAGGATCTGTTTATAGTGGAGCCAGCCCTCTTTCCTCACATCACTGAAAGTAACATCCGAAAGATCGGAGGTGGAATGCCTCTTTGAACGTGTGTCTTCAGAGGTACCCAAGCTATCCAAAGACTGTTAGAAGAGAGGAAAACACAGTTCAATAAATATCATCAGTGGATTAAAAGAAACATTGAAAGAAAAGGCTGAATATAGAAAAGAATATTGCTGTGATTAAATAGAAGAATGGAACAGCTGTCCTAACCAAGCAATATATTGTCTGAATGAAAAACAATATGCTTACTTTGGAGAAGGGGAAAAGAAGAAAAGATACACTGACTGCTAGTAAGTCAGGGTTGAAAATAGTGATTAGATCAAAGTAGTGCAGTTAGATATATACAGTAACTGAACCAAGTCTCTCTGACATACATACTCTCTTCAATAATCTTACTACCCACATGACATTTGCTTTTGTTCCCAGTATAGATGGAGAAGGAAAAAGAAAAATATGTATATGGACAGCAGGACTTGTGAACTGTTCTGGCAATTGTCTGACCACTGATTCAAATCTAAATCATCCAAAATGCTGCCACCTTCCCAAAGCTAATTCAATCTCACAGAATTGTTCCCCAACAACAAAACCACAAGCCAGTGTTACCCAATAAAACCCAACTCCATCTTATTAACACCTTTCAGTGGTGAATCCATGTATCTTTCAACATGCAACATGCCAGTGTGGAAAAGTAATTACCTCCACTGCTACTGAATGGAGCACATTTAGCTACAGTAAAACATATAATTGGTAATCAGTCTCTCAAATTTCTGCGAAGAAATTTTGGCCCATTCCTCAATGGTGAATTGCTTGAAGGTATTTTGGAATGAAATTCTTGTTTCAGGTACAGCCATAATATTTGGATGAGTTTTACTTCCAGATTTTGATTTGATCATTCCAAAACAGTGAATATGTTTTTCTTCATCCATTTTCTTATGGGCTTCCTTATATGCTGAGATTATTGCCTTGTTGCATGAACCACTTGCACATCAGTTTCAGCTGACAAATAAGCTGAAACTCTCCTGTAGTTTTTCTGACACAAAGCAAACCCCATGTTTCTTTCAGTGATGGTAAATCATCCACTCTGGGACAGGGAAGGACCCACAGCCATAATATTGTCATTTCTTGACAAGTATATGATTCTTACTGTGGAATTCAGTGTTAGGTTTTCTCACATACAACAACACCTGTATATCCTGAAAGGTTATATATTTTTACTCAACCATCAATGGTGTATTCACTAAGGTGTCTGGGGGGTCATCCAGGTATTCTTTAGCAAACTCTGGAACAAGTATCAATGATCTTCTTAATGAAGCCCACTACTGTCGTGAATCCTATTTTGTCCATTTTTATCCATGCTACATTCCTGTTTCTCACATCTCCATGATTTTCTGGTGGTGGTAAATCCCTAGATATTATCCTAGGGTACCTTGTGATGCATAATGTTATGCTGCACTCAGGTAATTTTTTATAGAAAAAACATTCTCGGGAAAAGCTACTACTGTGTCAAGTCTTCTGCAATTGAAATCTATGTTTCTAACTGTGGATTGCTGAAGCTGTAAAAATGATCTTGTAAATGTTTCCAGGCATTGACTTTTTAATTTTTTTATGGAGGTCCTTGGCAATTTATTTTAAGTAGGGCATGAAATGCCACTAGAATCTGTATGGCAAGTAATTCATTATGATGATGGGATTTAGATAAGTCATGGGTGATCTAGATTAGCTGTGATAGTTTAATACGGTACTCAGTAGATCCTAGTTTTCCATTTAATGGGCCGATGACCTTTTCACACTGGCACATTTTATGTTGTATAACACTGTTTATAAAATAAATGAAATCAATATCAAATTTTGATGGTCTATACCCAAACTCCTTTTATATACAGAATCAGTGGAACCTATTTTGCTATTCAGTGGCAAAAACACGCAAAAAATAATAAGTATCAATTAATGTTTCACAGAAATATTAAGGGTAAATTCTCTTCCCAACACAATAATATGCCTCTGCATTTTTCAGTTATAACATCTGCAGCCTATGGAGGTCTCAACAATAATAATGTGTCCCTTAGCCAGAAAAAAACCCCTGATCTTCATAATCCGTGTACAAGAAATTGCAAAGATTGCTTTTGAGTGTGACGTTAGCAAATTTCTAAATCTTTATTTAGATTTCTCCAAATTACAGGGAAAAAAGGAAACCAAATCTACCCATTCACAAATACTCACCCCATCAGTAAAGAAACTTCTTAACATACGTAGGCTAGGCACACGGCTTGGCAACCTCCTGCAGATAGAGCATATATACAGTTAGCATAAACAACACAAAGTAAAAAGAGAACTAGCTAGTTGTACTCACTGAATAGGACCCTTTCAGTGGGCATTCCTCATTTTTTAGAGTATGAAGTTTTAGTCAATTCAGCGAGACGTACCTAATGAAACAGGCACTAGTTCTTATAACTAATACAATGATAGTAGTATTAATACTACTGCTAAGCTTGTAAGCCGCCCTGAGTCTTCGGAGAAGGGCGGGATATAAATGGAATTAAAATAAAAAAATAAAAATAAATAATACTATCCAAATCAATTCCAAATCTGCATGTGGAAACCATAGAAAATCATATGTCTTAGAGAAAAGTTTTGGCATTAACAATTCCCAAAGATTATATATACATAATTACATTTGTGAGGACTGTTTAATTGGTATTTTTGGTTAAAATAACTGATGTGGGTTTTTTAAAAGTGCTATTTACTGAACCCAAGTATCTAATTCAATATCAAAATATCCTAATGTTGTCAGATGTTCACTTTTCACCTATTGACTTTTCTTTAGGAACCCACACAACTCTTAGATTATTTTTGCTATAAAAACCAAAGACTGAAAGTAGGAAATAACTACCTCAGAGAGCTGATACTCACAGCTTCAGCTATGCTTAAGACGTTTTGCCATTTTTAAAAAAGTGCTCTGAAAACTCATTTGCCAGGAGACAAAGCATATGTAAACTTCAAGGGAAACAAAACTGTTCTGCAGAATTAGTCTGCCTTCCATTTTATGTAGCTGCTCTTCATTAATACCAGAAAGAATGTATGAAGTACTAGACCCACCTTAAAAGTTTTCCCTCATCCCGAAATGTGTTCAGACCATCATCACATGACTTGGAGCGTTCTGTGGTTATGGCTAAGAGGTAGGAAGATCGACGGCTGGCTTTGATATTGCCTGTGACAAGTACAGAGACAAATGTTGGCAAGAAAAAGCAAAGACAAAACAGCACAGAAGGGCCAAAAAGAGTCATCACATTCAAGAACCTGGATCCACAGAGAAAATGTATTAAAGTAGATGGGAACATCATACAGAGAGAACAATCCCTTTCTGAGTTCAAACACAGCCACGTCAGATAATTCTGAGCATGAAGAACTCTCATCCCGCTGAGTTTATATATATAATTTAGATTTTGCTGATAAAAGAGTTAAAGGGAGACTAGTACAGCTATTTTGAGCTATTTAGCTCTCATCAGCTAGCCATACCTTTCTGAGATTGGAACCTGGGCAGCTTGCATGTTAGGCAGCTGTATTAACCTCTAGGCCACAGGTTCTCCTCAATTTTGTCAGCTGAACCAGGGGGAATACAGAGTAGGTGTAAGTAATCATAGCAGTAGACCAAGGTGTTCTGTTAGACTGGTTTCACACACAGTTGTTACAAGAAGAGGTAAACATGAAAGAATTACTTATATATATGATTCTGTAAAAACTGGGAGGCTCAGCCTAATCTGCTTGGAGGCAAATAAGAAACACATATTTTAAAGCACCAAGCACTAATTTAGAACCTCAAGGAAATGCCTATCATTTTTTGGCAAGAGTGAATTGAATCCTCTCCCATTTGTATATCTCACAGCAGAGTATCTGTCGATAGTAGTTGCCAGAAATTTGTCTAAAACAACATTATCCTCAGGTTTAGTGCTCTGATGCCCATGCTTATGGAGAAAACTGTAGGTGTACCCTTACAGACAACATTAAGATCAAGGAGCTGGAATCTGAAAGTAGACTACCCACAAATTACTGTAATAAATAAATTACTCAGGAGGTCTATCTATCAAAGATGTAGAGTCAGATTTTGCCTCTTTTCAGTTTGGTTCTGATTATTCTCTTTATCAGCAAGAACTATATGAAATCCATTGAGTTCCATCCCTTCTGCATCTCTTGATCTATATTCTTTATCAGAACTTGAAGAAATACTTCAAACTGGCCTTTTGTTCTTTTGTCTGATATCTTACAGAAGGAAGTTAAACAGATGATATTCACAAGAAATGCAAATACCTTGTCCTTCCTCTTGTACCTTTAATGTACATCTATTACTGAATGAATGCACGTAGGCCACAATAAATAATTTTATGACAGTTCTTAATACACATCTCACATCTAGGAAGAGAGAGAATATGGTTCTTCTTTAAATTTCTGGTAACTCTGAGATATGCTTCTTGGGATTCAAGAACCAAATTTAACTTGAAGAGCCTCTGTATCTTTATAGCCCTAAGAATACACTTTGGAAATATAAAAAAAGTTAACATGACCTACTACCAGAGTGATCTACCTTTTGTATCTCCATAAGTGTGTATGTGTATATTATTTATTATTATTACATTTATATCCCGCCCTTCTCCGAAGACTCAGGGCGGCTTACAAGCTTAGCAGTAGCCTTCATTCCATGTATATGCCTGCTTGTTAGGGCTTTCACACACACACCACCAAGCGGCATTATTACAAAGTCAGCTTAATTGCCCCCAACAATCTGGGTCCTCATTTTACCTACCTCGGAAGGATGGAAGGCTGAGTCAACCTTGAGCCTGGTGGGACTCGAACCTGCACTAATTGCAGGCAGCTGGTGTTACTTAAGGAGCCATCAGCCCACTGCTCCACCAAGGCTCTTAATATGTGCATGCATGCACACACGAACAGCCACCCACATTCATCTTTGAATAATTCAGGCTTGTGGAAGCTTTTAATTTCATTCTATACCTCCTTGTAATGCTCTCATAGCACAGAATTTAAGAATGACTACCTTAGATATATAAGTCATAGTTGAATAATAACTGATTTATAAGTCTAAAGCTTAAGGCTGATGGTTTTCTAAATTTCCTTCTCCATCTAGCTGCCTCTTTATGATTCAGTTTCAGTGGAATGTGTTGTAAACATGTTATCATTTCTTCCTTTTTACATAATAAGTCACTTCAAGGAGAAATTCTTATGCAAATTCTTCTAGAACAATATAGAATAAGTCTGTATTTTTCTAATTTGAATAAAATTGCAACTCTCCTAATTATAAGTAAAATTTATCATAATGGTCCAGAATAGGATAGGAAAAGAACTAGGATAGGAAAAGAACAACAACATCTTTTTCCCCAGAGAAACAATAAGGGTAGTGGTTGTAGCAAGCTACTTACTTATTCCTTGCCCTAGCATTCATTAACAAAAGATATTTTAAAAAAATGTGCATACTCTTGAGACTGAGTTCCCAGTTTCTCAGATGTTGCTTTTAATTTATGCAACAACCTGGTAACTACTAGCAATGAAAAATTGCATATAAGTAAATAAATGAGAGAAAGATGGTGAGAAGGGATTGGATCTCCCTAAGAACTAGCATAATTTTGTTACATAATTTCAAGAGTTTTGCCATTTTTTCCATTTCCCCCCTCCACACTAATGTTAGCTAAAGTAGGTTGATACTCTGAGCTAAAGGTAGTGCTGTCAGACTGAGCTGAAGAAATCTGGATAGCAGCAATGCTGTCATCTTGTAGTTTTGTAGTTTTCTGGATGTTTGCAAGCCAGTTTGCGATCCAGATTTGAATAGCTCAAGTTCAAGAAGGCAATGTTGGCTATGTACTTACTGCAATCCTGGGAATAATGGCGGTTCATGGCAAAGGTGAAAGTAGGTGAAGAAGGGCTAGCAGAGAGCACTGGGGCAGAATTCATGGCACTGGAAACAACAGAGGAAGCAGGGATGTGCTTTGCCTTCAGATCAATGCTGGGGCTTGTCGGTTCATCTGAAACAGAACAACCATAAAATGATGGATTATATAAAAATGCATTTATATACATTTACTATATTATATATTTTATGTGTGTCCCAAGACAATTTCTCTTCACTCAGTGTGGCCCAGGCAAGCCAACAGGTAGGACACGCCTGCTTTATGGTTTTCTCCTATCCAAACTCTAAACAATCTCCAGAAAATGAAGCAAGATTTCCACAGCAACTCTGGACCTGAGATGTTGATATATAATTGAGAAACATCAATATAGTTATGATACTTCATTCCAAATCTCTGGTTGAAGTCTTATAATCATGTCCATTCACTATGGGTTACTTCTTGTACAGTAAAAGATGGGGGGAAAGACTATCCCCTTTGGCTCCCACACAAGAATGGTGGTACCTGGTTCCCAAGGTGTTCAAAGTACAGCAAGGAAGACTACAGAATGCCCTCATTAGAGGGAGCCTTTTCTCAAATTCCCACAAAAATATGGAATCATTTCTAAACAGTACAGCCCATGACTGCAGATGTATAGGAAAGGATGACTAACAGATGAAGCAAGGATACATGCAGTGAGAAAGAGATGGTTGTGGCATGGTAGATCAGAAGCCAAGGTAGAGAAGAAAATAATATACAGCTTATCCAATTTGTAGCCTCCTCTTTGTATCAAGCCAAGTGACCCCTGTATCAGTTTCACTATCACCCTTTTAATAAAGTAAGATTCCCTTCTCTTATTCTCTGTATAGCAGGAGAATGAACATTTATTTTAGGTGCACAAAAATCAGAAATTGTATTTATCATTCTGCACCTCCATGCATAGATATATTCCTAAATTCTGTTAGATATCTGGGTGTCTATAAACACATCAAATCACAACTTGCTTATGCATCATCTGTACCATTTCCAATTATGAACCATAAAATGTCTTCCTTTGGTAAATATATGCTCACTTAGCTCCAGTCGTTTTGTACTGACAAAATTATTTTAAAAATGGGAAGATCACGTATCTGAAAAGTATAATTTTCAATTATACCAAATATTTTAATTTAATTTTTTTTTAAAAAAAATGCTGCCAGCTATGCAGATATTATAAAGTCATTTTGAACTTGTATGTTTCTTGACAGATTAGCAGGAGAATGAATAATCTTTCATTGGATATAAACTATACATGTATAGTATTTATTTGGGAGGGAAGCTAATGTGCTGAATGATTGTTTGGAAAAATGGATGCAAGCTCTCCAATATCAGTTTACCATTTCAAAATTACCTCCGTGAATCACTTATGGACATGTGCCTAAAATGTAAATAAGATAGGGAAAACATGCAAGAATAGCTATTTGAATTCCTCTTCTCCAGCAATGAGCATAGGAGAAATCAATACTTTTTTCTTATGTTATATGTTGTGCTTTTGTAAGTTTCTCCTTTTCTCTTGTGCTGCATTTGGAAAGCGCAGGCAGGCTGCATATGCATAGCTCTTAATCACATGATTAGGAGACTTAAAATGGAGGAACTGGACACATTCTAAACTGCTGAATCTAGGTGTCTATGGAGATTCTCAGTCATCCAGGTCATAGTTATCCCAAAGATGCTTTTTCACGAGGCAACTGGACTTCGTTTTTCTTTGAAGACGTTTTTCTTCTCATCTTGGATGAGAAGTTTCTTCAGCTTTGACTGGATGATGGGGAATGGCAGAATTTATACTCCTTGCAGACAGCTAGTCATTTGCACTCTTTTAGCAAGTGATTAGTGCTACCTGGAGGCTTATCTGTGTCTTCAGGGTCACCTGAGTAATGCAAATGTGTGTGGAGCCTTCCTGGAACTGTTGAAAGGACTGTGTTGTAGACTGGAAATAGATGATATCATACCCCTCACCCTCTGTTGAGAGAGGGCTGCTCAATTTTGACATAGATTGCCTCTTTGACCCCTCTTTCAAACCAGTGGTCTTCTCTGTCCAAAATGTGGACTTTGCTGTCTTCAAAAGAGTGGTCTTATCTTTTAAATGCAGATGAACTGCTGAATCTTGTACATATACATTGACTATGAAAAATGTCAAGTAGAAGAGCAAAAACATATCTGACACAAGGAAATGGCATAAATAAAGGGTAGGGACAACCTATATGGGTCCAAAGGTAGCTACATAAATAGCTTCTACTTCTGCTTCTTTCAAAATGATCTTGAAATAGTGCACCAGGCATAAACACATTATCAATTTTACACTAGTCAACCCACTCTTTCCACAGAGTATTGTTTGTAAACTTACCAATAAATGGGATGAATGCAAGTGAATCCTCTGGTGTAGCCAAAGGGGCCACACCCCTCTTGTTTTCTTTATTGGCTGCCGGCGCCGGTGGATCACAAATGTCTGTTTCCTTTAAATCACTGGGGAAGACAAAATTCATCTGTCTTGCAGGAGGTGGCATTTTACGTCCAGTTGGGGGCTTTTGTCGAAGAATCACCTCATCTTTTCTCTCCTCAGCATCAGACTGTAATGGTTCTATAGCTTGAGATGAAGAAATGTGCTCAAAAGATTTCATATCATTCTCCTGTTTGGCTGATCTTTGGTCCATCAGGATCTCTGGGCTGCTGGCCACGAAAGGGTCTGGACAAGTAGAAGGAGCACTTGAAAGCACAGCAGTAGGCAAAGATTTCTCAACATAGGATGGTGTTGAGTGACTCAATTGCCTTTGAGAAATATTAAATGTTGGAAGGTCACCAAAAGTAGCATCGCGGAAAGAAAGAGCATGGAGCAAGCCAGTCCGACGCTGGAATGAAGGGCTGTAGCTTCGGTAGCCAATATAACCAGAGTCATCAATGCTCTGGAGGTTGGGCTGAGAAGGGTGTTTTTGCACATGTATAGAGGGAGGATCTCTGGAAGAGGCAGAAGGAATACAAGTACTTGGATGATTAGGCTGGGCTCGGTTAATTTGCCCATGCTGGTAAAACCTGTCTGATGGCAATATGCACCTCCCATAACTAGGAGAAACCAAGTCAGCCTGTTCAAGAGCTTCCATGGATTGCCCATATTTCATGAGATAGTTATCTGATCTTGCACGGTAACTCCAGTTATCATGAGCTGAAGACTGGATTAAAGTTTCTTGGGAAGCACTATGAGACCATCCTCGGGAGGATGGAACATCTCCCAGATGGTCTTGTGATACACTTCGGTAACGAGGTGGCATAGCACTGCACCGCTCCTCTGAAGAGCTTCGCCGTGGTACTTGACTTGAGATCCAATTGGACAAGGCCTGCTGGCATTCTAGACGGCTAATAGATTTGGGTCCAGCTCGAATGCATTCCCGTGAGGGCCTGCCCTCACGATGCGCATCCTTCAATCCACCATGTGAGTGATGATCAGGGAGATGTTTGGGGGGTCCATAACAGCTATGGTTGGGCATAGAGTAAGTCGGAGGAATGTAAGGTGAGGGGGAGGTTACAGAACCTGGACAACTGCTATTGGGATACTGGGAGAAAGAACCAGAAGTTGGGATATGCCTAGGAATAGGTGCTCGTTGAGTCATTCCATACTGTACTTCCTCTGTACAGTGGGCAGGACTGGAATGGTTGCTAGCAAAATTTTGTTTGGATTCAGTCCAGGCACTTAGATGAGTTTTGTGAACTGCAGTATTATTCAAAGGAGAAGATGGGCCTGAGGACCCAGAATGGTAGGACTGCCTATTATCCACCTGTTGCCCCTGGTAAATTTCAGCTGTTGACACATCCCGTCTTGACTGAAATGGATAATTTTTACGAGGATAGCATATAGGTGGAGGCTCAGGAATGCTCTGTGCCCCTCCAGAGTACGGTTCATTGCCCTTTAAGTATGCATCTTGAGAATATGCCTGGAAAAAGGAACAATGGAAAAATGGGTGAGGACTGGACTAGAAAATTGAATTATTGATAAAATATTTATGTATACAGGCAAACAGGTTATAAATTATATGGAGATTATATTTTAAAATCATGGAGTACTTAAATTCTATGACTTTTTATTGATATTTCCGTGAATTATCAATTTTAAAAAATCAGATTTTGAATTGATCATTTAGGCCATCAAGTTCAAACTCTTGTTCAGAGCAGGAACTGTCTAGTACCAGTTACACATATTTAATGAAACTACTTCTCTGGATAAATGATTTCACTCTTGGAACAGTTCTTACTATGAATACATTTTTGTAATACTCAATGGAATCTGCCTTCCTTAGATTAAATGGTAAGTTAAATGATATCCCACAGACATTGGTATGGTTCCAACCCCAGTGATATTTCAGAGATCGTTAAAAACATGGTTATTCTCCCAGAGGTTCAAGTAGGATGATTTTGGAGCACCATCAGTGATTTGTTAAGTTCCTTTTAATTATTTATCTATTTTACATTGTAGGTTGCCCAGAATCATTCTGGACCTTGGAGACCTTTAAATATAATCAGTTAATCAGTCATGTCCAACATTCCAAAATCAGTTTTTTGTCCATGTAACATTTTAAATATTTGAAGAGTGCTATCACACTCTCAAATAATCTTTTCACAAGACTAAACATATGAAGTTTCTTCATGGGCTTAGTTTCTAGTTCCATTATCATCTTTGATGAAAGTATTCAATTTTTCAGGATCCCTTTTAAAGTGTGATACAATACATGAGGCACAGATCCGAAAAAAACAAAAACAAGTAGAACACTTAACTTTCTATAATTTGAAAATTATTCTTCATTTAATGAAATCTAATATTTGCACTTGCCTCTTTTGCAATTATATTATAGTGGTGGTTGATGAAAAGTTTACAATCAACTATTATTCCATTTTTCTCACAAGTACCATTAACAGGCTACTTATGCCCAATGCTGTATTTTTCAATTTGATTTCAATTGATTTCAATGTTTATGAACATTTTTATAGTTGTAAATTTCATAATTATTTTCAGTTTGTTTTCCAACTTACAAGATCAAAATTGCAATTCTGACTTCTAGTGTATTAGCTTTTCTATCCAATTCTGTATAATTTTTCAGTTTGATAACCATCTCCCCCCCATTCCTCTTCACTCAAATCATTAATGGAAATATGGAAGAGCAGAAGACCTAGGACTAATTCTTATAGCACTCTATTTGTTGAAGAAATATTATTGTGCTTTCTTTGAATAGGATTTTCAAGCTGTCTACACATCCATTTGCCATTCCATCCAACCCACAATTAACCAGTTTGTTAATCAGGATGTCATATTTCAGATGTGGCTGTGTATTCTAGCATTACATATTGCAGTTCAGTAATGGAATACTTTAAGGCCAATTCTAGCAGTCAGAAATATTTTCCTTAGCAATCCAGATGCCAAGTCAGCAACAGTAAAGGAGTCAGGAATTGCAGTATAAAGTAAAACTACAACTATAGTTTTTAGAGGACAGGTGTGTTAACTGATCATATTTTATTCAAAATTTGTCCCTCTAGCAAAACTAGCTGCTAATACTAGGGATCTAAGCCAAACCATTTTTGGAAGTTAAAAATGGAAGCACTTTAAATTTTTATAATTTGCTGTCTGTGCCTCCTTCTGTACAGAGCATACATCCCACACCTGCTGAATTTAATCTTTGAGGATCTTTCTTTGTCTTCCTCTACACCTTCACATTTGTTTGCATCACTATTCTTCAGCTTCGTGATCCTCTTTCGAGTATACTCTATTATCTGCACCTTCCATGAGACCCTCCAGTTTCTAGATAATAAGATGCTCCTGGATACTGCCATAGTCACACATGTTTTCCTTACTACATACTTACAAATTCATTAGATGCTTACACAGCAGTTCAATCAATTTAGTAAAGGAATTGTTCTTTTAGTTCATATTATTTTAGAACAATGTCAACTTCTCATTTTTGGCATGCTTGTATGTATGTCGATTTGATCAAGAAAACAGAAGCAAAAGTACAATTGTGGGTGCAAAAGATTTTTGAAAAAGAGTAGTTGGTGTTCCACTGTCTATACTTCTCTTTACTGGGTTTCTGAGAAGGCAAGAAACGTGGTTGTGGCTACAGGCCTAAGGAAGAACCAGGGCATTTTTAAAATTTACTATTAAATTGATATGCCACCCATCTCACAGTGCAAGACAACTAAAGGTATTTTACTTGCCTGTCAGTTCTCTGGTAAGCAAGGTGACAATAAACCCAAGGAATGGGAAATATTAAAGGGACTGGCCACCAAGAGAGACTTCCCCAGAGCTCTCCAAAACAAGGCCCCAATACTCTGAAAAGTGAACCTCTTAACTTCTATTAGAGATGTTAATGTTTAGTGCTGCATGCTCCACCAAAGTAAACATAGCACTGCAGTCTTGTATTTATTTTTCATCTTATTTAAGCATACCATCCTACAAACCTGTTTTAAAGTATTAAAGTCAACTCCCTCTCTTCTTCCTCAACCACCAGATTTCCTATAGTTGGAGTTTAGGAAAGTTGAAAATAACTTTGGAGATTTGCCAGGGAGTTGCTAGTATTTAAAATCCTTACAGAAATGGATGCTATGTATATACTTTGGAGCAACTTATTATGACCATTAGGTATCGGGATAAGACTACGTCTCTCATTAAAGAAAAAGGAAGAAAACTAAGAAACATGTAAATCTTTGAATTTTAGAATGAAAAACAGGCTGACTCATTTCACAATTAACATTCTCCAAGTTGGCAGTCATAGTAGGAAATCCTATGTGTGCAAAGAAAAGTAAGTTGCATCATAGTGAAAAATGTCTGGTCAGGTTCGTTGAGAGATGACCTGGAAGAATACCGGTGTGGCTTTTATTCCACCTCACGCATGCCTGTTTTTCCTAACCTACCACTGTGAACCATGAAAAGACCTTTGTTAGATAATAATAAAGTCAGAATAGCATGCTGAGGAGCAAAAAATTCTCAAATGCTCCTAACCTAGCCATTCTATCACACGCTGGAAACTTGCCCTTGTTAGATGAAACCACATTTCAGGCCAGGGACTTGTCAAATTCCAAAAAAGGAGTTATGTTTAAACCAGACCTTGGCTTAAAGAGGCCATAAGAATGAAAAGAGAAAAGAAAAGAAAAGAGAAGAAAAGAAAAGAAAAGAAAAGAAAAGAAAAGAAAAGAAAAGAAAAGAAAAGAAAAGAAAAGAAAAGAAAAGAAAAGAAAAGAAAAGAAAAGAGAAAATGCTAATTACTATGCTATATGGTGTTTGTTTATTTCTGCCTGGAAGCAGTTCCTGTAAAGTTAATTAAATACTCAACTCCTCTTGCTTAATTCTGATGCAGGATAACAAGTCCATTAAAATATATACACACACTCTATTTTACATGCTGCTCAGAAGTGGCAAGGCTTCTCCTTAAATCCAAATTCTGCCTTTTTGTCTGTCAGGAAAAAGTCGCCCTAGATCTGGGCAGGATATGGCCCAATATAAATAGCACAATGTTTATTCTCGTGGGGATGAAATGCTTAGAATTTAAAATCGTTACCTTTGTCTTCTCTGTTGTTTTATTTCTAGTCTTGTAGTTTTGTGTGCATTCTCGAACTCCCTTCTTCAAAAAGAGAAATGTTCCCTTACCCTGGAAATCTCTTAACGCCCAAGCTAATATTTCTTCTCTTTCTCAATCTTCCTTTTAAATGTTGCTTTCAGAAAAAAAAAATGACATAAACTAGGACGCCTCAATGTGGGAGGGGTGAAGAGAGCCAAGAATGTCTTTTCATGCATCCTGTCAAGAGTAACTCTGTAACCCCAGGCTCTCTCATTGGCTGGCTAAGCCGGCTTCCGCACCACAGGAATGCCGACACACCCCTGTGAGGCACCAGGACAGGGGAAAACCCATACAAAGGTTCCTTTGCTGTGAGATGTATAAAAGCAAAAGCAACTTGGGGTAACAGTGCCTTGCACAGACCTAGAGTTACTGCATCTCTGGCTGTAAACCCTTCTGCCAGTGTTTAATTGTAGGCAGAGTAATACTCTATACAATTCCAAAATGCCTTTTTTCAAATTTTTGAACTGAAGAGAAAAAAGAATAAAATAACAAGGAGATGAAAAATAAAGCCAAAGAAATAGCAAAAAAAGGAAAAAAAATATTATCAAAAGTTCCTGCTGTTTTTTGCAATTAATACAACATATATCTTCAGGGCTCTGAAACAGGAATGTGGAATCTGTCGCCCTTCCAACATTGCTCAGCTCTAACTCCCAGGAGCCCTCCCTGGTCAATTGGTCCAATTTTAAGAGATGTTAATACTTCTATGGTAGCAATGTCTGAAGCAAGCCAGCTTCACCAAGTTGTGATACAAGCAAGCATAAGGCTCTACTTTAACCCCCTGACTTTAATTCCACCTCATTTAGAATTGTACTTATGGAGAACCCAAAGCTTTTACATCCTTTTAAGGCCCCAATAAAAATGGGTATTGTTTGCTCTTTTTTAAAAAAAATCATGGACATGGTACAGTGTTTTCTTTGTTTGTTCTTATGCTCTGTGTATCTGATCTTATCTATCTGAGATATTCATTCAATTTGTAAATCCCTTAGTTGTCTTCATGTTATTTATAACCTTGAAAGAATGAGTCTTTTGGCATTCTCAGTTTGTTGAAGAGGAAATGCTTTTTGGGCTCACAAGGAAACATGAGCAAGATAGTTGTCACTGAGTCTTAGTGTATAACATGAAAACAATAATTCCCTCTGCAAAAAGAAAATCATGTTGTAAGCACAAAATCAATCCTGATGAAGATGTTGTAAAGATGGAAGATGTCTATGGAATAGAGTATAGCATAGTTTCAAGAATGAAATGCCTAGAAATTTTAATTCTTATTTTGGAAAAATAAAGCAAATTGTCTATGAAGATAAGCTTCAAAGCCCAGAGAAAAGATTCTATTTTCTCACTACTTGCAGTCTAAAATATTATCTCCAATAAACCTTAGTTGAAATTAAAAACTATAGGCAATGTTACAAAATGCATATATGCAAATGGTGAGGGGAAAAATATTTGATCCCCTGCTGATTTTGTACATTTGCCCACTGACAAAGAAATGATTGATCTATAATTGTAATGGTAGGTTTATTTTAACAGTGAGAGAAAAACATTTCAAAACAGTTATAAATTGATATGCATTTTAATGAGTGAAATAAGTACTTAAACCCTTCACAAAATATGATGTAGTACTTAGTGGCAAAACCCCTGTTGGCAATCACAGAGGTCAGACATTTCTTGTAGCTGACCACCAGGGTTGCACACATCTCAGGAGGGATTTTGTCTCACTCCTCTTTGCAGATCCTCTCCAAGTCATGAAGATTTTGAGGCTGACATTTGGCAGCTTGAACCTTCAGCTCCCTCTACAGATTTTCTATGGGATTAAGGTCTGGAGACTGGCTAGGCCACTTCAGGACCTTAATATGCTTCTTCTTGAGCCACTCCTTTGTTGCCTTGGTTGTGTGTTTTGGGTCATTGCCTTGCTGGAATATCCACGACCCATTTTCAATGCCCTGGCTGAGGGAAGAGGTTCTCACCCAAGATTTGATGGTACATGACAAGTTGTCCTATTCCCTTAGCAGAAAAATGCCCCCAAAGCATAATGTTTCCACCTCCATGTTTGATGGTGGGGATGGTGTTCTTGGGGTCATAGGCAGCATTTCTCCTCCTCCAAACACGGCGAGTTGAGTTGATGCCAAAGAGCTTGATTTTGGTCTCATGTGACCACAATACTTTCACCCATTTCTCCTCTGAATCATTCAGATGTTCATTGGCAAACTTCTGTACATGTGCTTTCTTGAGCAGGGAGACCTTGCGTGCGCTGCAGGATTTCAATCTTTCATGGTGTAGTTACCAATTGTTTTCTTGGTGACTATGGTTCCAGCTGCCTTGAGATCATTGACAAGATCCTCCTGTGTAGTTCTGGGCTGATTCCTCACTGTTCTCATGATCATTGAAACTCCACAAGGTGAGATCTTGCATGGAGTCCCAGACCAAGGAAGATTGACAATTATTTTATGTTTCTTCCATTTGCAAATAGTCACACCAACTGTTGTCACCTTCTCACCAAGCTGCTTGGGGATAGCCTTGTAGCCCATTCCAGCCTTGTTCAGGTCTACAATCTTATCCCTGACATCCTTGAAGAGCTCTTTGGTCTTAGCCATGGTGGAGAGTTTGGAACCTGATTGATTGATTGCTTCCGTGGACAGGTGTCTTATACAGGTAACAAGCTGAGATTAGGAGCACTCCTTTTAAGAAAGTGCTCCTAATCTCTGCTCGTTACCTCTATAAAAGAACCTGGCAGCCAGAAATCTTGCTGATTGATAGATCAAATACTTACCTGTATTTCATTAAAATGCAAATCAATTTATAACTTTTTTGAAATGCATTTTTCTGGATTTGTTATTATTCTGTCTCTCGTTGATAAAATAAACCTACCATTACAATTACAACCTACCATTACCATTACCGACTCATCATTTCTTTGCCAGTGGGCAAAAGTAAAAAATCAGCACGGGATCAAATAATTTTTCCCCTCACCGTATATATGAAAACACAAGCATCTTCTGGTGAGAATGGAAGACCAGCTTCATTTTAAAAGTCACAAGAGGAAAACCTTGAGCATTGGGAAGGAATATAACAAGGGGGATTGTTCAGGTCACTGCTTTTACCTTGCTAAATGATGTATTCTTATTAAGCACCCCTCCCTAAAACAAGGTTCCACATGGAGTGGAACCTGCCTATATTATTTATACTATATACTAAACTGTACAAATAATATATACCATACTTGTACTATATTCTGGCTGTTGCAATCTAATTTTTGACCCAACTATGTGTAACACATAGAAACCAGATTTTTTAATGGTTTCAGAAATAAGAAATTCAGAATACAGAATAATAAACAAGGCTATTTAAGCCCTCCTTCTTTATTCTGAACATTCACTGTAGAAGGCTTTCATGTGCCATTCTTTGTCCCCAAATGCCTCATCCCTGAAGGTTCTCTTCCATTCAAATCAATAGACACCAATTGTGTGTCTATTTGTGTGTTTTTGTGTATGTTTGTATGAGTATGTACATATGTATGTATAGGTGTACTTAAACCCTCAAAAAATACTTGGTGAAAATATCATCAGGCCCAACCTGCTCTCCAGTCAACACTCAGGAGAATATTTCTTGGCCCTGGCAAACAACTCACCAGTTGCAGAATATCCTCATCTTTTGGCATAATGGTGAGTTCCAAAGCATCTTCACTGCAGAAGAGAGAAGGCATTTTAGAAAGATTAATGATGAATAGGAATTTTGTAACAAAGCTCAAGCAGGCTGTGCTCAAAGGCAGACATTAGATCTGACAACTAGATTCCAAACTGGCAAGGTTGCCACAACACATTTATGTTCTGTTTGATGGACTCCCACTAGCATTCCTAGCTTGGTGTCCTCCAAATATGTGGTATCATGCTCTCCCCTTTATCCTTAGCATATTATCATTCTGGCCATACTGATGAAGATGAATCTAAGAATCTAATACATCTAGCAGATCCCAGTTTAGAAAGAATGGATGACCTTTAAAAGCCCCCATGCAAAAACACACAAGATTGCTAACTTCAGAGTCTAGAATTATCTAAGGGCACTATTGTTCTCCACGTAAACTGACTCTTGAGTACACAATTACATTTCTTTTGCCCAAAACAATATCAGAATACCATGGTTATGAAACATGATATACTGTAATATACAACTGAGCTCTCAGGACTATTATGATAAGAAAAAAACTATGTAGTAACTTCATTTGTCTTACCTTTATGATTCTCAATAAAGTGATCCCTCATTGGCCCAACATGAGACACAAACTATATATTATCAGAAGATATTAAAGAAAAAACCCTACAAGAATGGGGGAAATTATGGTAACCAGCAGTTGATGAACTACCATTCGTACCATCCTTCACAATAGGCCAAGCTGGGTGTGGAACTGCTTGGAGCTGCAGTTGAGCTACATCTGGAGACATATAGATTCCTCACCTCTGCTCTAAAATAAGTTCCATTTAATGAAAACAGATTTTGAATGAAGGAGAAAGGATGGAGAGAAGGAAATGCTTATTTTTCTGTGTATAATATTTTCCATAAAACCCACAGACTTGCAACTAATATTGCTCTTCCATTATTTGGGTTTCAGATACTTTTAATTAAAGGGGTCAGCAATGTTTCCAGAAAATGAATACCTTCAGTCAATTTTGCCTAAGCACCTTTTTAATGTAAATTATAGGGCAAAAATCGCATGAGATCCTACATAAGAACATAGGGTTCTCCCTAAAGGTAGCTTTTTCATAAGATCCCACTGTCCTCCATCTTTTTGGCAAACTAATTGCATTGCAACATTTTTGTGTGTGGTTTATCTGAACCCAATCTTAATTATTAATACAAATGAGAAACTTTTTTCTCATAAAGAAGAAACAGAAGAAAAGACTAATTGAAACATCAGAAGTTAAATGTACCAGGAGAATTCCAATGCAATTTGATACTTCACTGATTAGTCAATTGACCATATCAAAAATGAGCATCAACCACAATAAGATACAATAAAATGAGGAAAGATTACAGTGAAATGTTAAAATAGCTACAGTGAGATAAAATAGAATAAAATCTAATATCTAAAATAAAATAAAGATGAAAGATAAGATAAAATAGTATAAGGCAATATAGAAGAGAACCTTATTAAGTCAATTGACTATATAAAATATATAAAACTGATAAAAATGCAAATAGGTAAAAAGAAAACAAAACTTTATAATAGATAATCATCCCTACAATTAAACCCAATCTGATCAAGATATTCTGTCCTTTTTGAGATGGCCTTTGAAATAAAGATTATAATCTTATTGATGATGTGCAGGTTAGTTCCCTAAAATAAACAAGACTGCTTTCTCCCAGGTACCTCCCAATATTTTTTAGTTTTTAAATTAAGGGTCTAAATAAGCAGCCCTTTCTCAAGAGTATGATTTACTGTCAACAAAAATGTGTCCAGTGTCTTGATTTGGTGGTACTTCACAAATGCATAATCTTTCTTCAATTGAGACTCCATGAAAATTCCATGTCTTACCATGAAGTCCAGTCAAACTCTAGAAAAAGGACTTCTGGGATGTTGAGGCATGTAATTGGTGTTGAGCCAGCCACTTCAAAAACTTGACACATTTCAGTACTACAATATCATTTTGAGCAGCCACATTAATAACTCTTGAAAGCTTCCTTGCCTTTAGATCTGATTGGACTGGGAACTGGATGGAGAAACCATATTCAGAGATGAATATTTATGGTCCATAGCTCTCACTTTCCATATCCAATAATTGTCCATACTGCCTTTTCCTGCAGAGTCTTTGTGGAAGAGGAGGCTGATAACTGGACAGCTGAGCAGAATGTATAGGCTGAGAGGACTACCTAATTTCACCAGAAGAGCACAAGCTAAAGACTCTAGATAAACAATTTGTCCATGTAAACTAGCAATCTTCATACAAATAGAACAGTATCCAAACTTAAAAACAGTACAGTTGCAAAACAAAAGTTGCACTAAACTAAACCAGACATTCTAAAATTGAAATCATTTAAGCACTTACTAAGGATGAACTATTGCTGGTTTCAAACTACTGATGTTTTTAAGACTATACTTTTCCTCAGATGCACATTTCTGGTCAGATGTTCTCCAAACTAACAGGCGAGTAATGCTTTTCTCTGAAACTTTTCAAGCTATCCAACTAAATTACTTTAAAATGCCCTGCACTGCCGATTTCCATTCATGGACTTGGGGCAACCACTCTATTCAAAGAGGGCCACTCTGGATCTTCCTCATCCTCTGCTCACTCTGTCCCAGAATGCACTGGCTGGGCTGAAAAGGTGGCAGCAACAAGAGCTGATTCTGCTCCTCCTCAACTTAGCCCAATAACAGATCTATTTAAAGGGCAATGCAAGGACGACACTGATGCACAGGGTGAGAATAAATGGCTATCGCCAGGCCCAAGTGGCTTCTTTGGGTGCTCAATTGTTAATTCTATAGCGGCCCAGGAAAAATAACCAATCCCAACCTGCAGTTTTCCTCAGTTTGCTGGGACTGTGTTCTTGGCAGTTCTGGTGGTCTCCCAACTTGTTCGAGCTAGACCAAAGCTTGGCCTGAGAATGTTGGAGGAGAGTAGATTTGGCTCTGGGGACCCTCTGTTCTTATCTACCAAATGACCTGCCCCCACAGTACAGGCAGAGCCCTTCCAATGCCAGTGGTTCTTTTATGCTTTTTCAGGCACAGTCAAGCATGTCTGCATGGGTACCTCATGAATTGATGTCGCTTCTCATACCAACATGAGACCTGGTGACCCTGCTTTCTACCTCTTCACTATTCTTTGCTCGAGACAGCTATGAATATGAAGACATAGGTACATCAATTTCTGAAGGGTTGGAAGCATTCCTGCCTTGCCTATTAATCTGACTGCTTCACTGGTCTGTAAGAGCCTCCCCCTTCCATTTTAGGTCCTGGCTTACCAGATGAAAGTCATTAATGTAGTTGGCTGCCTGCTGCCACCTGTTTCAACTCCTGCAGATGCCTGTTGGTAGACTGGACTTTCACAGGATCCTCAAACATGCAATTAAAATGAGCTCAAAGCCTGCAAAGTCACCAAGAGCAACAGAGTGAGAAACGGGGTGGCTGATCTGGCTGCAGGACCTGTCAACAGGCTAATCACGAATCCCACCTTGTCCTAGTTCGTCTGAAAATCCCTTCTCACAAATTCATGAAGAACTGGCACTGGTCAAAAAACTTTGGAAACTGCCCCAACTTGCCATTAAATTTATCTGGCAAATAGACTGGGCATTTATGCCAGGTTGAATGGCTCTGATGCTTGCAATTGGACTAGCTGTGATGATAGAAAGGCATCTTCTTGGACTAGCTAAGCATTGTCATCCAAAATTGTTTGATGTGGCTAACTTGTTGTGCCCAGGGAGTTTTACAGCTTTATTTAAGCACTGCTATTCCCTAATATTATTCTCCAGATCCCACTCACAAAAAATGCCAAGTCCAGAATCTAAGCACCAAACTATAAGGTCCAATCACAAGATCAGAAACCAAGGCAGAGGTCAAGAATCAGGAAAACGTGAAGTGAGAACACACACACAGCAGAGAAGCAATCAGACCAGTTGTCTCCAATGGTACTTTGCTCCACATGCTGGGTGAAGTAGTGTCCAGATGGTGCAGCTCATTAGAAGGGGCCAGGCTGCCTGCTTGTGAGCAGCCACACTGATCTCCGTTCTACCTCCCTCCATTTAGCCCTATGCACCCTGGGATATGGGAAGGTAGAAATTTTTCCTCATCCCCACTAATCAACTACAGATGCACCTCTTCTCCGCCCATTGCTTCTGCCTGGTCATCCAAGTCTCCTGGCTGCAGATATCTCTCTCCTCTCTGCTCTTCAGCTAGGTGCTCGTCTGGTCACTCCTCCAACAGCCCTTTCAAGGTTTCTGATTCAGAGTCACCTGTGTCTTCACAACATTCCTCTCTGTCCCGTTCCAAAGTCCTTAAACCATCTCTTTCTTGTTGTCCAAGCCGGCATCGGGGGAAAACCATTACACTGGCATTCAGTATGCTGATAATCACAGTTTATGCCATAATATTTCAAGTTCAATTTTCAGATCTTCATATTTTGTGATCTTCCCCAATTCTTTGTCTTCTATTCCACTATCCCCTGGTATAGGCACATCAATTATCCACACTTACTTTTTTTCAAGCAGAGTTAAATTTGGGACATTATAAGCCAGGATGTCATCACTTTGTATATGTGATATATATGTCACATTGTGAAGCCTCCACAATGAGTAACTTTACAGAATTCCTATGACCCTTATATACCACAGTAATTAGGATCTTGCATAGCTAATACCTCTTGCCTATGCTAATTGAGATACCTCTGACCCTGGCTAATAAATAAATAAATACATCTGGATATACACAGCCAATACATCCATATAGAGTGAAGTTACAGAAATCTGAATTATTTCCCAACTTACTGTCCCAAAGTACTTTGTCATACTGCTACTTTTTTTTAAGAATACACATTTGCTCAGATGCAGACTTCTGGTCAGATGCTTTCTGAATGAGCAACCAGGAATTAACACATTTCTCTGAAACTTTTCAGGCCATCAAACTAAATTATTTTAAAATGCACTGCACTGCTAATTTCCATTTATGGACCTGGCACAGCCACTTTATTGGAAAGGATCCACCCTTGTTCTTCCTCATCCTCTGCTCACTCTGTCCCAGAACAGATTGGCTGGGCCTGAAAAGGTGGCGGTAACAACGGCTGATCCTCCTTACCCCAATTACAGATCTGTTTAAGAAAAGGGTAATCCCAAGTATGAAATGGGAGAGCCTTGGTGGAGCAGTGGGCTAATGCCTCCTTAAGTAACACCAGCTGCCTGCAATTAGTGCAGGTTCGCATCCCACCAGGCTCAAGGTTGACTCAGCCTTCCATCCTTCCGAGGTAGATTGTTGGGGGCAATTAAGCTGACTTTGTAAAAATGCCGCTTGGGATGTGTGTGAAAGCCCTAATAAGCAGGCATATACATAGAATGAAGGCTATTGCTAAGCTTCTAAGCCGCCCTGAGTCTTCGGAGAAGGGCAGGATATAAATGGAATTAAAATAAATAAAATAAATAAAATAAAAAAGGGTGAGAATAAAAGGTGCAGTGGTTAGAATGCAGTATTGCAGGCTAATTCTGGATTCCAGTTCTAAGAGTTCAACCTTGTCTGGCTCAAGGTTGACTCAGTATTCTATCCTTCTGAGGTCGGTAAGTAGAAGATCTAGATTGCTGGGGGCAATATGCTGGCTCTGTAAACCACTTAGAGAGGGTTGTAAAGCACTATGAAGAGATATATAAGTGCTATTGGTGAATGTTGTAAATGACTGTCGCCGGTCTCAACTGGTTTCTGTTAGTGCTCAAGAGTTAATGGCTGCAGTGGCCCAGGAAAGATAATCGATCCCAGTCTGCAGCTGTCCTCAGTTTCCTGGGGAGTATGTTCTTGGCAGCTCCAGTTGTCTGACAACTAGCTCAAGGCAAGCCCAATACCGGCTGAGAATACTGGAGGAGAGGGAAATTGGGAACCTCATGTGGCCTCTGTTCTTGTCTGCCAAGTGATCTGTTCCCACAGTGCAGCCAAAGACCCTTCAATGCCAGTATTCCTTTTCCACCTGCATCAAGCACAGTTGAGCATGTCTGAGTTGCATGGGTTCCTCATGAGTTCGTGTTGCCTGCTGTACCACCGCAGGACCTGATGACCCTGCTTTGCTACTCCTCACTCTTCTTTGCTCAACATAGCTATGAATATGAAGGTGCATCAACTCTTGAAGGGTTGGAGGCATTCCTGTCTTGCCTACTAATTCAACTGCTTCTTCCCTCCTGAAACTGGTCTGTAAGAGCCTCCTGATTTCATTTTATTTCCTAGCTTACCAGGTGAAAATTACTAATGTAGTCGGCCACCTGCTACTGACTGTTTCACCTCCTGCAGATGCCTGTTGGTAGTTTTGGCTTTCATAGGATCCCCAAACATGGACTTCAACTGAGCACAAAACCCTGCAAAGTTACCCAAGGGCAGGCTAAGCTGAGTGAGAAATGGCGTGGCCACCCTGGCCTCAGGACCTATCAACAGACTAATCACAAATCTCACCTTGTCCCAGTCAGTCTGAAAGTCCTTGCTCACAAACTCATAAACAAGTGGCATTGGCCAAAAACACTAGAAACTGAGCCAGCCTGCCATCAAATTTATCTGGCATACAGACTGGGCATTTATGCCAGAGTTGAGCTGGCCCAGATGTTTGCAACTGGGCCAGCTGCAACAATAGAATGCAACCTCTTGGTCCAGCTGGGTATTGTTAACAAGTAGCTGCTTCATGGAATTGATCTTGTGGGACTGTCTTCTGAAAAAATGTTTTGGTCAGAGACAAATCGCCATGTCCCAGTCCATACATATATATGGAAATGGGGTTTAATATGTATATTCCACACTGCCAAGCCCCTTTTTCATTCCCCAGGTCCCGACTGCAATGCTTCAGAACATTGCTCCCACAGAGTCAGTGAAGTCAAAGCTTAACAAACTCAATAACTAGTCCAAGACATGAGAAAACACAGAGTCAATGAGATCATGGCACAATTAAGTTAATAAATTCCACAGGTCAAAAACACAAGGAAGATAGCAGAAGTCTAGGAGTCAATGCTCAATGAAGTCAACAGATCCAAGGAAGAGAGCATGCACAGACTGTGAATAGTTGTCTCCAACAGTCTTCCAGCTCTAAAGACAAAACTAAATTGATGTCAACTGGTGTGCCTCATTGTGAGGGGCAAGGCTGTGTCTTTGTGATTGGTCTCTGTTGTCCCTCCTTCTGCTCAGCTTTGTGGAACCTAGGATCTAGTGGAGGAAACAACTCCTCCTCTTCACCAATGACCAGCTGCAACTGCATCTCTTCTCTGGCCCTTTCGACCAGCTGGTCTCTGCTCACTGGCTGCAGCTGTGTCTCTCCTTCTGCCTGTACAGCCAGCTTTCATCCAGTTGCTCGTATGCAGATTCCACCACTATCTTCCACACCATCTCACCTTGACTACCTGCTCCTGACCCAGAACCGCCTGACCCAGAGCCTCTTGACATTATCCATCATTCCTCTCTGATTGTCCCCAGAGCTGGCCCTTCCACATTGTCTGAGCAGGCATCTGAGGGAGTCATTACACTCTGTTTGGCAGCAGATAATGAACTCATTATCCATTTAGTTCTTCCCAAGAACCTAGGATGTCATAATGTATTGGCACAGTATACGTGTGGACCAAGCAGTGTAGCTTTTGAAATTGACAGATGGAAATTTAATCAAAGGGCAAATTTGGATGGCAGTGCCATCCAAAATTGTTTGGTGTGGCTGACTTGGTGTTTCCATGCATAAACATACTAAGGAGTTTTACAACTTTATTTAAACACTGCTAGCCCCTAATATTATTCCCCAAATCCCACTCACAAGAAATGCCAAGTCCCAATGAATCCAAGTCAGAACAGCCAAGGTATAAAGTCAAAAGGAAGTACAAAGTCTGAGCGCAAGCTATAAGTCCACCAATCCACACAAAAAAGTCCAAAGTCCACATACAGTAACCAAAGTCAAAGTGCAAATCCAGAATCCAAGCACCAAAATCCAAGGTCCAGTCACAAGTTCAAAAATCAAGGAACAGGTCGAGAATCAGAAAAACATGAAGTCAGAGCACACACAGCAGGGAAGCAAATAAACCAGTTGGCTCCAATGTTACTTTGTTTCTAATAGTGAGTAAAATAGCTGCCAATTGGTGCAGTTCATTAGGAGGGATCAGACTTGCAAGCAGTCACACTGATCTCCATTGTGCCTCCCTCCGTTCAGCCCTATGCGTCCTGGGATATGGGAAGCTAGCAATTTTTCCTCATCCCCACTAATCAACTGCAGATGCACCTCTTCTCCGCCCATTGCTTCTGCCTGGGTCATCCAAGCCTCCTGGCTGCAAGTGCCATCTCTTCTCTCACCTATTCAGCCAGGCTCTTGTCTGATTGCTCCTCTGACAGCCTTGGCCACTAATCTGCCTGTTGCCCATTGTCGCCTGGTTTAGAGTCCATGCCCCATTCCGAAGTCCCTGAAGCCATCTCTTTCTTGTCATCTAAGCCAGCATCTGGGGAAACCATTATAGTAGTATTCGGTATGCTGAGAACTGGGATTACCATGGATAGTTTATGCCATAATCTTTCAACTTCAATTTTCAAATCTTGATACTTTGTGATCTTCCTCAATTCTTTGTCTTCTACTCAACTATACCCTGATATTGCCACATCAATTATCCACACTTTCTTCTTTTTAAGCACATTTAAATCTGGGGCGTTATAAACCAGGATATGACTTTGTATATATGAAATATAAGTCACTTTGTGATGCATCACAATGAGTAACTTCACTGAGTAAATTCATAAAGTTCCTATGATCCTTATATACCATAATAATTAGGATCTCACATAGCTAATACCTCTTGCCTATACTAATTGGGATACTCCCAGCCCTGGCCAATAAATAACTACACCTGGAACACAGCCATTATAGCAATAAAGTGTTAAGTTACAGAAATCCAAAATATCCCAACTTACCATCCCAAAGCACATCATGCTGCTGCTGCCTTTAAGAATACACACTTGCTCAGATGCACACTTTTGGTTTCAGAATAAGTAACAGCAAATTAGCCCCTTTGTCATTCCCCACCTTCCCACGTTCTTGCAGTTCTTCAGGAAGCTGCTCCCAGCAAAGTTAATGAAGTCAAAGTCCAATAAACTCAATATCTAGTCCAAGACATGAGGAAATCAGCACAAAGTCAATGGGATCATCACACAATAAAGTCAATGCAAGTTCATAGGTTGAAACATGAGGAAGACATGGGGCCCTTGGGAGGGCCTTTCAGAGGGGCCCTGCCTGTACTGTGGGAGCTGGTCATTTGGCAGACAAAACAGAGTCATGTCAGGGTCCCCAGATCCAAATCCTCTCTCCTCCAGCATTCTCAGGCTGGCCCTTGGCCAAGCTTGAGCAAGCTGGGAGGCCACCAGAGCTGCCAAGAACACAGCCCCAGCAAACTAAAGACAGCTGCAGGTTGGAATTGGTTATTTTCCCAGGGCACTACAAAATTAACCCTTGAGCACCACAGAAATAAGTTGGGGCTGGCAATAGCCATTTTTTCTCACCCTTTGCATCAGTGTCCTTGACAATGTCCTTTATTTAAACAAATCTGTTATTGGACTAAGTGGAGGATCTGCAATTGTTACCGCCATCTTTTCAGGCATGGCCAGTCTGTTCTGGAACAGAGTAGAGGACAAGGAAGAACCAGAGTGGACTTCTTCCAATAAAGTGTCTGCGCAATGAATGGAAATCAGCAGCACAGTGCATTTAGTTTAGTAATTTAGTTCAATGGCCTGAAAAGTTTCAGAGAAACAGCACAGCATTAAGGACTCAAGTCAGGATGAAGTCAACAGCCTGAAAGAAGTCAACAGCATGCATGAATGACAGATTGTGCTGTAACCTTGTGTCAGAACCTTTACTCTCCAAACGCTAAGCTAAATAGGTATTGACTGGTCTGCTTCATTGAGAGGGATGTGGCTGTAGTTTGTGAATCACAAGTAGATTCACCAACCTCTGTTGTGCCTCCCTCTGCTCGGCTCTACACAACCTAAGTTCTGCTGGGAAGGCAACTCCTCTTCGCCACTGACCAGTTGAAGCTGCGTTTCTTCTCCAGACTGTGTGGCCAATTGTTTGTTTGTGCTAACTGGCTTCAGCCAAGTCTCTCCTTCTGCCTGCGCAGCTGACTGTTTGTCCAGTAACTCACTCTCAGATCCCCTTGATGTTCCTGGCACCATTTTGCCTTGACCATCCCACTCCTGATGCAGAGCCTTCCAGGTCTCCTGAAGCTCCTTACTGTCCCTCCCTGATGTCCCTGGAGCCCGCTCTTCCTCAAATCCATGCTGGTATCCAAAGGAGCCATCACATTCCCCTTAGCAGTCACTAAACTCAATATCCACTGAGTTCTTCCCAAAAAACTTTGGATGTCATAATGTATTGGCATAGTATATGTGTGGACCAAGCAGTATAGCTTTTGTAATTGAAAGATGGACTTTTAAGTGCTCTCCAAGATTTTTTGGTATAGCATTATATGATGCTGATAACCATTGGGACTGCTACGGCCAGTTTACACCATAATCTTTCAACTTCAATTTTCAGATCTTGATACTCTGAGATCTTCATCAGTTTTTTGTCTTCTCTTCCTTGGTAATATCTACATCAATTATTCACACAGTTTTTCTTTTCAAACTCAGTTAGATCTAGAGTATTATAAGATTTTACCACTTCATATTCAGAAATTCCTCAATATTTTAACCTGCACATTTTCAACTACTTTTTCAACTGTATGTTTCCACTGATTTTTGTTACTGGCGATGATCATTTTTAAAAATGTTCTAGTGAGTTATTTTGGAAACTGCATTTGTCATTATTTATTATCAGTTTGTGCAATTTTTTTTGAATGAGCTGAATGTATAGTTACTGTTTCTTTTGCTTCTTTCCATAATCTGCACTCTGATGATTTTTCAATTCTGGCCTTGGTTGCATTCATTAGAATTGCTTGATCTCGAGCAGCCAAAATCTAGCCTTCAGTTCCTTTTTTTTAAGTTCCAAATGTATTATTAATGTGCTAAGTATTATTATTCTTGATTATCTATATTTTAAACAATGAAAATGCAAGACTCTACAATTCTTACTAGCATTCTTGACAATCTTAACAATGCACCTCTTTTTTCGGCTGGCAATAGCACTAGGTAGACTCCTCACCTCTTTCAAAACCTCCACATCCTTTCCTAAATAGCCACCTCTTACACTTGAGTCACCAATCACAAGATGGCTTCTCTTTTTAGATCTCCTCCCCTTACCAAAGACAACTTGTTCCTCGTGGACCATAACAAGTTCAAGACGTAAGGAAGTCTGCAGAGTCAATGGGATCACGGCACAACAAAGTCAATACAAGTCCATAGGTTGAAAGCATGAGGAAGACAGCAGAGTCCAGGAGTCAAGGCACGATGAAGTCAATAGATCCAAATAAATAGGTCGAGTTTCTTTTTTTAAAGTTCCATTGCTTATTCATATTCTTAATGTTGTTGTTATAGGTTTAATCTTCAATTTGATTCAGAGTCTGGGACTGGTAAAAACTTAACAGTTCAAGTCCTAACCAAGGACCTAAGAGCAATTGAGGAAATGTCTGAATATATAGGCAGTTCTGAGAAAGATGGTTTATTGTAATGTAAGAATATTCAGGTCTAATAAATTCAAAATTTCCATGTATCTAGGCAACCCTTTGGGTATTGCTCCAAGGGCTCCTATTACTATTGGTACAACCATTGATTTCTTCCTCACAATCACTCAACTTCAATTTGCAAATCACGATATTTTGGGGTTTTTTTCTAGCTGTTTCTTATCAATTTGTACAATACTTGGTATTGCAATATCAATTAACTAGATTTTTTTTTCTTTTCTACAATAGTGATGTCAGGCGTGTTGTGGGCCAAATGTCTGTTTGGATTCGAAAGTTCCACATTGTTACTGTTATTGTTCTAGACTAGGCATGTCAAACTGTCGGCCCACAGGCCGGATGTATCATACTGAAACCGTGCCCACCCCACTGCTGGCAGTGGGGAAAAAGTCACGATATGTCGCGCGACGTCATGTGACATCACAAGTTTGCCATGCCTGTAGACCATCTACCTTTTATTTTTCTCATTAATAAGCTCTGCCATTTGCTCAGATTGAAGTTTTAAAGCATCTTTTAAATCTTTTAGTGTTAATGTGGGTGTAGGTGCTGCGGGGGGTGGCATCAATGTCTGAAGTCCAGATTGTTAAACTGGTGATGCCCCCGCACTTTTAGAAAAAGCAAATCTCGGTGGTTTGGAAGCCATTTTAACACCCAATTAACTTTTATTTCACACTTTCACTTTTCCGCCCAAATTGCAACTTTGTTACTTTCTGTTAAATGTCCAAATCCTTTCAATCTCTTTTAAGCCAATTTCAAATGTTTAAAACAAAGTCTTTTACAACTTTAAAAATCCACTTTCTGTCTTGCTCCTTGATCTTTTATATTATTTTCCTTATTCTTTTGTTCTTCCCACTTCCTCCAAAAGATTTATTCCAACGCCATCTTCCTCCCCTTCTTTTAAGTTATACCGGAGTTAAAGATCAAATACTTGCTATTTCAATATTCTCCTGCTCAGCTCTGCCTGCGTCCAAGTAATCTGAAGTACAGTATTGAGTGCAGGGCTGGTTGCAGCGTCCTGCTCTGTTTTAAAAACCTTAAAACAGAGGAGCCCCGAGTCCGGAGTTGATTCAGGCTTCGAGGGAGGTCTCACCCTTCGACCCCCAGATTAATAATTCTGGGGGTCTAGGGGAGATCTACCTCTACCTGAATGTTCACACACCCCTTCTCCCAAGGGGAGGATTCCCAAACCGCAAAACAGCTGATTTTCGCTGTTTTCGCGATTCGAACGGAGCAACGGAGCTGACGGTCAGAAATGACCGCCTTCGACAGAGCCTTGCCACCCAGAAGAAGCTAGACTATCTACCTTTTGAATAATGAAAATGCAAGACTCTACAATGGATACAATGAGTGGATAATCAATAAAGGATTTTATAGGTTCTGACATATCTGTAAATATGTATGGATTCCATTCTCACTCTTGATCTTCAGTCAAACATTGAATCAAGTTCTACCATTTTACTCTGTTTGTAGAGATCTGTGCATAAACTCTTAAGCTCAATACTTCGTTCAATAAACAGATAACCAAACTGACTTCAGCAATGTTAGTTTAGAATTCCGTATACGTTATTTTCTTTCTCAAATAAATCCCTTGTTTGTCTGGTTTAAATAAAAAATCTCACTAACAGCTTCTTCACCTGCAGAGTTGTGTGCTTAAGCTGTATGTTGTTCTTCTAAAAGTAATGGTGAGAAGATATGTTCTTATATTTCTCTATAGTTTTCAAACAATCTGATGAAACAATGGGTTTCTGAAATTCACAAAAGGAGAAAAGGTTCCCAGAAAAATTGCCATTGCCATACAAAGTGTGTATGATCATTCTGACTTTCAGTGTAAAAGTATGTCTGGTAATATACAGCCCTCTTGACCTTCCACATTTTCATTCAATTCAGTTCAATTGTATTCCAATAGCTGCATGGACATCTGTGGGAACTGGTATAATGGGAGACATATGGCAACAGAACCATATTAAATTGCGTTTTTGCTTACTACATCAAGATACAATGGTCAGGGAGAGTATATCATGACACCAGAAAATTTTATTTGACTATTTTCATGTCATGATTTGCATCAAACATCAATGGTGTCTTGAGCAAATTCCTCTGTGGAAAACTTCAGAAGTGTGCTTACACAACCACTAGGGGGAGATCTACTGTTGAGAAATTGCCTGAGAATTTTGGAGAAATCATCCAATTTTCATGATGGGTATTATTTTTTTGTGATTAAATTCTGAATGTCGGGATTTGGGGAAAAGCCAATTTGGTGTAGTGGTTAAGGCACAAGTCTAGAAACCAGAAGTCTGGTTATGAGTTCTAGTTCCACCTTAAGCATGAAAGCCAGCTTGGTCACTGTTCAGACACTGACTCTCCGCCCCAGCCTACCTCACAGAGTTGCTGTTCTGATGAAAATAGGAGGAAGGAGTATTAGATATTGTTTTATAAATAACTCAAAGTGGTGAACATAACAGCAGGATAAAAAAACTAAGAAATAATGAATAAATAAAATAAGTGCTATCATTATTATTATTATCATTATTATTGACTAGTGCTATCATTATTATCAGAACCAGATTAAAGGATAATTTATAAATTCATTGAGTAGACAGGCTAGACTGTGTCAGGAAGTTTAATTTGACTCCATAACTATTTTTAAAGTCCTTGTAAAGAAAACAGATTGCCTGCCATGGGGAATGTCCTTGTTCCCTATCATCCAAATCTTTAACAGCAGGAAAGGGGAATGGAAAAAATACCAAATTCTTAAAGTCACACAAATGAGAGTACAGTGAATAATTGAGATGTCCAATGAGGAGAATGTGAAAAGAGGAGCCAAATTTGTGACTAATAGAATAGGCTTTGGTATTAGTTCTCTCCCTCAAATCCAGCCCAAAATAAACAGTTAATTTGGCAGATCCAATTTAATAGATACTTGTGAAGTTAGTAGATAATCAATAATTATGTGGGGAAATCAGTCATTTTATCCCATGTGATAAAAACATTTGGAGGATGTGGGGAAGTAAGATCAGGAAAGGAAAAGGATGCAGCCAGCAGATTCTAAATAATGTGAAGTGGAGTCAACCTGGATCCATACTTAGCAAGCAGTTCATTTTAGTTTTGAGCAAAAGAAAGGGCTGTACTTTTCTCCAAAGCAGTTAAATTACACTGCCAGAGAAGCAATGGAGAAGATGACTAAGAAGCATTTTTATTTTCTTCTGCAAGCCCTAGCTACCATCTCCTAAGGCAGGGGTTCCTAAACCTTTTGCCATCAAATCTCTCTTAGTGTAATCGTAATGTATACACTTCCCCTAAAAACGCAGACACTCAAATGAACACAAATAAACTATAAACAATACAATGAAACTTGGGAAAACATTGATATATCGTAACAATGCACCGAAAGGTACTTCCTAACTCGCACGAACTCTGCTCACAACCTCTCCAAGAGACGTAGTCCTCACTTTGGAAAACCTGCTTTAAGGCCAACATGCTTTGCTGCAATCTGGCAGTCATGAGAATATTTGCAGGCCAGGTACGAGAGCTTACAATCCTCTAACAGCATTTGAGATAACGAGAATAAAGAAAGAAAATGGCAGCATCAAGGACTATGATCTTAGGCCTAACAAGTTGGTTTTTTTCCATGTGATTTCATGCATCTAATTGATGGAATCAGTTATATCTATTCCTTGCTTCCAATGCTATGAAGTTCACAGGATGGTACTGGTATGTATAACTGACCTTTAAGAGAAAGGATGGTGGAAACAACTCACCAGTTCTGTATGAGGCTGATAACCTGTGAATAAGTTTTCCCAATGATGCTTTCACCATTCACTTTAACCAGACGGTCTCCTGCAAAAAAGATAGGAAACTGAGAAAGCATAACCTTGAAACCTCCATTGTATAAGATAGAAGAGAAAGCATATTTTTGCCAAACTATTTTTATTTTATTTTTATTTTATTTTAATTCCATTTATATCCCGCCCTTCTCCGAAGACTCAGGGAGGCTTACAAGCTTATTACTTATTTATTCATTCATTTAACTTATATGTCACCCATCTTGTCTAGCGGCAACTCTAGTTGGCGAATAACTTTATAAACAAGATAAAACATTAAAATATTAATATTACAATTAATATTCACAAAGATGGCAAGGAAGGGAGCAAGGTACAAACTATTTTTTTTAAAAAAAACTTTGAATTTAGATGATCTGCAGTAGGAAAAGTAGCACTTCAAAAACAGCGTAACTTGAAAATACAACAGATGCTTTTTTGAATAAAGTAATTGCTTTTTTTAAAATGTGTTATTTTAATTTCTAAGAAGAACAAAAAATAAAAAGTAAAAAAACACAAACCAAACAGAAAATAGAAAAAAGAAGGAAACAACTAAAACATATCACTGATATAGGAAATCATTCCAGCCAATTTTTAAGTACATTGTTAAAACTTGAACAGATGGAATATTGATCAGTTTTTCCATTACATTGATGGAGGCAATTTATAAATAGAAAACAGGTTACATTAAATTCAAATTTGTAAATCTGGAATCACCCTCTTTCTAAAAGAATATGAATGTAAGAGAGACTCAGGATGTAAATCTGCACTTCCTCACACAATGATAATAAACCTATGGAGAAGATCAGCTATAAATGGTTCCTTTTTTGCCTAAAGTCTCATTTAAAATGGAAACTGTTTAGGAGCTTTAATTAATATTGAAGACTATAAGCTTATTCTGGAAAAAGCTGGTATCTTCAAACAGAACTTGATAGATGGGTAAGAAAGCTGAGATTCCACCCTATTTCCTGATTTGTATAGAGAAATAAAGAATCATAGGGAGCAATGTTTTTATGCTCCATCACAAAATTAAAAACAAAAATTAACAAAACCTAGCATACTTTCCAGCCAGCATACTTTTATCTTTTACAGAGATATAATACTCTTAAATTAAATATCCACTGCTTCTTTAATTATTTCCTGGCATCTGAAACATTAATCAGAGGCACTGGAGAAATAGTAAACCCCATTCTTTCTCAGATTTATTTCACAGCTTCTCCTTGAGTTTTAAAGTACCAATACTTTTCTCTCTCAAGCAAAAAGAGAAACTGGCGTAATCCAACTATGTGAACTGGAAATATATGTATAGTGCATAAATGGATGCATATTCTCTCTGAATTCTCTTGCCTGGCAAGATAATTACATTCACAATAGCATCAGAGTTATGTCCAGGTTTTTGAGGCTACTCCACTATACAGTGAAACCAAGGAAATCGGGAGATATGTGTATATAGCAGTAACATGGAGCAATTTCCATATCTGCTTATGCTCATTTTAGCTTACTAATAGGAAGATCCGCAAATGGCCCATCATGAGAAAACAGGAGGTTAAAAAACCAAATGAGAATTGTTTCTTCAAACGTCTACATAATATCATATTATACAAAATTCTTAAGTGGGTCAATAAGAGGATCCTAGTGCATTAGTTAACTTCCCAAGAGGTAAATGTAGCCATGCACAAGATTTAACTTCCTTCTACTGTCCCAAGTATCTTGGGAACTGCTGATGTGAGGTTAACTAATCCTTAACTCTTACAAAATTGAGATATCCAGGGAAAAGGAACCACCTCATATATTCCACCTCTATATCTGGTTTGGTTTTTACTCTTCAGGAAGAGAAATAGAAAAGTGGGGGTGGGGGGGAATGCTTGAAAATTTTCAATAGCACGAGGAATTTTTCTTTTTCTTTCTGCTTCAGTTTGGGGAAAAAGAAAAGGATGTGATGCAGGAGGTAACAGCTAGGAAGACTGGTTGTTTCAACACAGATCCAACCATCCCCATGTGCTGTTAGTGAGTTACTGACAGGGAAAAGGTGAAAGGGGTTGATGATGTCATTAGAATATTGACATACAGCTGTAATAAAGACATTCATGTCTTACCTGTCTGGAGACCAGCCTGGTGTGCTGGCCCATCTTCCTTTACATTTTTGACAAAGATGGTGTCCATGGGTTCCAGCCGATTCCGTGGAGTTGCTGTATGTTGATGATTAAATATATATATGTATATATAGTACCAGGAGTTTTGATACCTCTCTTATTTATTTGCATGTTCTATGATAAAGCCATGCAGAATTCTGAGACCTGAATTATTGTTTGGCAGGCTGTCTGTGAGATTAATTGAAATGGGAAGTTTATATAAAACTATTACAACATTCCCTGAAAAATAGTTTTATGGTATTACAAAATCCATGGACAGAAAGAAAAAGAAGACAAATAACAATAAGGTAGATGGATTTAATTGCAGCATCAGTGGAAGACCTGAACAACCATACTGAATGTAGATAATCCTGGAGAAAATCTATTTATATGTTCATTAAGAGGTGATATCAATGTGGTGGCACATTATCATCATCATCATATAATTCAAAAATATGCACAGAAGTCTTCCATGATTACCACAACACTGCCCTGATTTAACTATTCCAACAGTGCTTAGTGCCTACTTCTTAAAAGGAGCATCCAGAAAAGCCAAAATATTTTTATAAAAGACAGAAAAAATGCATTTCTGGTGGCATCAAGTCTGCTCAATTTAAAATTTTGCTTCAAGGCACTGGAATTGCATCGTATCTTTCAAATGGGAAAGTGAACAAAGTCTACCATGGTTAATTAAAACTTAACTGACTTCACACTTATCCTCTTACTGATCTTTTAAATACATACTGAGATTGCCTTTCATCCTTCAGCCCCTGGATCTCCTGTCACTCTTTTAAAAGATTTAACTACAAACTCTCCATCAAATGAATCCTTTCTCAGATTTTCCCAACCTGTATGAACATTGTTGAGAATCCTGGAGCTGTAGTCCACATTAGAAGGTGCCTAAATTAGGGAAGGTTAGATTCATTTTGGAAAAGAAGGCTTATCAATCTAGATATATAATATATATTATAAGATATTATATATTTGGTTCAAAGTCTTCCAAACAAACCACACAATTTTTTTCTTTTTACTCAAATATATGCAATGGAAATTCAACTATAATTTTAACACGGGGAAAGACGTTTGTAATTGCTTTGATTTCCATCTTACGATGGTTTGGGAGGTCCACGGGTTTTGATCTATGAAAAAAATTATATTGTCAAACACTACCTAACCATTTTCAGTGGATCACTTTTTGGCGACATAAATAAATGCAATCCACAAAAGGAATATTATATGTATAGCGCTACCTCCAAAAGGGCTGCAAAGTCCAGCTTCCTCTGTCCCTTTCTCCCCTATAATTTTGGGTGTTTTGGCTCAAAGTACTGATCTAGTGTCTCAGGATCTCTTGTTCTGATCATTCGCCCAGTCGCCTTTACTCGCCTGGCTCAGTTCACATCCACAGTATTCCTGGTGTGTCTGGTGCCCCCTCTAGTCACTGGTTCACTCTCTTGCTGCTCTCTCTGTGTTAGTTTAGCTCTTGCTCTCTCTCCCTCCCTCTCTCTGCATTGTTCCCTTTCTCTTTGGATTGACTTCACTCTTGCTCTCTCCCCCCTCCCCATCTGAGCCCTACTGCTTCCCATGCAGCCCCACTAAACAGGGACCAGGCAGTGGGGTGGTGACAGGGTAAGCTGATAAATGCTTATCCCCCTCTACCTTCTTTCCTCACCTCCACCTCCTCTGTTTTCTCTTCCATATCTCTGCTGTCTCTTTTCCCTCAGGCTGCTTCTCTCTCTTCTTTGCTCTGTCTAACTCTCTTTCCATCTCTCCTTCTTCCCTTCTTTGTTCTTCCCCTCACCATATGTCTCCTCTTTTTATCCCCCTTTTCCCCTGGGCCGCTCCTTCCTCTTTAATTTCCAGCGGGTCTCTGTGAGGTGCCATGAGGTGATTCAGAGCCCCAGGTTGCCCGCGCTATTCAGCAAGATTCTGGAACTCTCTCTGCTGCCCAGCTGATTGAGACCATCGGGGCTGCTCTTTTCCACTGCCCAGCTGATTGTGCCCATACTCCCCCTACCCAAATTTCTTTGATCCCCCAAAGAGTGAGATGCAGTTTACTAACAGCCTATATGTACATTATATGTCTCTTGCTGGTGAGATGATGTTAATCTTACAGCATTTCCTATCAACGGGTCTATGGGTGTGTTGGGGGATGGACCTGGCATGCCTTTCCCCATGGGCTTATTGGGCTGCAATTGTGCTTCTGAAGTCTCCCTGGCAGTGAATGCTGCCTCTTCCATCCTGTAGCCAAAAGAGTCATGTGTCAGTCTCTGCAGGGGATGAATCGCTCTTTTTGGTCTCAATTCTCTAGGCTCAGCCGGGGTGGAAATGACTCTCCCTGGGGGTGTGGCAGGCTTAGGTATCTCTGGGGTGGTCTCTTGTCCTGTGGTTATTGCATGGAATGTTCACTGGCCTGCCTTACTGGTTCCCCAAGGATATCCTCCTGTTCCTGCATGTGGGGCACAAATTCAGGTACCTGACATGGGTGAGTCCACTTCAAAGAGCTCAAGTAGCAATAACCAGTTCATACAGTTCTCCTCCCGATCCCTCTCTTTCTCCAGCACAGAAGAAGGCAGTGTGTATGGGTCATTGGATACCTCCTCTCTGGGCAGAGTTCCACAGATGGTAATGTATGTGCTAGGGCACACGTACTGCCTCATTCAGAGGTAGGAGATGGTTTAGCTACCACATGCTAGTGGCCCCTTCTGAGCAGATCCTGTACACTATAGCCCAGCCAGTTTCTCGCAGACAATGTAGGATTGGGAGCTCCACCAATCAGCTAATTTGTTTGCCTGGGATGTCCAGATTCCTCAGTAGCAAGTCCTGGATTCTCACCTTCAAGTCATAGTTCCTTTTGTTCCTGCAGTCTCAGGTCTCTGAGATAGACCGTGCCCTCTTGTATAGTTTTCAGATTCCTCCTGAATTTGTCCACATAATTTCAGTGTGAAGCCAATGATGTCTGGACTAATGAAACTCCAAATGCTAAGTCTACCGGCAGTCAGGCTTCCCTTCCAAACATCAGCCGGTAGGGAGAATATCCAGTAGTATCATTTTCCATACTTTTGAATGTTTGCACCACGTCAGAAATGTTTCCACTCCAGTGCTGCTTCTGCTCTGCAGTCAGTGTTCCTAACATATCAAGGAGAGTATAGTTAAACTTCTCAGGCTGCATATCCCCTTGGGAATGGTAGGCAATGGTGCATGACTTCCAGATGCCCAGCAAGTTGAGCAATTGTTTGATGAGCTGACTCTCAAAGTCTCTGCCTTGATTCACTGGGGCAGCCCATAATGAACAAAAAAAAATTCCACCAGAACCTTGGCTACCATGACTGCCCATTGGTCTTTCATTGGGAATGTTTGTGGGTAACAAGTGAAGTGGTCTGTCACCATTAATACATTCCCCTACCCACTGGTATTGGGTTCTAGATACAGAAAGTCAATGAAGACTAGCTCCATGGGTCTTTGGAGCTAGTGACCCATTGGAGCAGCCCTCAAAGATAGAGCCTTTTGCTGAATGCAGCATATATATAGGACTTACAGTGGCCCTTGACTTCCACTGTCATACATGGCCAACAGAACTGATCCCTCAATAGTTTGAAGGTTCTCTCTGGCCCTAAATATCCATGGTCATTGTGTAATGCAGTTAGTACTGCATCTCTATGTTTCTTCAGGAGGAACAGCTACCACTTTTCCTCAAGACCATTGGAGCCCCCCCCCTTTATAAACTATCCTACTCCAAAGCTGGAGCCAGTCCCATTCTTTAAGCAGCAGCCAGGCTGTCTTCAGGGAGTCGGTTAGCAAGACCTGATGACCACTCTGCAGAGCCCTCAAGGTCAGCTCACAAAGTAGATCTTTGCCCTGATCCCTCCTCAAATCCTTCTTAATATCAGCAGCCCCCCTCATCTGCCTGGGATTGCAGTATAACTGTTCTGTCCCAGCCTATGTGAGTCCTTGTTAACTTACAAGGACAAACCCCTCTTTTAACAAGTAGGCTGGAAATGCAGGAAAAACAAAGCCCTTTTATTAGTATTTACAGACCAGCAAAATGTCCCAAAAGCAAAGGCAAACAAAGCACGATTCAAACAGAATTGTTCAAAGGCAAACGGAATATGATTCAAATGGAGAATTGTCCAAAGGCAAAGAGAACATGATTCAAACAGAGAATTGTTCACAGACAAGGCAGACAGAACATGATTCCATGAAACTTGAGTCCTTTGCAAACGGTTGCCTTCAGCAACCAGCACTGCCCACACCTTCCCTTTTTGTTATGCAGCCCCATGGCCTGGCTTCTCAATGCCTTCTCCTCCTCCCTTGGAGCTGCCCCATTGCTTCTCTCTGTCCTACTCTTGTCACCTGTCGGCGTTTGCAAGCATCTATGATGTCTTCCAGCTGTGAGTCCTCAGAGTCTGACTCAGTTTCCCAGCACAGCTGGGTCTCAGCCTGTGCACGACTGGAGGGGCCAAGCTCTTCATCAGATTGTAAGTCCTGGAGCTCATCAGAGCCTTCCTCCGACTCTGATGGCTTTCCAGGCCCCTCCTCCTCTGATTCCCCAGACTCAACTGCTGGGTCCACTGGCTGGCACAGAATCACAACAATAACTTGGGGACACTTGCAGTTGTGACCCCAATGGCCTCTGCTGCCATTGCTCCTCTAACCTCTATAAGATTCATGTCTCTTGCTGTCCACTCCATATGTTGCTGAAAGGTCACTGGGACCCCTGATAATCCTTGAGACATCCGATTAAACTCATAGAACCCGAAAGGGCAGATGAAAGCAGTTTTGTCTCTATCATACATAGGGATTTGATGGTAGCCACTTCTCTGATCAAGCACACTAAACACTTGCCCCCGATAAGCAATGTAGGGCATCTTCAATCCAAAGGGTAGGGTACTGATCTGAAACGGTCCTTCAATTGAGGGTTCGGTAATCTGTGCACATTCTCAGGGACCCATTTTTCTTCTGGACTACCACTATGGGGGAGATTCTCAGATGATCTCGGTCCTCTTCAGCTCTGCTAGGTGCTCTGTGAGGCCATCTACATCGACATCACTTGAAGAAATCTGCCAAGACCTCTTTCAGAATGGCTTATCTTCTTGTAGACAGATTCAATGTTGAGTGCTCCTAGTGCACCCATCAAATTCATCCTTCAAGAACAGGTGTCACCACTTCCAAAGTTGGTCTCTAGCCCTCTCCAGCCATTCTGGGGCAAGCTGTGCATTCTTGGGTAGAATCAATCTGTTCAAATTTCACTTTCAGCCCCTTCTGCTATCTCAGGCAGTACAATGGGGGTGGCTGGGCTCATCTGTCCCAACAACATCCGGTCCTTCAACCTCACAGGAAAGTTGCTAAGATCCACCTTCTATCCTGACACAAGACCATCATGGAGACCACCTCTGAAATTGCCTCCAATCTAATGTTCTGTCTTCTGGGGTCACATTCAAGGACAAGGTACAGCTCAGACTGCTCCCAGTCCAATCTGACAGATGCGTGCAGACATGCCACCTCTCCTGGTTGTAGTACTATCCTCACATAGTCCATTTTCTACAGCTGTCCCACACTTTCCACATGAGCCTGTTGCTCTCACACCAGGTGTAGGAATACAGTCTGCAGTGTGGGGTAAATCACCTGTCTGCTGAGACAATCAGAGTGAGCAAGTGTCTGACTAAGTTAAGTGTTTATCACTACCATCAGAGAGCCCTGGCTAGCTCCTGGAGGGCGGGTACAGACAATATTCAGAGTGTTAAAGATTTAAAGTATCCAACAACTGGGAGGCCAAATGTTAGATAGATAGATAGATAGATAGATACCCGTCATAAGGGAATCTCTCAGTTCCAATGCCCCAAATCTCCAAATCGCCAAACTTTTGCATGGGCATATGCTTTAGACGCCTATCATAGATATCCCAGTACAGTAAACATCACTTACGGACCCAAGTCCAAGAGGCCCCTTGTGTAAGTGCCCTCCACTTGTACCAGCACCATTGGGGAAGCTGTTCGGGGATCTTGGTGGTGAGGGACACAGCATCTGGTCTGATAGCCCATGCTTAGTTGCTCCTGTGACTCTCTGGAGGCTGCTGCTGGACCCTTGTTGCTTTCTCCTTAGCAGGCCCTTTTGTATGTGAGCTCCTCACTAAAGGAGGTACTCTCATCCCTCCTGTCACTGAGGTGGTTTTTGGGGAAATTCCATTCATGAAGGGAGATGCCCAAGGCTGTACTTGGCTACCCCTTTGGCTGGAGCTAACTAGCATAGCCAGACACCTAGTTGGCTCTCTCATTAAGGCCCACTGTGGTTTCCTGACTAGGTCAGGTTTTGTGGTTTGGGTGGCTTTGGGCAAATACTCTGTAGTGACCTGTGCCCCCACAGCTGTAGCAGATCACCTGCCTCACTGGCTTCTCAGCTGGAGTAAAAGAGCTGCAAAATTCCATCTCCCTTTGTCCCTTTCTCCTTGGGGTCTTTCAGCACAAAGTCACTGATCTAGTGTCTCAGGATCTCTTGTTCTGATTATTTGCCCACTCACCTCTACTTGCCCAGCTCAGTTCACCTCCACAGTCCTCCTGGTGTGTCTGGTGCCCCCTCTAGTCACTGGTTCACTCTCTCACTGCTCTCTCCCTAGGTTAGCTTCATTCTCTCCCTCTCTCTGGGTCAGCATTGCCCCTTTTCTCTCTCTTTGGACTGATTTCACTCTTGCTCTCTTCGCCCCCCCCCCATTTGGCCCCTACTGCCTCCCTTGCAGCCCCACTAAACAGGAACTCGGCAGCGCAGTGGTGACAGGGTAAGCTGATAAATGGTTATCCCCTCTCCCTTCTCTCCTCATCTCTTCCTCCTCCATTTGCTTTTCCCCATCTCAGCTGACTCTTTCCCCTCACTGCTTCTCTCTCTTCTTCACTGTCTCACTCTCTCTCCATCTCTCCTTCTTCACTTCTTGTTCTTCCCCATGTCACACATCTCCTTCCCTTTTTATCCCCCCTTTCCTCTGGGCTGCCCCTTCCCCCTAACTTCCAGCAGGTCTCTGTGAGGTGCCATGTGGCAATTGGGAGCCCCAAGTCACCCACGCAACTCAGCAGGAGCTCCAGGACTCCCTCCACTGCCCAGCTGATCACACCCATCAAAGTTGCTCTCCTCTGACACCCAGCTGATTGCACCAGTTGGCATTGCTCTCCCTGATACCCCTGATACACGGTAATCGGACATCAAGTTTTATAGTTTCCTTAATTCTACACCACAAAGACAAACAAACAAGGGGCCCCAGTGGAGGGTGGTAAGGATTTTTTTTGCCAAAAATGTGTGTTTCTTGCTCCAGATTGAGATCCTCTGTATATACATAGTCCTGCTTTCTTGTGGCCCTTGAAGGTTACTGCAGAAGACTAATGTTGTATCCTTCCAGATAAAAATATACCTTTCACTGCGTTGGACCATTTATAAGAATGATGGTCTTTGTTTGCATATCAAGAATTTGATTTGTGACATTAAAGTGGTTTTGCAAATTGAAAGAGCTTAATGCATGATTTAACTGATCTTGACTAGGCTCAGAAGCAAAGCAGGGTTAAGCCTGCATAATATGTGGATGGAAGTTATAGGGAATTTTAGGTAAGCTAGACTGGGAAATCAAAAACATCCCTGAGGCAGCAATGGCAAAGCACTTCTGTAGTATTGCTGATAAAATTATGCAGATGCATCCATGAGATCACCAGAGGTCAAGCCTGACTCATAAGAGATTTTATGTTTTTATTCATTCAAGCACAAAAGAGTGTGATATAAATCAATCCTAACTTGTCTTCAGCAGGAAGGAGAAAAGGAGGGAAAACAAACAGAACAAAAATTAATTAGAATGCATGGGTAAATTAAAACATCCAATGGATTGCATTAAAGAATAATGTGGAAATAGGGTAAGCATAGGGAAAGAAGGAGAACTAATGAGAAGGAAATAATCCTTAAAAGAAGGCAAGTGTCAGTAGACCCACCCATACAGAATCTTGCCAGTGATGCTTGCTTTTCCTGTGCTGACGGGAAAGATAAGACGCGGGAACAACCAATAAGAGTCTGCAGTGGTTGTTGTATGGACTGAGCACCAACCCAACTCTATTGCCAAAACTCCACAATAAAATGTTTAAATTGACTTCAGGAACAGAAGTAGCATAAGAAAAGCAGCAGGTTAAACTAAATTGTCCTAGGTGTACACTTTCTCCCTCAATACCTCGATGGACATTAAAGATTCTGCTTAGCACATGTCCTAATGAATGATCAAAGAAATACAGCAACATACCTGTTCTGTTTCCATTTTCTTCTTCCTGGAAAACAGGAAAGAAAAGATGTTAAAACACAAATGATCAAGGGAAGAGTCCTTTATTATTTTACTATTTTTTTGTAAAATTCCTCTCCTGAAGTTTCCTTCCCTCTCCAAAATATTTAACCTTACACTGGACAGAAGAGTGGATGACATTGTTTGAGTAACTAATCCTAAAAGAAAAACAACTAGTAATGGAAAGTTAAGACTACTAACTATTGGTTTTTCTTTTTAGAAAAATCACAAAATTCCATGCACTACTAAATTATGTTGCTTGGGCCTTAGAGGTGCTGATAAAAAGATTTGCCTCCTATTTTTTAGCTAATATTTGATAAGATTTATAATACATTCCAACTGTATGTGCATCTAACAGCCATTTCCCATAGATCAAAAAGTCATAAATGACACACCGGATTGAAATTATTATCCATAATTACTGATGTTGCAACGGAAATACTTGTTACTATTTACAATCAATATTAATATAATAAAACATTTCTATATAAAATATAAAACTTAATTCTTTTTTTTAAATCGAGAGTAGTGAAGATCTGAACAATTGTCTTCTGCCATTTTGGTCATAAGATGGACACAACTGCCCGAATTCAAGACAAAAAACTGGGGACAAACATAAGAACTTCAAGTTTTATTGTTAATATGTTCAGGTGATGGAGCTATTACAGGATGGTTGGCAGACGTGTCTGTGTGTGTGTGTATTTTGCAAACTAATAAACTGATTTTTTTTTCTCAACTGAAGCCAATATGCAAGAGTAAATTCCTTCTTTCTAAATAGAATGGCACCTCATAATATGTCTAAGTACCACTTCCAGGCAAAGGATTATAGTTCCAATTTATTTATTTGTTTGATTGATTGTTCAATTTCTATGGCTGCCCATCTCAGTCTATGACTCTAGGTGGCTCACAATTCAAAAAATATTTATAAACATTTTTAAAAAATAAAAATAGTAAAACCAATAAAAATACTAAAACATCCAAATTTATATATATTTGACCAAGTGACAAAACTAGTGGACCAGAGGAATGCTGTAGATATAATTTACTTGGACTTCAGTAAGACATTCGATAAAGTAGATCACAACCTACTACTTGATAAGATAGAAAAATGTGGGTTAGATAACATTACCACCACATGGATTCGTAGCTGGCTGACAGGCCGTACTCAGCGTGTGGTCCTCAATGGAACCGCATCTACATGGAAGGAAGTGTGTAGTGGGGTGCCCCAGGGCTCTGTTCTGGGCCCAGTGCTCTTCAATATCTTCATTAATGATTTGGATGAGGGGATAGATGGGGAACTCATCAAATTTGCAGACGACACTAAGCTGGCAGGAATAGCCAATACTCCAGAAGATAGGCTTAAGATACAGAAGGATCTGGAGAGACTCGAACACTGGGCACTATCTAACAAAATGAAAATCAATGGTGAAAAAAGTAAGGTTCTACATTTAGGCAGGAAAAATCAAATGCATAGGTATAGTATAGGTGGTACCTTGCTCAATAGTAGTAACTGTGAGAGGGATCTCGGAGTCTTAGTAGACAATCATTTCAATATGAGCCAGCAGTGTGCTGCAGCTGCCAAAAAAGCCAACACAGTGCTAGGCTGCATTAACAGAGGGATAGAATCAAGATCAAGTGAAGTACTAATACCACTTTACAATGCTTTGATAAGGCCACACCTGGAATACTGCATCCAGTTTTGGTCACCACGATGTAAAAAAGATGTCGAGACTCTAGAAAGGGTACAGAGAAGAGCAACAAAGATGATTAGGGGGCTGGAGGCTAAAACATATAGGGAACGGTTGCTGGAATTGGGTATGTGTAGTTTAATGAAGAGAAGGGTGAGAGGTGACATGATAGCAGTGTTCCAATATCTCAGAGGCTACCACAAAGAAGAGGGAGTCAAGCTATTCTCCAAAGCACCTGAAAGCAGGACAAGAAGCAACGGATGGAAACTAGTCAAGGAGAGAAGCAACCTAGAACTAAGGAGAAACTTCCTGACAGTTAGAACAATTAACCAGTGGAACAACCTGCTTCCAGAGGTGGTGAATGCTCCAACACTGGAGGTTTTTAAGAAGAGACTGGACAGCCATTATATATATTAATCCCCACCCAATCAGAGCACACCTCCACCCACAGAACACACCCCCTCTGGCAGTTTAAAAAAGAGGAACAAACAGCGACATGCTTCTCCCAGAAGAAGGAAGCTGAAGCCACTAGCCTGATGATGACGGATGGGATTTTGTCGAAACGTTGCTCCTACACCTTTAGTTCTATGCGGGGAAAAACCCGAATGACCAAACATCCATATGTGTGTGTGTGTGTGTGTGTGTGTGTGTGTGTGTGTGTGTGTGTTTGTGTGTTTGTGTATATGTATATGTATATGTATATGTATATGTATATGTATATGTATATGTATATGTATATGTATATGTTAAATGTTTGTTAAGTATTTAGATTACCTTGCTAGGCCCCAAACATGGGACAAATTTTATTTCCTGTTTCAGCCTAACCCAAGGCCATCCACAGGCAGTGGTCACAGTAGTGACAGCTCATATTTGTATACACACACACACACACACACACACACACACATACACAAAAGATATTTAGCCATTTAGCAATATAGCCAAGAAGGGGGCCCTTAACACATTCAGCCCCAGGCTCAGGAACATATCCAGGTTTTAGGACCTTACAGAAAGCTAACAGGGATGGAGCCATTCTAATACTCATGCTGGTATACAGTTCTAATGTATGCATTACTGACAGCAAATAATTGTTTATTGTATATGCCATTTTCACTTATATAAATATTTTTGTTAATATATGTAATACACATCCCATTTTTTAAAAAATAAATATTTTGATTTAAGAACAGTGCAAAATTTACAGAATGTAGTTAGTAGTAAAGATACCTATTTAGTTTTGAACTGCTATAATACAAATGTCATTAATATTATTGTGGAAACAAGGGAACCTGAGATACTGTGGAAGCTTAACACCATGCATGTCATCAGCACTGCTCACAGGCAAGAGAGGAACTTTCAAATGCTGCCTTATGTTGTCTCGCTTCTGCACCTGTTGTACTCCAGTAAGTTTACCAGGTGATGGGGTCCTTTTATTAGAACTGAGCAGCCACGAGTTCATACTGGCCAGCCTATTACATTCCAAAACTAAATCTTATGTTCAGAAAGAATTGAAAAGATAGCCTGTGCTGTTAACAAAGTGTCTACATTCTACTGGGCTTAATCTAGTCTAGTCATGCTGAAAGCAAATTAAACTTAACTGAAAGCCAATTGATTTAGATGAATCTCCTGTATATATAATTAGTTTGATTGCAATCTGATGGAACTGACATACCATATTAATATTTTTTTTCAGTCATACTGCATTTTTTATTTCATTTTAGCCTCTGAAATCAGTTGAATAATAATACATCCTCCCTTAATAACTTTTAGTATTACCTGTGTTTGGCTAATATAAAATGAAGAATCCACATAATTTTGTTCTCAACTTATGAACACAATTAGGACTAGAATTTCCATTGCTAAGCAAGATAACTGTTAAGTGAATCATGCCCAATTTTATCTTTTGGCAACACTTATTAAATAAATCACTGCAGTTTTTAAGTGAATCACATGGTAATAAAGCAAGTCTAACTTTCTCTATTGACTTTGCTTGTCAGAACCCAGCTGGAAAGCTCATAAATGTCAATCACATGACCTAGGAATGCTGCAAACATCATAAATAAATACATGCTGGCTGCCAAGTGCTCAAATTTTGGACAAGTGACTGGTGGGATGATGGGATGGTTATAAGTGTGAGGATTTGTTATAAGTCACTTTTTGCAATGCTGTTGTAACTTCAAACTGTCACAATATGAATGACTGTAAGTCAAGGCAATTCTTGAAGTATTGCTGTGAAATTGTTATTTTTCTTTTTTAAACTGAGGATAATGGGTCCCATTCACACTTCTATGTGCAACAACATACATTTTTTGAAACTGCATAATTTCTTTATCATTAACTTAGCTATGTAAAAAGATAGTGACTAATGTTCAATCACTGAAACATTTATTTATAGATTTTATGGAAAGATTATTTTAAATGTGACCACCCATCAATTTATATAATTAATAAAGCATTCATTGGCTTCCCTGATTTGTACTGTTGACATGAACAGGTATGCAGTTATAACTAAAACAAATTTTAGAATCATTACTATGTATGTAATTTATAAGATCCGTATCACCATTTGAAGCTATCATATAAGTCAATTATCTACATAATGAATCCTCATATTACTTTATCTCAAAGCTTCTGTAAATGAAATATTTTCAATCTACTACAGAATTATAGCCTCTCTGCTATCATATGTTCTTTTCAAAAGCTGATTTAATTTGTCTGACAGCCCAAGATATTCAAGCAATAATGGTTACAATCCAGCCAAAGATGAGCACTTTTAAGGCATATGTTGGCTTATGTTTTCTCATTTAAACAGAATAGTTCTCATTGTCTTGTACCTTAGTTCTTTTTCCCACATTTGAGCCATAACTAGCTTAGAATGATTCCTTAATTAATAATTACTTGATCAATTATATTTGTTGTTTCTCATAAATAAAATCCCATTTTCAGCTTCTGTATTGCAATCTTCTATCCTATATGCAAACGTTGGCCAACTTTTAAGTTATCAAATAGGGTAACTATAAAATAAATATAATTCAAATCAGGCTTAAAATAGAATAGCTAACCACAGCAAACAGATATCATATCCAGAAAAACTCAACATCATCCTGTAAAGGGAAAAATCTGTTCCCCAAACTTATTTCAGTTTCCCTCCTACCACCCAAATCGCAGAAAAACAATGTGTATGTATAGTGTGTACAATTAAAGCCAAGGACAAGAGGAAGAAAGGAAGGAAAATATAAAAGCTACCCACCCATCACAGTTAGTGCTTTTGGAGAGAAGAGTTCAGAGTACAGTGGTTTTCTTAGTACCATGCTGGATAAGAATGACAAGGAAGCAAATCTCTTTTCTATACTATGAACAGTTAAAAAAATAACTGTTCCAGCTGTTACACAAAAATGTTTCTATAAAGGTTTGAATTTCCCATTAAGTATCACTGTTATTACAAAAGAAAACTATTAATCCACATCCTGTTCCTCAATATTTAAGTCAAAAGGACATTGGCCAGGTGGATTAAACCTCCCTGGGATATATTGCCAACTCTGTTATTGCAGCAATAGTACTGTGCAAATCACCTAGTGTTATGATATTTTTGAGCGAAAAGGCCAGTTCCTGAGTCACTGAACAGGCATCTAAACATCCTTCTAACTATTTGATTAATTAATTAGATTTAGAGATGATTGGTTCAGTTTACCTTATAATACAGAGTAGAATTTCTCAAGCCAATACACAAGAAAAAAAAAATCAGCTATACTTCAATAATCCAAACCCAAGAGGATGGAGCATTCCCTTTCCTAAGTTACATTTTTTTCCAAAAAGGGGAAATGGGATAGCAGTTTCCAGAGACAACGATGTCTTCTATCTCCTGCTCATTTGTTCCAAGCCTCATCCATATGAACACAGTGACAATTGGAAACTATAAGTAAGAGGTGTTTATAGAAAATTGTTACATTTATGGCATATCTAATTTAATGCTGTATTATTCTGAATAATTTTTCTTGTAGCACAGTATAAATTAAATTTCTGAAGCTTCTGTTTGAGAACTAATTTGAAATGGAAAAGACTTTGATTTCGTATCTTAATATCATCATATTTCCTTGACTATCTCAAAAGGCTATAGCACCTTCTTTTTATTCCTAACTCAATGTCTTTTCTCCTCTTAGAATTAGATTTTGTCAACTCACATCACGAAAAAAAGATTCTTAAGAACAGACCCTTCAACCAACATATATTCAATATACAGCAATGCAGATCTGAAGATGCTAAATATAGCCATGTTTATAGCATCTGACTGGTTCTAGTGAGGCAGAAATTGAGTTTTGTGGGTGATAGGGATAGGCTAAGCAACAATTCTCTGCTTTGCCAGAGAACTATTGCCATCTCAATTGTATGCACTTGTTTAACAGCAAATTTGATAGGAAAAGAGATTTCGCAAAAGAGAATTTTCCCTTCTCCCCTATACAATGTTGTTGTTGTTGTTAGCTGCGAAGTCGTGTCCGACCCATCGCGACCCTATGGACAACATTCCTCCAGGCCTTCCTGTCCTCTACCATCTTCTGGAGTCCATTTAAGCTCACGCCTACTGCTTCAGTGACTCCATCCAGCCACCTCATTCTCTGTCGTCCCCTTCTTCTATTGCCCTCGATCTTTCCCAGCATTAGGCTCTTCTCCAGTGAGTCCTTCCTTCTCATTAGGTGGCCAAAGTACTTGAGTTTTAGCTTCAAGATCTGGCCTTCTAAAGAGCAGTCAGGATTGATCTCCTCTAGGACTGACCGGTTTGATCGCCTTGCGGTCCAAGGGACTCGCAGGAGTCTTCTCCAGCACCACAGTTCAAAGGCCTCAATTCTTTGGCACTCAGCCTTTCTTATGGTCCAACTTTCACTGCCATACGTTGCAACTGGGAAGACCATAGCCTTGACTATACGCACTTTTGTTGACAGGGTGATGTCTCTGCTTTTTAGTGTGCTGTCTAGATTTGCCATGGCTTTCCTCCCCAGGAGCAAGCGTCTTTTAATTTCTTGGCTACAGTCCCCATCTGCAGTGATCTTGGAGCCCAGGAAAATAAAATCTGTCACTACCTCCATTTCTTCCCCATCTATTTGCCAGGAATTGAGAGGGCCAGATGCCATGATCTTGGTTTTCTTAATGTTAAGTTTCAACCCAAGTTTTGCACTCTCCTTCTTCACCTGCAACAAGAGGCTCTTTAGTTCTTCTTCACTTTCTGCCATTAGAGTGGTATCATCTGCGTATCTTAGGTTGTTGATATTTCTTCCGGCAATCTTAATTCCAACTTTTGATTCATCTAGCCCTGCCTTTCTCATGATGTGCTCTGCATATAAGTTAAATAGGCAGGGCGACAGTATACAGCCTTGCCGGACTCCTTTCCCAATTTTGAACCAATCAGTGGTTCCGTGTCCAGTTCTCACTGTTGCTTCTTGACCCGCATATAGGTTTCTCAAGAGACAAATAAGATGGTCTGGTACTCCCATCTCTTTAAGAACTTGCCACAGTTTGTTATGATCCACACAATCAAAGGCTTTAGCATAGTCAATGAAGCAGAAGTAGATGTTTTTCTGGAACTCCCTAGCTTTCTCCATGATCCAGCGTATGTTGGCAATTTGATCTCTAGTTCCTCTGCCTCTTCGAAATCCTGCCTGCACTTCTGGTAGTTCTCGATCCACATACTGCTGAAGTCTAGCTTGTAGGATTTTAAGCATGACTTTACTAGCATGAGAAATGAGTGCAATGGTGCGATAGTTTGAACATTCTTTGGCACTGCCTTTCTTTGGAATTGGAATGTAAACTGATCTTTTCCAATCCTGTGGCCATTGTTGAGTTTTCCAAATTTGCTGGCAAATTGAGTGTAGCACTTTTACTGCATTGTCTTTTAAGATTTTGAATAGCTCAGCTGGAATACTGTCACTTCCACTAGCTTTGTTGTTGCTCAGCATTTCTAAGGCCCACTTTACTTCACATTCTAGGATGTCTGGCTCGAGGTCAGTGACCACCTCATTGTGATTATCAGGGACGTTAAGCTCATTCTTGTATAGTTCTTCTGTGTAATTTTGCCACCTCTTCTTAATCTCTTCTGCCTCTGTTAGGTCCCTGCCATTTTGGTCCTTTATCATGCCCATTTTTGCATTAAACGTTCCCTTCATTTCTCCAATTTTCTTGAAAAGATCTCTGGTCCTCCCTATTCTATTATTTTCTTCTATTTCTTTGCACTGTTCATTTAAGAAGGCATTCTTATCTCTTCTAGCTATTCTCTGGAATTCTGCATTCAATTGGGTGTATCTTTCTTTTTCTCCCTTGCCTTTCGCTTCCCTCCTTTCCTCAGCTATTTGCAAAGCTTCCTCAGACAGCCATTTTGCTTTCTTGCATTTCTTTTTCTTTGGGATGGTTTTGGTTGCTACCTGTTGTACAATGTCGCGAACCTCTGTCCATAGTTCTTCAGGCACTCTGTCTATCAGATCTAATTCCTTAAATCTATTTGTCACCTCTACTGTATATTCAACAGGGATATGATTTAATTCATACCTGAGTGGCCTAGTGCTTTTCCCTACTTTCTTCAGTTTAAGCCTAAACTTTGCAAGGAGAAGCTCATGGTCTGAGCCACAGTCAGCTCCTGGTCTTGTTTTTACTGACTGTATAGAGCTTCTCCATCTTTGGCTGCAGAGCATATAGTCAATCTGATTTCTGTGTTGACCATCTGGTGATGTCCATGTGTAGAGCCGTCTCTTGGGTTGTTGGAAAAGAGTGTTTGCTATGACCATTGTATTCTCTTGACAGAATTCTATCAGCCTGTGCCCTGCTTCATTTTGCACTCCAAGGCCAAACTTGCCTGTTATTCCAGTTATCTTTTGGCTTCCTACTTTAGCATTCCAATCCCCCATGATGATAAGAACATCATTTTTTGGTGTTAGTTCTATAAGGTGCTGTAGTGCTTCATAGAACTGGTCAATTTCATCCTCTTCAGCACTGGTGGTTGGGGCATAGACCTGGACTACTGTGATATTGAATGGTTTGCCTTGGATTCGAACTGAGATCATTCTGTCATTTTGAGGATTGTATCCCAGTATTGCTTTTCCTACTCTTTTATTGACTATGAAGGCTACTCCATTTCTTCTGAAGGATTCTTGCCCACAGTAGTATACCTGATGGTCATCTGAATTAAATTCACCCATTCCTGTCCATTTTAGTTCGCTGATACCTAAGATGTCAATGTTCAGTCTTGTCATCTCTTGTTTGACCACGTCCAGTTTTCCTTGATTCATGGATCTTACATTCCAGGTTCCTATGGAGAAAAAATCTTTACAGCATCGGACTTTCCTTTCACCACCAGACATATCCACAGCTGAGCGTCCTTTCGGCTTTGGCCCAGTCGCTTCATTCTTTCTGGCGCTACTAGTACTAGCCCTCTGCTCTTCCCCAGTAGCATATTGGACACCTTCCGACCTGAGGGGCTCATCTTCCAGCGTCATATCGTTTTGCCTTTTGGTACTGTCCATAGGGTTTTCATGGCAAAGATACTGGAGTGGTTTGCCATTTCCTTCTCCAGTGGATCACGTTTTGTCAGAACTCTCTGCTATGACCTGTCCGTCTTGGGTGGCCCTGCACGGCATAGCTCATAGCTTCATTGAATTACGCAAGCCCCTTCGCCACGACAAGGCAGTAATCCATGAAGGGGCTATACAATGTAGTATTGCTCATATCATCTGGGGAAGCACACTGCTTTCTGAAATACAATTCCTTCAGGCATGGGAGCAAGATTGGCACAGAATGATTCAGGGGGTGTGAGGATGATGACCCACACATATTCTCATTCCAAACCTTACTCCTATTTATCATCTTCTCCCCTCCTTGATTCTTGTGGAATTCCTCACCGCTTTAAAACTTAGTTTGTTGACTTTTTTTTTAGTCATCACAAAAATTATTAATGTCCACGAAGTGGACTAGTTTTCTGTAAATACATAAGCCTTGCTATAACTAAGTCAAAATATGTGTAATTGAAATCACTGCATAATCTCTCCTTGCTTACCCACCCTTGTCTCTATTTATCTGGAATTTCTTTTCAACTAAAGATTTTAAACTTGTAGAGATAGAGACCAGTCATACCTGTTCTTTCTAAATATATACCAATAACACTATATTAATTAACATGTGCAGACACTGTAATGGCATTCTTAGAAGTGATGGGCATAGACAATCTGTTCACATAATTACTTGAGTTTTAATGAGTTTTAAGACCATTTAAGGAATATTTGAATACTTTCCCCAAAATGCAAAATATGATGGTACTCCAAGGGAAAGTCCTCTAATTCTATCATAAATCCTTTTTTCATGACACAAAATGCTTCAAAAGAAGAACAGAGGCAGGAAAAACCTCATATCACTTGCAAAGACAGGATAGGATAGGATAGGATAGGATAGGATAGGATAGGATAGGATAGGATAGGATAGGATAGGATAGGATAGGATAGGATAGGATAGGATAGGATAGGATAGGATAGGATAGGATAGGATAGGATAGGATAGGATAGGATAGGTTAAGGTTGATAAGGATGATAAGGATAAGGATGATAAGGATAAGGATGATAAAGATAAAAATGATGAAAGATAAAGATGATAAAGAAAAAATAAGATATGAGATAATTTATTATTGACATTTTTACTATGAGCACACTGGCCCATATTAAAAATGAATTATGTTGCCTGCTCTCAAAAGAATGCATATAACCATACACATACCTCACATACACACACACACATACAATATATATATATTTGTGTGTGTGTGTGTGTTTGTGCGTGCGCTTATGTATACACACACACACACATACTATACATATACATATTTTATACACACACACACGCACGCGCACACACACACACATATTAATCACTGTTCATTTTGAATACATAGCAGAAAATGGAAGCTTGAGAGTTCACAAGGTTGATGCTATATGGAAAAAAACTGTGACTGAAGCTGGATGTTCTGCTTCGGATACCATGAAGCCTCCTCCCAGAAGGTAACAAGGAAAACAGGTTGTGAAAAGGATGTATAGCAACCCAGACAATTCTGTGGACCCTGCTCAAGCATCGCTTTTATGTCGTGTCCTAGATAGAAGCAAGTGAACTGCCAATAATCTTTTCTGCCATCCTTAACACTCTCTGCAACGCCTTCCTATCTGAAACAGTAATGCTTCTAAAGTCTGATTCAAAAGTCATTCCAATCATACTGGATGCTTATTTAGATCTTAGAAAGGATGTCTCTACTATTGCCAAAACATCTTTTACATTCAAACCTTTTTCATCCAAGCACATTTTCAGAAACGAAGGGAAGCAAAGCAGGTGGCTCTAGGAAGAAGCTATTTCAAACCAGAGAGAACTGATAGAAATCTGGAAGTTACCTGAAGATTAAGCAGTCTTTTGCCTTCATGTCTATGAGCCTCCTACTTGTGAATTCTGACACCATCACTAATTATTTGATTGAACAGAAGATCATCTAATTCAGCAATTTCGGTCTAACAGCATTCACCCCATTTGAATCATAGAAAGGGAAACCCAGAAACAGAAATCCCATGTCATTTGCCAATAATATCTAGCTATACTGGAAGAACTGAAAGTGAGAATAAGCATCTGTAAGAGAAAGAGACGCGGTGGCTCAGTGGGTTAGGACGCTGAGGTCGGCAGTTTGGCGGGTCAAATCCCGAGTGCCGCGTAACAGAGTGAGCGCCTGTTACTCATCCCAGCTTCTGCCAACCTAGCAGTTCGAAAGCACGTAAAAATGCAAGTAGAAAAATAGGGACCACTATGGTGGGAAGGTAACAGCGCTCCGTGCGCCTTTGGCGTCTAGTCATGCCGGCCACATGACCACGGAGATGTCCTCGGACAAGCGCTGGCTCTTCGGCTTTGAAACGGAGATGAGCACCGGCCCCTAGAGTCGGAAACGACTAGCACGCATGTGCGGGGGAACCTTTACCTTTACCTTTAAGAGAAAGAGAAGCAATGGAACAATGCAGCTCTGTTCCTAATATATTTCCCCCATCATTGCAGTTGTTGCAAATCTATGGTACTAGTTTTAGAATGGTGTAGCATGATGGTGGGATGGATGAATGGGCAAGTTTCGCATTGCAAAATCTGATTCAGATTATAAAATCTTCAACAAAGTCTTTAATTTATGAAACAACACTAAAGACTCAGGGTCCCATAATATACTTAAGGAATAACAATACTGTAATAGCACAAGAATTGGGTTAGGCTAAAGTTCACTTTACGCCAGGTTCCCAGATGTGAATAGGTAATTTTCTAAAAACTGACCAGTGGGATATTCTGCTCTCTTCTATACTCAAAAAATTAGTGGAAGAGAATGCACACGTGGCACTTCACAATAGAGTCTAGATCTGTCAAGCCAGATTACTGAAAAAGTTACTGTTTCTGTATTTAAAATGTCAACAGTTTTAAAATCTTTACTAAAAGCTCTCTTTTGGATGCCAACTCTTTGCAAGAAACCATAGAATGGCCTTTTGACAACCATTACTTCTATATCTAGCTTGTTATTGAAATATCTATGTGTCAATTTCCATCAAAATACTAAGAATTTTGTTTAATTACAAATGGGCAAAACATCTTTATGCAAGTTGTTTGGATCTTCACACCTGGCTCCTCCCAGAGCAGATAAACAAATAAGAGATCCCTCTTTTGCACTTTGTTTATTAAGACACCCAAAGGAAGAGCACTGACTAGATTTCTTCAACAAACTACAATTAAAATTAATGGTTTCTTTGCTTCTTATCCAAGTTTAGATTCCATAATAAAGAAATCACAAGACTTTTCATACTTGATTCAGCTTAAAATCTTCAGAATTCTGTTTATGTGAAATGCATAATGTATTTATGATAATATTTCCATTCAGAATGGCAACTGAACAATTAATGTTACCACTACGATGTTGTTACTAGTATTGTTAATCTCAAATTTGCTTTTTTTAATTAGCTCTATTAGTTTCATGGAATTTTATATGCTGGTTAAGATGATAAATATAATCAAGAGCCAGAAAGGGTGGAACACAGACAGCAGAGAGAAAATCCCTAGGTCTAATTCTCTTTCATTCATACACCTATTTCTTAGTTGTTTCCTACTCACTTCTGGCAGCTGCTGTCTTTCATACTTTCCATTGCAAGCATAAGGTAACTTATCTTCCCATGGGGCACAAAGAAGCAATGAAGTCATCTTCTGACAGTTGGTAAAAATCACTGGTGTGAAACACATGGTTTCTTGCTCCCACCCTAATGAATCACTTCCACTGAAACCCAGCCCCTGGATCTGGAGCCTCACCCTACTAGTGAATCTCCACCTTCCCGTAGAGATAGGAATCTTTCAAAAAGACTGCTAAATATGCCCTTCCTGGTTTGGCTTCTTCACTTAACCTTTTATATAATCTGGCTCCAGAGTCAAAACCACTGTGCTGAGAGAAGAAGAATGGTGTTGCTAAACAAATATGCTCAGTGGAACAAGGGAAGACAAAAAAAATTGTAGGAATTAATCTGCTTCCATTCATCCTATGTTATTCTCCTTCTCTTCTGTGGTCTTTCTTATTGTTTCAGATTTTTATTATAAGCTCCATGGACCAAGCATTTCAGGAAGGGAACTTGCTAAGTGGATGGGCAGTGCTTCATTATATAGAAATAAATGCTGATTTGCAAATTATTTACAGCTTTTGGCAAATACTTTCTACATATTAATAATCAAAACTGTATTTCACTATATTATTTGGCACTCCTCGCAAAAATGTTCACTAATTCATTGATATTACTTCTCCATCGCTTTTATATGATTTCACTTGTCCTCAAGGCCATGATTCTGTAATCAAATCTGATTGACTATGTATTATTTTGTTGTCTCTTTTCATGACTGATTGAAATGTCTCAAAATTCTTGTCTCATTAACATTAAGATAAATGCAGGAAAGAAACAGCAACAATCAAAAGAAGGAAAAGTTGGGAGATGGCAAGTAAAACAACGACACCAAATATTTTAAAAGCTAAATATCTAATGAAGTGTGTTTCAAGGAAGACTTCCTTGGTGAACAATTTTTGGTCTGAAACAAAAATGAAAATTTCTGGTTCCCATAAAACATATGAGAAATGTATTTATTAAGAAGACTGATATCCTACCTTTCAAGTGACTTATATGAAAGGAAGTTGACATGACATGACATTACATGACATGAAAGGAACATGACATATATGATGTGACATAATATATAAGTGTGTGTGTGTGTGTGTGTATGTATGTATGTATGTACGTATAAACATAACCTTGTAATAATGCAAACAAAACTGAATAGACAGTCCACCAGCCTGTGGTTCATCAGCCTTGAGAAAATGGAAGATATCCGAATACCAGAAATGTGTACTTGCCAAACTGGCACTGCAAACCACATCTGTCAATGTGACAAGCATATAAGCTTTGCAGGCATCTGTAAATAGAGAAAAGCTACCCAACTGCTGCAAGATCGTACAGACTGACCACAAACAACAGCATGACAAAATAGCAACAATGGTGTATTGGAAGAGCTGCAAGAAATATCATTTGCCTGCAAGCAAAAATTGGTAGAGCCATAAAGTAGAAAGCATAATAGAAAATGAAGAAGTAAAAGTCTTCTGGGATTTAAAAATTCAAACAGAGAAGCACCTGACACATAATGCCCCAGCTTTAACAACCATTGATAAGAAAGACAAAAAAAGTCTAGGTAATGGATGTGGCACTACCTGGTGATATCAGAACAAAAACAAACTGGAGAAAATCACAAAATACTAAGACCTGCAAAAGGAAGCAGAATCTAATCTCCAATTATACCAGGGTTAATAGATTGAAGCTGCTACAAGGAACTGAGTTCAGTTAACTCAGCTGTGACAGCTTTCCCAGAAAGGCTGAAGACAAAACTATTCTTGAGGGCCTTTGGTGATTCTTATTGTAATATTATTATAGCTTTGTTTTTTATTAATCATCCTATTGGGATGCTAGAATATTATTGTTGGGTTTGAGTTGTTTATAGTAGACAATTAATATTATTCCTACAGATGTTTATCTTTATATATTTATTACGGATGTTTTATCACTTACATTTTTGTGTTGTACAGTGTTGTCCAATATTTTAAATCCTTACTTGTAAGCCACCATAACTCTGAATGGAGTTGCCAACACATAAATACATACATACCAGTGATCTGACTTATCATATGTTCTTATTTACCCACAGCGTTATCTTTATTCTTTATCTTCATCCTCATATCTACCTAGCCTTGCTTGTCCTCATTTCCAAATAAGATACCATCAGCATATCCTTTTTCTGCTTTGCTCCTTCACCCACAAGGACTCTTCCTCAAACTTGTTTTCCCCGGAGTTCCAGCTATTTAGTTGGCTGCCTTCCTTTTTTCCCTTTTACCATTGCTGCTGTTTCTCCTTTGAGGTCCTCAGCTGTTTCCAGCACTGGCCAAAATTTCCCAGTACAACAAAAATCACTTTTAGATCACTGAAAAGTTTCAGAACTCCTGTTGCAGAGAAAGACCTTCGGATTTTATTCTTGGGTGGAGAAAGGGACCAAAAGAGAGCAGAGCCAACTTTTGATTGGCTCTGTCTAAAGAGAAGAGTGGGGTGAGAGAGAAGAGGGGCAGCCTTTTGTCCAAACCATGGAACATAATAGTCACCCTTTTGTACAGATGGAGCTGACCCTGCAGAAATGAGACAGACAGGGAGTGGTTTAATGCATCCCAAACCCATCTCTTTTCCTGCCACCCTCCGATTCCTTTGAACTTATTTGGCAAAGGACCCATTTTCTCTTTCTGAAATGACAAAAGCAAAAAAGGAAGAAAAAGAGGGGGTGAATTCTTAGGTCTGTATGGGTTGGAAAGTGGAAAGCTGGCTCTACACACCAGATATTATATCTGAATAGAACAGAACATCCAGAAGTAGTTGTTTTCAGGCATTTGAAACGCGAACGATGGATTTGCTTAAAAACTGTGGCATTCTCTTTATAACTGCTGCATTCGCTTAACAACTGCTGCAAAAAAAATAAAATTATATGTGGTCCTGTGGTGACCTGCTTCACATTGATCACAACCTATGGCCAAAATTGCAGGCTCAATTGTAAATTGAGAACTACCTTTGAGAAATTCCAGAAAAATTGACTTTGCGAATAAAAAATCATCTTTGTTATCTTATTGTCAAAAAAGGCTCTCTAAACTGCACATTATTTGTATCCAAAAGAGAAAAATAAAGGTAAAAGTAAAGTTTCTGACTCTAAGGAGAGGTGGTCTTCTCTGGTTTTTAACAACGGGAGCCAGCGTTGTTCAAAAATATTTCCGTGGCCATGTGGCCAGCATGACTAAATGCCAAAGCACATGACCTTCCCAACGAAGTGGTACTTATTTATTCTCTTGCATTTGCATGCTTTCAGTCTGCTAGATGGGAAGGAGCTGGGACAAATAATGGGAGCTCACCCCCATTGTGTAGAACTCAGGGCTTGAACCCCAGGCTCTCTGGCTTGACAAGAGAGGGGTAGGAACCTGCAATCACTTAATGGTCAGAGAAAGAAATTTAGGAAAATGCACCCTAATTGATCAAATGACTAAAAGAGGGAGCATGAAGTTTTTATTTTCAGATTCGCAAACCTCTGTTCATGTAGCCTTAAACTAAGTAGAATTAGTTTATCTTATTATATTTCCTGTCTGATTTATCTGGTTGGGCAAAGAGTCCTCTACTGGTTAGTGACATGGAAAATAATATAGGAGGTCACTCTTTCATTTACATTCATAATGACTGAACAAACTGAAATGGAAAATCTCTGGCTTGCACCTCTGATCAAAGAGATGGAGATGAGTCCTCCCATCTAAGTATTCAGGATAGATGAGTTAGGGAAAACTCTACTCAGACAAAAACCATACAACAGGTCTAAAACTTTCATTGAGGGCTAATAGTCTATTGCAATGATGGCGAACCTTTTAGAGACCGAGTGCCCAAACTGCAACCCAAAACCCACTTATGTATTGCCGGGTGCTGGGTGGGCATGGCCCACTGGGTGGGTGTGGCCAGGGTGGGCATGGCCACCTGAATGTTACTCCTGGGGAAGGATGTCTGTTGGGGTTGGGAAGGGTTGGGGGAGATCCAGGGGGTCTCTGGCAGGTGGGGCGTTAGGTAGGAGGCTCGTCCTGCAGGATGAGGCAAGGCAAGGGAGGGGACAGGGCAGGGGTTAGGGTTAGGCCACCGCTGCTTTCCCCCCAGGATGGAGCGCCCCGCCGCTGCTCACACCCAGTGGTGAAGGTGGAGTGTGGGAGGCAGCGGCAGGTGTAGCCCAGGTGTGGCCCAGCGGCAGCAGCAAAGCTCATCCTCCCGACTCAAGTGGCCACCAGCAGCTCCTCAGCTCCATCTGAGTTGAAGAAACTGGAGATGCAGCCAGCAGGATTGCTCTCAATAAGGCGGGCACACATGAGCAAGCAACGCACCTGTCTCTTATTGCACCTCCACTTTCAACTTGGAGAGAGCTGAAGTACCCTAGCCACTACATTGCCTGCCTCCCCCTGTCCCCATGCCTCGGGCCAGTGCCGCCAGCAGCTTGCTCAGGACCATTAGGCCACCACTGCCTAGGAGAAGAGTGGTGAGGTTTTGTGCCAGCCGGCCGGCCAGGCAAGAAGTACGTCAGGGGATGGTGGCTGGCTGGCTGGGGAGGGGGAATCATGGCTGCTTGAGGCAGTGGCATTGGCAGCTCCCCCAAACCGGCCCATTTCCCCGGCTCTGTTACCAGTAGCAGCTCCCTCAGCGAGCACCCCACGGTCCTCACTGTCAGGTTTCCATTGCATAAGCTTCCTGGAGCTGAGGAGAAGTGCAGTTTACTGTGCTGCCAGGTAGGTCTGGTGGGTGGCGTTGCCTTCTGCTTTTCCTGCTGCGGCATTGGCTGCTGGTGTTGCCCTCCTGAAAGGAGGGTGCGGTGATTGGTTGGCGGCCATGCCACAAATGGGAATTGATCATCCCCCAAACCCCACCACTGTCAAAGGAGGAGGAGGAACAGGGAGTAGAAAGAGGGAAATTGGCCAAGCCGGCCAGGCACTGAAGCCCCGCTGAAAAAAGCACAATCACTTTCCAAGCCTGCCTAGCCCACATCAGCTTTGCTCTCTACAGTGATGGGTGAGCACATAGTAGACGCACACACAGACTCTGCTGTTTTCGGTGGCGCTTCTGATCAGCTGCAGCAACACTAACCTGATCGCTGTCAAAGGAAAAAAACGGAGTCTGCGTGTGCTCCTGTCTTGCCTGTATCAGCCAGGCTCTCCATGGCGTGATGCAGCTGATCAGAAGCGCTGCCAAAAACTGGAGTCTGTGTGCGTGTCTGCTATGCGCTCACCCATCAGCATGCTTCTCCTCAGCTCCAGAAAGCTTGTGCAATGGAAACTTGACAGTGAGGGCCATGAGGTGCTCGTTGAGGGAGCTGCTACCGATAACGGAGCCGGGGAAACAGGCCGGGTGGGTGGAGCTGCCTATGCCACTGCCTGGAGGCTTGGCAAAAGCCCCTGCAAACTACCATGATTCCTCCTCCCCAGCCAACCAGCCAGCCAGCCACCATCCCCTGACCTACTCCTTGCCTGGCCAGCTGGCTAGCACAAAACCTCACCACTCTTCTCCTTGGCGGTGGCAGCCTAATGGACCTGAGCAAGCTGCTGGCGGTGCCAGCCCGAAGCACGGGGGGAGGGGGAGGATTTTCGCTGCAAGACTCTTTAACTTCTTAAAAGTTTACTTGATGCAGAATGCATATCCTTCCCTTTCTGCATTAAGTTAAACAGTCTGGTAGCGAAAATGCAATAGCAGGGGGAAAATCCCAGTCTCATGCATGGGGAAACTGCACTACCAGCAGCTCGCCCAGGTCCATTAGGCTGTCGCCACCACCCGGAGGCCTGGCCTGCCCAGCACAAAGGAGGCAAAATGGCCAGCTAGCAAGCCCCACATAGTGGTGGTAGAGCATGCCCACGCTCAACAAGCCAAAGGCCACCCTGAGTGGGGAAAGCCGGATCCCCATTGGTGCCATGATCCCCCAGTCCCAGCCAGGATTGAGTGCCTCTCCCCATCTCTGCTGTCCTAGAACTTAGATTAGTCATGGGGACAATCTTATTAGTTGAATTAATCTGTTGTTTGTTATTCCAGTTATTTTAATGATGTTGATTTTTTTCCAATTTATTATTTGTCCCATAGTTTATTTTATTTTGGTGCCTTTGAGTCAGTCCTAATTCCTAGAAACTGCCTAAAGTTCCTACAGTTTTCTTGGTAAGGTTTTTTAGAAATGGTTTGTTATTACCTGCTTCCTAAGGCTGAGAGACACTGACTCATCCCAGGTCACCCAGTCGGCTTTGGCCCAAAAGTGGGACTAATACCCAATCAAAAAATTTTATCTTTATACCATTGCCACAGTATAGAAATGTAATAAAATAAATCAATAAGCCAATTAATTATGTATAGGATAAATGCATGATTATTTCATTTTTTTAAAAGTTACATATATGTATATATCTCTAACTTCCAAAAAATACTTTAGGGGAGCTAAATACAATTTGGGAGAAGAAATAACATGTATGCTAAGCTTCAACTATGTGTATCATTATTGCTTGGGGCTAGATGATATGATATTCCAAAAAACCAGTGCTATAAAGATACAATTTATTCTATAATTTCTCAAGTCAGTACAGAATGTAGTCAGAAAGCTGCCGTATTATCTTTGCCCTTTCTGGTGCATGCCATTTCTCTAGGGAGGTGAAGAGATGCAGAATAGCTGCTGGGATGCTAGGCTGCTGTGGCCCAGAATGGTCAATAGAATAGACTTGAATGGCCCACAAAACAGAATTCAATCAGTGCACATGAGCTTGTCCAAATGTTAATATTTGGTTAGCTGCAAATATTTCAGGATAATTTCAGCCAGAACTGAACATAAATGACAATTTAACATAAACAAATAAATTTGCTGATTTTGTTGCAGGATGATATGGCACATCAGATATAAAAAGTTCACAAATCTATACCTACCTTCCCTGGCTTGATGGGTCTCAGTTATGTTGGAATACACCTTTCAGAATTCCAAGTTATTTTGATCAATAGGTACACTATTTAGTGAAATTATAATCAATATATCTAGAAGGTAATATCTGGATGAGGTAACTACTGCAAAGTAACAGAATGTACTTCTGTAATTTTTTTTAAAAAAAAACTTATTTATGCTTGAGAAGAACAGGAAAAAAAATGAGCAAATATATTTGATTCCTGAAATACCAACAATCAATTAGATAAATTCATAAGCTAAAACGGGCTTTGGAGAGAAATATAGAAGCCAATAAACTTTCCTGAAAAAAAGAGGAGGAAAAAATCTTATGTAGGTTGACGCACAAGAAACAGAAAAAAAGCAGTTAAATTTGTCAACAGCTGGGTTTGCTTTGTGCACTTCAGTGTTAATCTGAGGAACTGGCAGTCATGGACACAACGTATTCATCCAAGTGCTAATGAAATCTGAGAGAATCAAAGAGAATTTTAAAAAGAGACTCCTGTCAGAAATTATGTGGGTCGGTTCTGAGCTAGATAAGTTGATGATCTAATTCTTCTTTCCTTCCTATATAAAGGGGGGAGGAGAGAGAAATCAAGTCTGTAATCAATTAATTAATTATTCCTCACATAAGATATAGCTTATGTAGAAAAAAGGTGGGCAACAGTAGCGGTGTCTCCAATATCACATTAGAAATACATCTTGAGTTGGCGTTTTTTCCCCATAGTATTTACATGCAACCTACCTTTCTTCTATGACACACCTCAAAAGTCCCCTACAAGCAGGTTCCAATCCTCCAATCACTGAACATACAAGACCTGCTTTGGATAAGCAAGTACTACACCACCTGCCTCCAGGAATATCATCTGATATAGTGTACGATAAATACACAACTCCCAAATGACTGCATGCATTTTACAAATTCAGAAGCACATTACCTTCACGTTGGTGTGCACAGCTGATTCTGGGGGATAGACAATGAAATGCCGGAGAGTAAAGCCATAACCGCCCTGAAGGTTCTTGTGCAGCACCACTGTCTTTGGCCCCACCCAGGGAAAGGACTCCACAGGGGGTGCATTGGCATTTGTGGCTGTACCATCTCTTTGGACCAGTTTTGGCTGTTGTTAAAAACAAAAAGATAAGAATGAGCACAATCAAACTTCCAAGAGAGAAAAATAAAATCACCTCCATCACCCATATAAATACTTGAACACAGATTTTTGGTGACTAAAACAGAATATACTTGACTAGAAATACTTTTCCAAAGAGGGGATGGGAAAGGAACAGTGTTTTTAAAGGTCTTAGCAGTAGATATTCCTGGAACACATCCAGCTCCTGGCTTCAGTGGCTCCTTCCTGACAGAAACTGTTTTCTTTTGTGGGCAGAGGGATCTACGTTGGAGAGACAGACTTCAGCTTTTCCCAGTGAATCCAGTTTGCTCTAAGAAGAATATTATTTTTCTTACAAATTACTGTTATAAAGTTATGGAAATTTTCTATTGAATATATCATCTCCCTGGAGTTTATCAAGTTGGATAAAAGTAAGATTAAGAGTGAAATGATTAATGTCTTGTAAAGGAAGGAAGGAAGGAAGGAAGGAAGGAAGGAAGGAAGGAAGGAAGGAAGGAAGGAAGGAAGGAAGGAAGGAAGGAAGGAAGGAAGGAAGGAAGGATTTTTTTACTATATTAACTTGGAATGTCCTAACCAGTGGTGGGATTCAAATATGTGAACAACTGGTTCTGTGTTGATTACGCTTCCAGAAGTCCATTCTGGGCCTGGGCAACAAAAAATTAGTTAATGGTTCTGCAGAAGTGGTGTGAACTGGCTGAATCCAGGCTGAGGGGAAAATTTTAACTGGGGTTTTAATGTACAGGGTGAATTTAATGCTTTTTAAATTGGTCTTAACTTTTGTATGCTTTGATTTTTAATTCCCTGTAAACCGCCCTGAGTCCTCAGGGAAAGGGCGGTATACAAATGCAAATATTAAATTAAATTAAATTAAATCCCACCACTGCTCCTAAAACATTAGTCTATCTGAAAAATCATGAACTTCTGCATCCAGAATGAGTTCTGTATCATTCATTGGAGACAGAAAAGAACAGAAATGGGCAGAATTGGACCCTCCGACTCATAAGCAAGTAAGACCAGACATAACTACTAGACCCCTGTCTGTTCAATATATATACTGTTGTGTAGTCGGTTCTTTGCAGGCATTGAATGAGACAGAAGTTCAAAACAGCAACATGCTTTACTGAAGGTCAAACTGAACAGAAGCAACAAGGGAGCTGCTGCGCAGCTATTTATATGGTTGGCTGATAGGCGGCGACCAATAGGTTTGAAGCATAGGTTTCCCGCCCAAAGACCTACTTAGCCGGCTGGAGACAACCAGTCTGGGCCGGCTAGCAACCATTACAACATACACATGAACTAGCACTTAGCAATTGAATGCAAACAATTAGCAAGCAGTGTAACAAGAGAAAACACTTACAACATATACAAAAAGTCAATACATTACACCCCTTCCCCCTGGATGGAACACACAATTATTTGGTTACAAAATCTTGAAGATATTTGGGCGGTCTTTGGGCTCATTCAGAGCCTCGAAGGGTTGCTGGAATCTCCCGGTCTATCAGTTCATCTGCCGTGCTTGGTAGACCCAGGCTCTGTGGTTCGGTGGAGTCAAAACAACTCGAGTCCCTTTGGCTGGGCTGTCCCGGTTGGCCTAGCCCAAAGTCTAACGGTGACACTAAATCGGCATGGCTGCTGCTGGGTGACTGCCCAGCCCCTGCGGTCCGGTCGGGGGAAGCACTTTTATGGCCCCGTCCCTGTTCTCTGTTGCGCACAATGTCTCAGGGGGTCCGAACTGCTCTGCTGAAGTGTGAGGTTGTGTGCTCCTGGTCTGCTCCCTTTGGAAGTCCTGAGCCAATGACTGTTCCGCTAGTCGTCAGCACAACTGATAGACATGTCGGCAAATGACTCACCCATCTTCCAGGACCACCTCATAGGAGAGTGGTCCTGACACTTTAACAACTTTCACTGGTACCCACAACTGCCCTTGCCCATAGTTCTGAGTCCAAACATGGTCCCCCACCTGTAAATGCCTAGGTGCCTTTGGGCGTGCCATGTCAGAGGTTACTCTAACTGGGTGCAGTCTGTCCAGTTTTGTTTTTAGTCTCTTGCCCAAGCGCAGCTTTGCGTGGCTCTTCCCAAAAGTCGTACAAGGGTGTTGTATGCTGGCATAACAAGAGGTTGGCCAGCCTATGGTGCCAGTCCCCTGTAGTAAGGCATTTAAGGGACTCTTTGGTTGTGTGAACCATCCATTCTGTTTGCCCGTTCGATGATGGGTGAAAGGGAGCCGATGTGGCGTGCCTAATGAGATTGGCCCTGAGGAAGGCCTGGAATTCTGACGCAGTGAACTGGGCTCCATTGTCAGAGACTAAGACGTCCAAAAGCCCATGCGTTGCAAACAGTGACCACAACACTTGGATGGTCTTTCCAGTAGTCATATTGGGAACTGAAACCACCTCCAACCATTTAGGGTGGCTATTGACCACTATTAAAAACAACTGTCCCTGAAAGGCCCCGGCAAAATCTACATGGATTCTTGATCACGGTGTGTGCGTTTCCTCCCATCGGTGGACAGGGGCCTGCGGCATCTCTGGTCTGGACTGTTGACACGTGTAACACCCATGTACTTGGGCCTCCATAGCTTTATCCAGCCCTGGCCACCAGAGGTAGCTCCTCGCCTTCATCTGGACGATGCCCGGATGGCCTTCGTGTAGAGACTGGAGAACTTTGGGCCTGAGTGAACTGGGGACTACGAACCTGCTGCCCCAAAGGATGCACCCCTTGTGAGCCGAAAGCTCATTTTTTTCGACTGAAAAAACTCTGGAACTCAGGGCCCCCGCTATTTTCCAGCCACCCTGTGTGAATCCAAGCCAACAAGTGACTTAGGATTTTGTTGGCTGCCATTTCTGCAGCGACATCTCCCGCATGTAGGGGAAACTCTGGCAAGTCTTGAATTGCTGAAATACGTGCAGCTGGAGCCAGATTGGGCTCCACATGTGACAATGGCAAACTGCTAAGACCATCTGCATGGCCCATCTCTTTGCCGGGTTTGTGAACCAGCCTGTAGTCGTAGGCTGAAAGGAAGATAGACCACCTCAACATTTGTGGTGACATAATTTGAGGTGTCTGCTTGTCTGTTGTGAACAAGCCTAGCAAGGGCTTGTGGTCAGTAAAGACCGTGAACTGCCTCCCATATAAATAGTCATGGAACTTCTTAAACCCGGCCACGATGGCCAAGGCCTCTTGGTCGATATACATGTAGTTGCGCTCTGCTGAGGAAAAAGTCCTCAAGTAATAGGTGATGGGTGACTGCCTCCCATCCACTGACAAGTGACTCAGCATAGCTCCAACCCCATTTGGGGACACATCACACACGATACAAACTGGCAGCTTTTTGTTAAAGTGCGTGAGCACTGAGTTCGAGGACAACAATGCCTTAACTGCCTGAAAACTCCTTTCGTGGAACTTGGTCCACTGCCATGGGGAGTTTTTGTCTAAGAGCCAGTGTAGTGGCTCTGCCACTGCAGCCTTGTTGGGGAGGAATGAATGATAAAAATTCAGGAGGCCCAAGAAGGCTTGCAGCTCTCCCTTGGACCTAGGGCTTGGTGCCAGCTGAATCGCTTTCAGCTTTGACTCTGCAGGATGGATGCCCTCAGCATCGATTCTAAACCCAAGGAATTCTGTGGATGGAACCCCAATCTTACATTTGTCTCTCCTTAATCTAAGTCCCGCGGCGCAGAACCACTGAAGGACAGCAATAAGCCACTCAGCCAGCACTTCTGTGTACTCCCTGGTGATGAGTACATCATCGAAGTAGAGGCAGACCCCCAGAGTACCCTTGAGCATGCACTCCATGATCCCCTGAAAAATCCCTGGGGCTACACTTACCCGAAATTGAAGGTGCTTTATCTTGAAGGCCCCCCTGTGCATAACAATCGTTTGTGTGGCTGCCGGGGCCTCGTCCACCGGCAGCTGTTGGTAGGCCTGCGCTAAATCTAATTTAGCAAACACGCAGTCACCTTACGACACCAGAATATGGCTGACGACTGGGACGGGGTATGCATAGTGGTGTAGTGCCTGGTTAATGGTACACTTGTAGTCAGCACATATTCGTACCTCTCCATTGGCCTTGAGTGGCATCACAATGCCACTCCCACTCCCCACTGTCTACAGGCTCTAAAACCCCGACTAACAAGCTTGTCCAGATCTGCATCGATTTTATGCTTTAACGCAAATGGCATATGGCGGGGCTTAACCCAAATTGGCACAACCTGGGGATTAAGTTTAAAAGCTATCGGAGTGCCCTTGTACTCTCCCAAAGTTGGGCCGAAAACATCTTCAAATTCCTTGCAGACAGAAGACAAATCTGATGTTTGAATGCCGGTGACCTGAATGCCCAATGCATTGAACCAATCGAGCCCTATGAGGCTCGTTTGTTGGCCATCTACCACAATAATATCTAGCAGGCCTGAAAATCCCTTGAACTTCACCGCAAGTGTGGCCTCACCCTTGACCGCCACTCTGGAATTCTGGAAGTCAGTAAGTAGGATATTAGATGGTCGTAGCTTGACCCATCTGTTACTACAGCTGCAAACGTGCCAAAAAGTTCAGATGGAGATGATGGACACAGCGGAGCCTGTGTCCAGTTCCATTTTACATGGAACGCCTTGAAGTTCGACCTGCAGTCGCAACTTCTGTTTAAGAGGTCAATGGGTACTCATCTGAAAAATGCTCCGGCAGCTGGAGCAGAACCCTACTCAGTGTTGCCCCGGGGCCCCGGTACCTCTCCTGAAAGTCTTGTCCGGCTGGCGGTCCCTCTGGCGACCTCGACAGACAGCTGTGATGTGGACTGGTTTTGCACATGCCCGGCATGTGGCTGTTCTGAAACGGCAATCCATGAGTTGATGGCAGCCTTCACAGCCCAAACACCTTGGGAACAGAACTGACTTGTGAGCCGGCCTCGTTCCTCTTTCATGATGCCACTGAATTTTGTCGACTTCATGGTCGAAGTCAGTGTCTTCCACTCATTCAGCATTCTCGTGGTGAACGGTTTCTGTAGATGCTGTGCTTTTGGAGGACCGCAATGCCTTCACGGCCCCTCTGTCAGCTTCATCTGCCATGACCTCCTTTAAGGCCTCTTGAAGTGAGAGAGTCTCCTTCGCAAAGCATTTTTGTTGGAGCTCTCTGTTCCTGAGTCTATAGACTAAGTGGTCTCTTAGTCACTCCTCTAGGTCAGAGAAATTGGAGAGTAACAAAGCTTGATGAAGCGCTGTGATGAATTCTGTCTCCGACTTGCCGGGTTGTTGTTCGCATTGTTCGAAGGCATGCCTCCATGCTATCACTGAAAGCTTTGGTTCAAAATGGTCACGTAGCTTCTTCTTTAGGTCTGCCTACGTGATGGTTTCCAACGGTGCTAGGGCGACCAAGTTCTCTGCAATATCGATGGTGGCTGAGCCGCACACACATAGGAGGGTCGCAGCCTTCAGCCCATCTTCGCTGACTTGATTTGCACGCAGATGGTTTTCTACGTGGTAAATGTAGGACGACCATCTCTCTGAGTGCATCATGTTGAATTCTTCGAGCTTTCCGACCTTCGCCATGGTGGGAAGTCTTCGCAGCTTGTGTCTCGCGTTGCCTTGTGCTGCTGGCTTCTGCATAGGCCCTGGGACTGATCCTCACAGCGGGGTGGTCGCCAGCGTGGCTTGCTAGGCAGACCAAGGGGTGTGTGAAATGCTGTTCCCTACCAGGCTCTGTGCTGATCTCACCCCCTAGTGACTTCAGGCTCTTACAGTGAAGCAGCACATCCCACCCTAGTCGCCAGTGTTGTGTAGCCAGTTCTTTGCAGGCATTGAGTGAGACGGAAGGTTCAAAACAGCAACATGCTTTATTGAAGGTCAAACGGAACAGAAGCAACAAGGGAGCTGCTGCGTAGCTATTTATACGGTTGGCCGATAGGCGGCAACCAATAGGTTTGAAGCATAGGTTTCCTGCCCAAAGACCTACTTAGCAGGCTGGAGACAACCAGTCTGGGCCGGCTAGCAACTGTTACAACATACACGTGAACCAGCACTTAGCAATTGAATGCAAGCAATTAGCAAGCAGTGTAACAAGAGCAAACACTTACAACATATACAAAAGATCAATACATTATGTATACCTCATAGGATTATTGTGGAATAAAATAAAATAATCTCCAATTATACTTTCCAGAACTTTTTCAAACTAGAACTGCATTTATGTTATCCCTGGATTGGTTCAGGGTCTGTACGATTGCATGCTATCATCTCCATTCTGCAGTAAAGTCAAATAATTTCCAGCTTCATTCTTATACCCCCAAACTATTGTTGATAAAGTTTTGTCAATTAAGTATTGAAATGTAGCCAGACGTATAAGAATATTTGAAAGAAGTGAGGTTCAACTTATTCTTCAAAGCATCAGCGGGCAAGACAAAAAACAATGGTTGGAAACTAATTAAGGAGAGACACAACCTGGAATTAAGGAGAAACCTCCTAACAATGAGAACAATTAACCAGTGGAACAGCTTGCCTTCAGAAATCATGGGCACTCCATCATGGTAGGTTTTTAAGAACAGACTGGATAGCCACTTGCCTGAAATGGTACAGGGTCTCCTGCCTGAGCAGGGGGCTGGACATTCAGCTCTATGCCATGCCATGCATTGCCATGCCACGCCATGCCATGCCACACTATGCTATTCCTTGTCCTCTTGTCTTAATCTCTTCTCCCTCAGTTTCTAATTACACTGCCACATTATTCTCAGACTAGCCTTTTGATACTGAATAACAAATCAGTTTTCTTTTACATCACCAAAGGGAAAAATCAGTGTAAATTAAGGATAAGGAAGGGGGAGTTGCTGCTTGGATTCAGATTTTTTTTTTTTCATTTCTATATTTGTCACCTGCACTGTTAAATCTGGAAATCTAATTATTCCCAGAGTAACAGTCATGGGGTCAGTAGTGAGGTACTATAAAAATGATTGTTAGGGTGGCAAAATGAAGGTACGGAAATATCCTAATAACATTAATAAACCTATCCCAGTGTCAATTCCCACTCCAATCCTATGTATAACAATACACCCTTCACAATTCACAAAGTCAGATGTAACCTGTCCTTGTAACCTTTTTGGTCCCTGACACAATAAGCAGGTAGCAAGATAGAATCATGGCCTAATCTATCGCTTATCAAATTGAGGAAGATTCTATTTTTATATGACTATTGTTGGTTTCTAAGCTTTATGATAACAAAGGACAGAGGCCTCTCCAAAAACAGCTGGACTTTTATGAATAATAAGGATCTAGAGACAAAGGTTCTTGAACACTTGTTGAACAAAAGCTGATATTAGTATGTGCTTGGAGAGGGAGAAAAAGTATGCCTGACAACACCTTCAAATCCCAAATAATGAATTCCAAAGAAGTTGGATTTAAATGCCTATTTTCTCAAAAAAAAATTCCAACTAGTGAACTTCTAATTTTTTTTTTTTATTAAAAAGTTTTAACACACAGTTTATCTTTAACAGTCCCCCCTCCCCTCCCTTCTCCCTCCCCCCCTACCTCTCCCCCCTCCCCCCCCTCTCCCCCCCCGACTTCCCAGAGCTAAATACAAGGTATATATATAAAAAAGAATCATAAACAACCATATACTAACAACCATAACCTCTAAAATCCATCACTCTCTAGCTTATATAGGATAGGGTAATCCTTAATAATATTAAATATATATAGAAAAACTAAAACAGAAAAAGAAGAAAAAAGAAGGAAGACTTATTCAAATGCTACATGAAACTTCTTAACCTTATACTTATTCTGGATAAACTCAATCCATTTTCTCCATTCCATAATGTAACGTTCTTGCGAGTGATCTTTCAGATAAGCCGAAATCTTCGCCATTTCTGCCAGGTCGGAGACCTTTAAAGTCCACTCTTCTATAGTCGGCAGTTCCTCTTTCTTCCAATACTGACCTATCAAAAGTCTTGCTGCCGTAATTAAATTTAACATCAACTTAGTGTCCACAACCGTAGCGTCCATGATTATTCCCAACAAGAAAAGTTGCGGACAAAACTTTATCCTTTGCTTAAAAATCTTCTGCATATTCCACCAAATTTTTATCCAAAAAGCCTTGATCTTTTTACAAGTCCACCATACATGAAAATATGTTGCATCTTCATCTCCACATCTCCAGCATTTTGGCTGATAGTTCGGATACATACTTGCAAGCTTTTTAGGATCTAGATGCCATCTATAAAACATTTTATAAAAATTCTCTCTTAAGTTTTGAGCTTGTGTAAATTTTACGTTCCTCACCCAAATCTTTTCCCACGTGTCCATTGTAATAACTTCCTGGATATTTTGGGCCCATTTTATCATACAATCCTTAACAAGCTCTGTTTCTGAGTCAATCTCTATCAATGCAAGATATATCCGTTTAATGTGTGCTGGACCCTGATTTCTAATTTGCTTTATCAGATTTTCATCAGTCATTGTAAAACCATTTTTCTGATCTTCTTTCCACCTGGCCCGTAGCTGAGTATATTGAAACCAATTTTGAACAATCTTCTCGTCTCGCAAGAGACTATATGGCTTCAAACACCAAACATTTCTTTCCAAGCTTAGAATCTCCTTGTACATAGTCACATCATGTTTGAAACCAGCATGTATATTTTCTATTGCGTGTTTTGGAATTGCCCACAATGGTATCTTGCAGTCTAGCTTATGTCTGTACTTCTTCCAAACTCTCAACAATGCCTGTCTTAAAATATGCACTCTAAACACATTATCTACCTTCTTATCATACAACAAATATGCATGCCAGCCAAACAGCAAATCGTGGCCCTCAAGATTTAATAATCTCTCTTGTGTCAAATTAATCCAATCACTTATACCTGTTAACGCAGCAGCTTCATAATATAATTTAAGATTAGGCATTTTAAGACCACCTCTTTCACGAGTATCCTGCATAATCTTAAGTTTAACTCGTGGCCTTTTCCCTGCCCAGACAAATTTATTGATACCTCTCTGCCATTCCTCCAAATTAGAGTCTTTCTTAAGAACCGGTATCATTTGAAATAAAAATAAAAATTTAGGCAGGACATTCATTTTTACTGCTGCGATTCGCCCCAACAGAGACAATTGCAGTTTTTCCCAACTCTCCATTTCTTTTTGGATTTTTCCCCATAATTTTTCATAGTTATTTTTATATAATTTTGTGTTAGAGGGCGACAAAAACACCCCCAAATATTTAACCCTTTTGACAATCTCAAATCCCGTTAATCCTTCTAGAAGGGCCTTTTGCGATACTGTCATGTTTTTAGCCAAAATTTTAGTTTTTTGCACATTAACTTTAAATCCAGAAACCTTCCCATATTGCGTTATTATCTCCATCAGGTCCACAACAGAACTCTCCGGCTGGGTCACTGTAACAACCAGATCATCTGCGAACGCCCTCAATCTATAATCCTGATCTCTAATCTGTATACCCTTAATTCTTTCCGAATTTCGTATTTTTACCAATAATATCTCCAATGTTAACACAAATAACAAGGGCGATAACGGACACCCTTGCCTTGTGCCCTTCTCAATATTACATACTTCTGTCAGGCTATTGTTAACTATTATTCGGGCCGTTTGTTTTTGATATAATGCCCTAATTGGTTGCAAAAATTTATCCCCAAAATTCATTTTATCTAAAACTTTCATCAAAAATTGCCAATTCAATTGATCAAAAGCTTTTTCAGCGTCTAAAAAAATTAGCGCCGCAGGGATCTGGTTGTTCCTTTCCAAAAATTCCAACACATCTACTATATGCCTCACATTATTTTTCATTTGCCTACCACTAATAAACCCAGTTTGATCCCCATGAATCACCCGTTGCAGAACCCTCATCAATCTGTTAGCCAACACCTTGGCAAATATCTTATAGTCTGTATTTAATAATGATATCGGTCTATAATTTTTTACTTGAGTAGCATCTTGGTCTTCCTTCGGAATCAAAGAGATAAAGGCAGTTCTCCAAGATGGAGGCACCTTTCCCCCTCTCTGGATTGTCTGGAACAATTCCTTTAGCGGTTTAACCATCTCTAATTGTAAATTTTTGTAGTAGGCCGCAGTCAAACCGTCTGTACCTGGCGCTTTGTCAGCCTTCAACTCCTTAATTACTGTAAATATTTCTTCTTCTGTAATCAGTTGATTAATCTACTCTTTTTGTAGTTGTGTAAGCACCGGTATGCTAGCATTCTCCAAATATTCATCAATGTCTTTTTCATTAATCTTCTCCTTGGCATATAATTTAGAATAAAAATCCACAAAGGCTTCCTTAATAAAATCCTGTTGAAACACTATTTTTCCCTTGTGTTCAATTTTATCTATATTAGAGGCCCTCTGCTTTTTCCTTAGTCTATAAGCTAGCCATCTACCTGGCTTATTAGCATTGCAAAAAGTATTATGCCTGGCAAACCTCAAATTGGTTGCCACTTGATCAGCCATTAATTTATCAAATTGTCCTCTTAATAGCTTAATAGCCTCCTTAGTCTTCACATCCAATGGATTCAGAATCAAAGCATTCTCTTTTTCCTTAATTTCATTCTCCAATTCTTTCCTTCTAGCTTCCAAAGTACGTCTATGTTTATTGTTCATATATATCAACACTCCTCTCATATAGGCCTTGCTAGCATCCCAGACCATATCCATAGAAGTATCCTTATTCATATTAAGTTCAAAAAAATCCTTCATTCGCTGTTTACACTCTTCAACATTTTTCTGGTTTCTAAACAAATTCTCATTTACGCGCCACGAGCGCCTATCTCTGTTGTCCTTATTAATCTCTAACCATACTGGGCTATGGTCAGAAATAGCTCTTGCACAGATCTTCACCTTTTTAATCCTAGAAAAAAAATCATTAGTCAGCAAAATAAAATCAATCCTAGAAAAAGATTGATGTCTATCAGAAAAAAAGGTATAATCCTTTTCATGCGGGTGTATGTCACGCCAAATATCTCGCAATTCCAAATCATCCTTCATTTCAAAAAAAGACTTAGGCAATCTGGCATGACACGGAATACGCTTAAAAAAACCAGCCTTATCCATCTGTACGTCCACTACACCATTCCAATCCCCCATAAAAATAAACAATTTGTAATCCAACTGGGTAAGCTTTGTATGAAGTAAACTAAAAAAGTCAGCCTGTTGTTGTTGTTGATTAGGGGCATACAGTCCAACTAAAAGCGTTTTTTTGCCTTCTAGCAACAAGTCTATCATTACGTATCTTCCATGCTTATCTGCTTCAATTAAGTCCGCTGTTATGGCACTTTTAATATAAACAACCACTCCATTTTTCTTATTCATTGCAGAGGCAACAAAGTGCGTACCCAGTCTTGAGTTCAATAAAAGCTTTTGGTCCATAGCCCTAATATGCGTTTCTTGCAAACATATAACATCAGTCTTAAATTGTTTTAAATATAAAAAAACTTTCTTTCTCTTCTGAGGCGAGTTCAATCCATTAACATTCCAAGTCAAAAATTTAGTCGCCATTCTCATCGCCCCGAAGCTTTTGAAGCACCTCACCAATGGCCCTGCCGCCTTTAGGCCGCGCTCCTCCCACTGCTTCGCTGTAAGTGCACTTTGAAAATTCCAAAAACTTCTGCTGGTCTTGTTCTTTTATTTGTTTTGCTCTTTTTAAAGCAGCACGCGTCACCCTCTGCTCTCCAGCGTCAGCCAACAAAGTTGTAGTTTGATCCACTCCTGCACCATTCTCCTCTGTCTGTCCATCCTCAGCCTCTTGAAGTTTTCCTTCTCCAGGTCCCTTTGCTGCTTCCAGAAGTGATAGTGGGGTTGCTTTTAAAACATTATTGTAGAATTCACGCGCCTGTGCCACAGTAACCAGACGGTATCTTTTACCTTCATGCATTACCACCAGCCCTACTGGGATCTCCCATCTGAACCTTATGTCACGTTGTTTAAGTTCCTGCACCAGAAATGCAAAGTCCTTTCTTCTCCTTAAAATCTTTGGAGGAATTTCCTTTAAAACCAAAACTTCTTGATCAGCAACCACTACTTTGGTATCATAGACAGCTTGAATTACTTCACCTCTAATTTCTCTTTTTGTAAAATAAACCACCACATCTCTGGGTAGCTTCCTCTGTCTGGCAATCCATGAGTTTACACGAAAAACTTTATCCATACATGCCTTTATTTCAGATGCTGGCTGTCCCAATACTGCTTCCAGGGCTTCAGAAATCAGCTGTTTTAGATCTTCTTTAATATTTTCTTTTAAGCCCCTAATTCTAATAGCATACTGCATCTGGTAAAACTGAACAAGGCTTAACTCTCTGTCCACTTTATCTTCATTCTCCAATACCTTAACTTCTAGTACAGCATTTTTTTGAGTCAAATCCTCCACTTTTTCTTCCAAGCCTTGTACACATTCAGCCACATTTTCCACTATAGACAAAATGTCTACCCTCATCGCACTAAATTTCTCTTCCATCCTCTCATCTATTCTCTCCTCCATTTTCGCCAGTTTATCAGTCTATGTTACTAAAATTACCTGGGCATGCTTTTCAAGGGCATCTTCTAAATCTTTCGATGTCAATGCAGCAGGAGGAAGCAAGGCTTGCAACGATGTCTGTTGCACCGGAGAACTTCCAGCACTCCGAAGAGTTTTTGAAGGAGGTTTAGCCGCCATCTTTTACTTTCACTTATGACGCACTTTCACTTTAAATTTTAAAAATCCATCAAGCTCGAGAGTAAATTATAATAATCCTCTTCACCTTTTCCTCTTGTACCGCTCTGCCTGCTCCTTTTATTCCATAGTCTTTCCTTCAGGCAGGGGTGGTCGCAAACGCCTGGCTCTGCTCCAAGAAATCCGGAGCAGAGACGCTGACCAGCTGGGAGCCACCCAGGCTACGGGGGAGTTCGATCCTTCAGCCGCCCAAGCTACAAGCTCAGGCGGCCCCGGAGAACTCGACCCCTACCTGGGGCCTCACCCCCTCCTCTTCTCCCGAGGAGGGGGCTTCCAATTCACCCGAACAGCTGATCGGCGCTGTTTCGGGTGAAAATTACTCAGCTGAGCCGCGGGCAGCCCGAAAAGGCTGTCTCCGGCGCCGCGCAGCCACCGGAAGTCCGTGAACTTCTAATTTTTTGAGAGACCTTATAATAAAAGGGAATTGCTTTTTATACATTTCTTCCCTGAATTCAATAGAGATGCATTTGCAATTTCGCTTTTATCTTGCACTGAGTTCTCAGTTTAAATTTCTAAAAGATGGAAGGAAACAGGATGGAAACAATACAGTAGTGTTTGAAAATTGCTTGGCAGTCTATAAAAGCTTCTTTCTCTGTTTCCCAAAGACAAAGTCTAGGGTGATGAATTAAAGAGTGAAATCGAAGGAATGAGCCCAGAGATATGACACCTTGGGGCTAAAGAAAAGAACTGGTCTCAGCATGGAGGTAGGGGAGTGATCTGAGTGGAAATTCTTTTTCCACATCACTGCTACTTGAGTCCTAAAAAAGAAAAGAAAAGAAAAGAAAGGAAAAATCTGCCAGTTTTAAATGCAAGCAGATTTTAACACAAACAAGGAAAAAATTGCCACGCTGTTTGCAAACTATAGCTGTCTGAATAAACCACACTTTTATTGCCAAAGTCCCTACCACCACCACTTGGTGTAAGATTTTAAGACAAGGGAGCTCCCCCCAAAACCACATTCCATCAGCAAACCAGAGGAATGCATCACTCAAGTCTGACATGTAATCTAAAGGCTCTCTGTCTCCTTTCTTCTCCCTAAAGCTGTGGGATGCCTGTCGCTTGCAATATGACACTGTATACTTTAGGATAGAATTATGCCCTGGGAATTATACACCTCTTTGTCTCATCAGTTCAAACCACATGGCTTGCTATCAACTTTGAGCTTTTGGAGGAAATCCAAGAGGGCAAACAAAACTTCGAAATATTAAATATTCTTCATTAAGAGTCAATGCAGGTTAACATAATCAAAATGTATACAGGAGAATTGAATTTGTGATCAATATTAACTATTTATTTAGTCAGATGTTTTATATACTGTTTTGAAACAAAATGTTCTCAAAACATAAAGTTGCTTATAAACATGTTTCAAGAAAAGCTTCAGCCATAATGGATTTCAATATTCAGAGGTTCCACATTAGGTCAATGATGGAGAATAGATTGCCTTTGACATGAATGTTACAGATTTCTGTACCTTGCTCTGCATCTTTGTTACAGGTAGTCCTCAACTTAAGACCAGATGCTTAGCAATTGTTTAAAGTTCCAAGGACCTCCCCAGGAGAATTTATAATCTGGTTCTAAAGTTCCTCTGATGCCTCCTCCCCACAGTCAAGTGACTGCATGTCAGATACCTGGCAACCAGCCTCCATTTATGGCCATTTGCAGCATCTTGCAGTCAGATGACCATGTCTTTTCAGTTTTGGACAAAACTGGCATAGATAGATTAGATAGATAGATAGATAGATAGATAGATAGATAGATAGATAGATAGATAGATAGATAGATAGATAGATAGATAGATAGATAGATAGACAGACAGACAGACAGACAGACAGACAGACAGACAGACAGACAGACAGATATAGATATACACAGGGCTTTTTTTCTCATAGAACGCTCAGAACGGAGTTCCGGCACCTTTTTTGGATGGAACCTTGTAGGGTAGGCAAGGCGGATTGTATGACATGTGTGAGTTCCGGCACCTTTTTCTTTTACAAAAAAAGCACTGGATATCCAAATATACAAATATATAGATATAAATATAGATATAATATATAGAGAGATATTTATAGATATAGACAGTGGTGGGATTCAGCCGGTTTACACCACTTCGACAGAACCGGTAGCCAATTTTTTGTTGCCCAGGCCCAGAATGGCATCCACACAGAGAACCGGTTGTTCACATATTTGAATCCCACCACTGGATATACGGTAGATATAAAGATGTAGATGTATCAGGTAAGGCTATAAGTGAGTGATCTATGGATGTCAAAATGAAAGAGTTGCAGCTGCATCTGGCATCCCCTGTAACACAGAGCTTCATATTTGCTCTAGGTCAGACATGTCAAACTTGCGACATCATGTGATGTCACGCGACGTATTGGAACTTTTCCCCCATTGCCAGCAATGGGGTGGGCACGGTTTCTTCATGATGCATCCGACCCGTGGGCCGGCAGTTTGACACCCCTGCTCTAGGTCAACAAGATTTTCATATAAGCCATTCAACCCAGCTCTGTGATGGTTAATAGGTAAATTGACTAGAAGCAATTGGGGGAAAACAAAAATTCCACATTAATCAATAGGAAGATCCTAACAGTTACCAAAAGTTATGGTTAATCTGGTAGGGGGGAAAAACACAAAAATCTCAACCTCTGGACTTTGACAGCATACAAACAAAGCAAACAAATGATTTCAATTCAAGATTCTTTAGTGCCTAAGCAAGTTATCCATGGGCCTGCCTCTCAATAGCCCCACTTATGTCTTCCTCGTTGTGCTTGTGAAGGGAAAAGAGTCACACATTTTGAATGCAAAAGGTGGTAAAAGCAAAAGCAGAAGATCCTCTCTGTGTTAATGGAATGTTTCAGAGAGCTGCCAAGAAGCAAAGCAGCAGACAAGCAAACATTATGTAATTCCACTTAGCAATTACATAGCCACAGGGGCTTCTTAAAAGGAAAACAGTCCCAGAAACCACTGCTTCTTCAGATTCTTGCCTTCTCCTACAGAAGACAAAAAGAGATCCTCTCTGTGTTATGCTCTTTACTCAATCCCTTCAAATCATTGATATATCAGGCAATATTTCCAGGTTAACTTAAGACAGAAAAATGTGACATATAGAGCTTGCTATGATCAGAGCCCAGTACTATCTGGCAAGAGAAATAGCATATTTCTAAACAAATATTTTCCAGATCTGCTGCCAAGTTTTTAAACAGCAATGTGAACCTTTTCTCCCTCCAGCTAACTAAAGAAGATATAGAAAAATGAATGCAATCTGCATCACGTTTCCTCTGTTGAAGCCAAATGCACCTTGTGACTTGTAGACGCACTTCACCAAAAGGAACAGGCATTTGTATGTTCTCACCTATGTAGAATATCATTCTTCAGATTACACTTTCCTAAAATATACTTCACTTTTTTCTTTCTTTGATATATTTGCACAAAGGATACAAAAAAGCAAAAGAGAGAAGATTAATCACAAAAACATATATTATAGCTACTAAAAATTGTTTTAACTTATATATTAATATATTAGGCCTGTTAGCTTGCATCTGGATATTAAACAATGGTTTATTGCCTGTCTTTTACGATACAGTATTGCTATTCTTGTAAAAATGACATCCTCCCTTTTAATAGCAATCACCTGTCTCTTAATCCCATTTATTAATCTAAACAAAACTCTGTTCATTTTTTTCATTATAACACAGTTAGTTTGATCTTCAGTTATAGACCAAGGATGCTTCAACAGGATGTTAATATTTTGGCAATTTTGCTTTTCCCTAGAATACGCTGTCTTCAGTATCTGCACATTAAGGTGAGGGGACTCTTAGTAATATCCATAATTTTAACCCAATCCTTTTAACTGAAACAAATCACCATCTTCAGAAGATAGTTTCAGATGGATAAGAAATGTGTTCCATTTAATGTTTTAAATTAATTTATCATATTTGTAGTTCCTGAATTTATAGGAAAATTGAAATGCAAAAATCAATCCTACCTACATTAATCAGCTGGAAGGTACCTTGGAGGTCTTCTAGTTCAACCCCCTGCTCAAACAGGAGACCTTATATTATTTCAGACTAGTGACTGTCCAAGTCTCTTCTTAAAAACCTCCAGTGATGAAGCACCTACAACTTCCAAAGGCAAGATGTTCCAGTGGTTAATTGTCCTCACTGTTAGGAAGTTTCTCTTTACTTCCAGGTTGCTTATCTCCTTTATTAATTTCCATCCATTGTTTCTTGTCCTGCCTACAGGTTGCTTTGGTAAATAAGTTGACCCCTCCTCACTGGTGATGAAGCCCATAATTTAAGAAAACAACCATATAACAATGTTTAAATGTAGCAAAAACAAATTCAATCCTTAAAATATTTGAGAAAATTGTTTGGAAAATGTACATATTAAAAAAACACACACAAAAGTATATACCCAACTCAGAGAAATATGTATGAAATGGACATGGTTCCCACCTTGAAGATTTCAAAAAATCTTTAGAAACTTGGCTGTCCTCCCAAACCTGGAATAGGGTTAGCATGTGTAGATTTTTTTTTCTTATAAAGTTCCTGTGTGTGTGTGTGTGTGTGTGTGTGTGTGTGTGTGTGTGTGTGTGTGTGTGTGAATTATAATGTCAATCCTTATGCATTACTTTCAATTCACAAAAGTCAGAAATTAAACAAAACAGAACATGACAGATTTTTCTTCTATATACTAAGAGGGGTCTCTTAGCTTTTTCTTCCCAGTAATCCAACATTGAACATGGTGGATCTCATAGGACAATCAGTTTAAAGCAAGGCAAAGTCAAACAGTATAATTTTAAAAATAATTTTACTTTGATATGGAGGCTATATAATCATAGGCATGGGAAGAATGTTTGTACATGTATGCATGAAATTGTGGGCATAGGTGTGAAAGAGGCAAGTTTTGTATGTCTCTCTGTATGTGTGCGTGTGTGTCTGTCTGTCTGTCTATGTGTATGTGTGTATAATCATAGATCTATACAAACATGAGTACATCTCTCACCACTGCCAAAAAGACCTATATTTGTCCTGGGATAGTTCTTGGGTGTCAAATACTTGCCATCTCTACATAAAGAGAAATGGCATACAAAAACAGAAGTAGATTAGTTTACTTTAGTTATTTAAAAAATTACACACTGACAGAACAAAGAGAATATATGTGATACTGAAACCAACCAGATACAGATACTATGCATTTCTACTTTCAAGGCTAAAGCAAAGAAGCAAAGAGAAAGACAAAGCAGATACAATCCGCAGAGATTTGGAAAGGTGTTTTTATGAGAACTAGCAGGTTACCAGATTATGATGGGGGAAGAGGCAACATAAAGAGTTAGTATGATAAAGAAATAATGCACTTCAAGAGGAAAAGCAGGCCCCCAACTGACAATTTTAGCATAGCCTCCTTTCAGTGAGCAGGTGCAATGTACCAAATGAGCAATTGACAGTCAACCCCACTCCCAAACCACTTTCAACACAACCCCCTTTCAACCTCCCTGAGGCAGTCAACCTAGCTTGAGTCAAGCATGAATATTCTGAGCAGAACAGCAAAAGAGCAAAGAGATCAGGTGGAAAATGCAGATTCATCACTCAGCCCTTCCAGCCACCCTCCCTCCCTCCCAACAGCCTCTGTAGGAGATGAACCAGAGTTAATGAACAGAAAACACAAAAGAGCTACTTTATCCTGGGACAGGATGCCTAGATACTTACAATGGTTCCCAACTATTACACTCTACTGGCTCACAATCCTTATCTTTCTGTAACGAAGCCCTCCCACCATTTAGAAGAGAAGGCTGTTGCCTCATATTCATGAAATTAATCTCTCAGAATCATTCTAGGAGCAGTCATCATAGACCTCTTTGTAAACAGGATCATCTCTACTTATGAAAAGATATCTCTCCTCCTCCTCTTTTTCTTTGGATATTGATGTTCATGTGTATAGTGTATATATTTGCAATTAGAGTGTAATAATAGCATCTACCGTGACTTTAGCCATATACTAGTATCATTAGTATCATTAAAGCCAACATAGGAATTTTTACCTATGCAACAGCAGTTATAAATAGAATAAAATATACCCACATAGGCTAGGTCAGTTTTTCCAACCTAATGTCCTCCAGATCAGAATAAATAGTTCTATTTCTTCTTTGTCACATTCAGTTTAACCAAAAGTATACTAATACACACACACACAAAGCCAATGACATTCAAATCAGCATATCAGATTTAGCATCTCAATTGATTTCACAACACATATACAAAGTGGACTCATATGTCAGTAAGCATAATGAGGCTGGTTTGGGTTTGGTTTGGTTTGCATGAAGTGCAAAAAAAGGTATGTATGTCTTAGTTCTGTGTACAAACAAGATTACAATTTAAACCATTATCAGTTAAAAATAATTATGTGTGAATGAAGACCCAGATGACATCTTGTTATATACTTGCTTCCATTCATTCACACTTTTCCCAGCAATATCATGCACAACTACTACTTTTCATGAGCTGTCTCCTCTTTACATCACCTTTCTTTACTTCATGATCCCTTTGTCCTCCTTTTTTCAATCCCTTCCATCTTTTCTATCCTTTCCTACATACAGTAAGTCCATTCATGTACTACTAATGGATTAAATCAGGGGTTTTCAAACTTGGCCTTTTTATGACTTGTGGACTTCAACTCCCAGAATTCCTCAGCCAGGCACGCTGGCTGAGGAATTCTGGGAGTTGAAGTCCACAAGTCATAAAAGGGCCAAGTTTGAAGACACCTGGTTTAAATGAAGATAAAAGATAAAGGTACCCTTAAGCCCATAAAGTTATGTAAAGTGCCCATCCATGTAGCTTGCTTAGCAATGTTGTATAAATGATCTGCCATTTTCTTCTTCCAGGGTTTTTTAAACTTTCCAATCCAGCTAACAACATTGTAATTTTGTGATAGGCCAAAAACAATTGGGTGCTCCTTATTGGGAGTGGGGTGGGGAAATGGAGAAAAATTAGTAGAGAATAAATGGCTAAATCAACAGGCTTTCTATCACCATGGCATCCACTGTCAGACTCACTAGTTGATGAATGAGAAAAAGCAATAAACATAAAGTAGTTTCCACTTTATAGATATCCCTTTAATATGGGACCACAGAAAGAAAAGGAGCCAGCAGGATGTGGCTGCTGATGGACACCGTCGATCCACCTGCCTCTGTGTGTGGGGGCTGATGGTGTCAGGCAGCAGCCGCCCCGGCCCTTGCCTTGCCCCATTGCAATGGTACCCCTGTCCTGCCTCACCTCACCCTGCAGGACGAGCCTCCTGCCTACCACCCCACCTGCCAGAGACCCCCTGGATCTCCTCCATCCCTGCCCACCCCCCACAGGTGTCCCTCCCCACGAGCAACATGAAGGTGACCACACCCACCTTGGCCACACCCATCCAATCTGCCATGACCACCTCAGCCACGTCCATTCAGTGGGCCACGCCCACCTAGCACCCAATGATAAATAAGTGGGTTTTGGGTTGCAGTTTGGGCACTTGGTCTCTAAAAAGTTCGCCATCACTGTACTATAACTGCATGCAGAGAATATCTACCCAAATATCTATTTACTAAGTGCTATGCCTACTTACCTTATAACCAGCTCTTTCAGTTGTTGCTTTGTCCAACCCATCCTACCAACAATGCTAAATATAAGTCATTCTGAAACAATTTTCTCTAAAAATCATTCTTTCTTGATGTGCTGCTTTTGTTACTGACATATCACCCAAACCAGTTACCTGAATGAGTTCATAGATGAACTTTTAGGTTTTAAGTATTATGAAACCATTGCACCACTGCCATCAATCATGGCAGGAGGCCACGAGGCTCATCATGCCATCGTGCCACTGCTGCTGCTGACACTGGAGGTGCCACTTGTGCCGCTGTCGCCACTCGCAACAAGACACCATGTGGGTCATTGCACTGATCGCGAGCAGGTGCAAATAATGTGAGAAGCCTCATGGTCTCTTGTTGCGAGTGGCGGCAGTGGCTTGATGCACCACGTGGCATGTGGTTGCAAGCAGCCACAGAACTCAGGCAGCAGTGCAACAGGTGTCAGAGCAGCGGTCCTAAGGTAAGTAGGTAAGACATCTCCAGAAAATAAGACCTGATACCTCTTTTGGAGGAAAAAAAATATATAAGATCAGGTCTTATTTTGGGGAAAACACGGTAGTATATTGGGAAATGGTTGCAGTCTAACTTCCTTCATGGCTTATTAGTTTACAAGTTTATATTTGGTAAATGAAATATATGAAATTCTGTCCTGTTTTTGAGGTATAATATGTACACTATATAAGTATAATGGCTCTAATTTATTACAGGAACAATTGTTCTGAACAAACAATAAGAATACCAGTCAATATTGGGCATTGAATACTGGAACCAGTATGATTTACTCTAGATTCCACCTGCATTATAATAAAACTATCCATAAGTCATGTTCTTAAAGCATGGAGAGAAACAGTAATAGTAATTGCTTTATAGTTTAACCTTATTTAGCCCTGATAACTAAAGGTTGTGTTAACTACAACATGTCAAGTACAACATCAGTGAGGAAGGGAGCAAGAGTTCAGAGACCAGCATGTGAATAGCAAGAATAGAAAATAGAAGAATCAGAAGACAAACGAGGAAAGGGTAAAGTGAGAGGTGTACAAATTCAGAGAGCAAAAGTATTATACAAATGTATACTTTTTTTTACAGAGAAAATGGTTATTTTAGAGCTTTAGAGGCCAAAAGGGTGTTGCAAAAATAATTGATCAGTGAAAAGGAGAGAGAAAGGGAGAAAAGAGAAAGGAAGCAAGAATTGGGAACAGAAAAAGCCTGGAAATGGTGCTTATTCAAAATTGAAGATTGTGGGACAGAAATTGAACACACTTTCAAATCAAAGGCAACTCATCATTTTAATTAACACATTATTATAATTATATGCACATATACGTCTGGCAATTTTGCCTGCCTCCAACAAACAAAATAAATATCGGAGTGGGAGGTTGTTAGCAGACACTGTCTATGAGTGATCCCCCCCATCATATTCCACCTAAAGGAAAAGTGGAAATACTCATTGCAAGAAATGAAAATTGGGGCAAAACTGCCAGACGATAGATACACTGTTTTATATATACCTTGTTCAGACAAAGGCACACCATGTCAGGCAGAACCTCCTCCCTCCAAAACACACACGGACACACACAGAGGGAGGGAGAGAGACGTTTTCCATAACACTCTCCACCCCAGGGGAAGCTTCTCACCCAAACATAAACAGCTGTTTTGCTGGTAATAACCCTGAACAAAACCATGAGCTGCCCCAGCAACAAAGGGGCAGATGGTGCCTTTGAACTCATGGGCACTCATGCTTCCCCAAGGACAGGGCAAGGGTACACATATATACCATTCTTTAATAATTTATTCTGTGTATATTTACATAATCATACTAAGGCGCTCAGAAAGATTAAGCTAGATCCTTTCAAATCACTGAGTAAAAGGCAACCTCATTGCTATCACTTCCCTGCTTTGTTTTCATTGCACTGCCCCATCCCCCATTTCTCATGCTTTCTTGCTGACCCTCTCTTCCACTTAAACTCCCCCCAGCAACATTTTTGTCTGCCTTTTCTCCTTTTGCTCATTTCTTTGCTTTTCGGTTAGTCTTTCCCACCAAAAAGCAGAATTCCCTTCAATGTCAACATCTTAGATTCCCTACTTCCTCATATTTGTAAGCTGCACACGGAGAAAGTTTTTGTCTGGGTTCAAATTCATGCAAAGATGCAAAAGATGCTGATACCACAATTATTTTAATAGGTGTTAAGGACAAACAAAATATGAGAAATCAATATTGTATAAAGTAATTGGGACAAGATTATTGTACACAAAAAACAATGGAAAAGCAATGAAATGCCTATACTGGAAGACTGGGTTATAAAATTAATTGGACTTGCAGAAATGGTGAAGCTGATAGTTTTGTCAGAAAAAAACAAACAGACTTTTTAAAAAAGACTAGAACCCTTATATGGACTTTTTGCTGAGAGAAGGAAGAAAATGCATTTATTATTATGGGATTTGGGGATTAAAAATGAGATGAAGAAGAGAAAAATTATAAGATGACAATTACTTTGTAGAAAGAAGGGCAGAAGTCACAATTGTTTGTGTGTGGTTTTTTCCAATTTCTTGTTTCTCTATCTCTTACTTTCTATCTTCTTGTTTTGTATATTTTATTACATTAAAAAAATTAATTAAAAAAAGAGAATGGTCATCATCTTCAGATGCATTTTATGGCAAAATAATGTAGATGCCCGCTTGCAATATGTTGTTATCATTGCAATTTTTTCTGCCTCACAATTACTTCCAATGAGATGTTGCAAAACCAAAGCAATTACTACCTCAGGAGGTCAAAAACTGACTCATAGGTCAAGGAGGGATCTGTGGCTTTCCTGATACTATTGGGTTCCTTTCATTCTTGCTATTCTGAGGTTGCTAGAAGTAATATCTGGACCACAGGTTCCATGCCACTGTGATAAACAATCCTATATTTATATAATATCAAGTGAAATTAACCAAGAGAATCCAGTCTGGTATCAAACAATGAGGCAAAAATTCACTTTTAATTTAGGAAACATTACTTATGGTTATTCGTACTGTGGGACATAAATGGGAAGAAATCAATGTTCACCTGACAATTTTAACAAGTGCAAGTTTTATATGTATTATAAACATTTAGACAAATTATAAGTCTGAAAAATATTATACATATTTAACTATCACTGATGAAAACCGACAGAAAATGTGAAATGTGAGCCAGCCACCTGGAACATTTACACAGTCAACAAAGTAGTCGCAATGGAGGAAATTGTAAAAGCCTGCTGTTTATCATTCCTCAAGCCCAATTAAAAATGGAGAAAATAGCAGGTTTGGGGATTCAGGGTAATTACAATAAGCTATATTTTATCACAACAGACAACTCTGTCTGCAAGCCTGCTGCCCCTGAGGCAGTTGCTTGCTATGCCACATCAGCTGGTTTGCTTCAGCCTAAGGGACGCCAAAAGCAACTCCATTAAATGTAGACTGAGATTTGGGAGAAAGGGTGTAACCAAGTTGGTGGGTTAAAAGTGACTTCCTTCTCACACTTAGTGATAGCTTCGCTGGCATATTCATCACCCTAAGCAGGATAATAAGGTTGGCATTTGAATAAAAAAGCATAAATTAAAAAAAGCAGGACAGTGTCTACAATAGTTAAAATTTAGGAACTATTTTCTTGCTGCTTTGTAAAATGAAGACCAAGGAGAAAGGAGTTCCCTATCTTCTAGTTCTATCTATAATATGTCTTGTCTTGCCAAGCATTTTATTTCTGAACCATTTCCCTGATCAGTTAGAAGACTTGGCATACTCTGCCTTTATGTGGTTTGTTTGAATTTAGTTCAGTGTGCTATGTAAACTTACTCTACTAAAATTTATTTTAAAAACTGTAACAAAACTTGGTGAAATTAGATAAGTCACAAGTGTCAAGATCATTCTGTGACATCTGAGCAATTTAACCAGTGGAACAGAGGTTTGCAAATTCTGTTTTTTAATCAGATAAAAAATCAGATAAAAATTAGTAGGACTAAGTAATATAAGCATGGAGAGGGACTGGTTAGAGATGAATGGAGAGACATTTATAATGCTGAAATTAAATTGGGGATTTAACAGTAAATATAGGCACCTAATGAGAAGGAAGGACTCACTGGAGAAGAGCCTAATGCTGGGAAAGATTGAGGGCAATAGAAGAAGGGGATGACAGAGAATGAGGTGGCTGGATGGAGTCACTGGAGCAGTAGGTGTGAGCTTAAATGGACTCCAGAAGATGGTAGAGGACAGGAAGGCCTGGAGGAACATTGTATATAGGGTCGCGATGGGTCGGACACGACTTCGCAACTAACAACAACAACAGGCAGAAAGCAAAGGGCAAATCTTTGAAATTTTAAAGTGTATTAAAATTGTATCATTTTTAAGTGTATCATTTTTCACATAGCATCTAGACCAGAGGAGTCAAATTGCTGGCCGCGGGCCAGATGCGTCATGGTGAAACCATACCCACCCTATTGCCAGCAATGGGAAAAAAGTCATGATATGTCACAACACGTCACGTGACGTTATGAGTTTGACACCCTGATCTAGACTAATAGACTCCCAGAAACCTTACCATCAGTTTTAGTATGAAATCTTTGAACACAAAAATCCAACTGCCTCCAGTAGTACTTCCTTTGTTGCTGAAGGCTTGTAAACAAGAAGGTTTTAGATGAAAAGGGCAATGAGGGGTTGGCTCTTTCCCCAGCCAGACTGCCATTCTTTACTCACAGCTATTTTCTCTAATTCTAGTTTATTGCCAGTCATGTCAGGATCAAGTTAAAGGGAGACAGATGGGATTTCAAAATCTAAAGCAGCAAATCAACCATTTTGTTAAGGAAGTTATAGGAATAAACCTCTCCCCAAACCACCATTACCTCCAAGCATGTTATTTTTACAAAATAATGCAATTATAAAAAACCCTCATCTTCATGCAATTTCCTACTGCCTTTCCTTTCCAAGACACCACTGAGCTTCAAACTATGAAATATTCTGCTTCATTCCTGATCAATGATAACACTCTACACAAGATCAGTTCAGGAAAAAAAAGATAAAAGAGAAACTGACATATGAAAAAGCTTCTATATACCTAAGAAAATTTTAGCATTATTTCAGCATAGTAGTCCTCATTTAGTGACCAAAAATGGGACTGGCGACTTGGTTGTTGTCAAGCAGTCATTAAGTGAAACTGCAATTCTGCTTATGCTCTTCTTTGCTTTACAGAACTGTAAATACAAGGCCTGGTTGGTTATAAAGTTTCTTTTCATCACCATTGCAACTGGAAATGGTTGTTAAATAACTCAGTAACAAGGACTATCTGTGGTTCCTCCCACCCTAGCTACTAAATTGTTATATATTCAGTACCAAGTTAAATTATGGAGAAGAAAGAGAAGCTTTAGGTCTGCAGAATCAGGATTAGAAATCAGTACTTTGTTTCACTTTTTGTCCTCAAGCTGCACCCAGCCTGCCAATATTTCTATTAACAAATAATAGAACTCTTAAAGATGAAGGGAAGGTGGCTTCTCAAAATCATCTTTTTGGAATAGCCATTTCATAAATGACACAGGTGAGAGAAAAGGACTGACACTCTAATACATGGTTATAATGCTGGACCTAATTTATATAAAAACACTTCAGATATAAATAATATTCATGTGTACAGGTAGATTAGTAAAAGGGCTGATATATATTTTTGTGAAATCATTTGGGAATGCATTTTGATACAATGCATTCAATACAACTAAGTACAGGCTTTGCTACTTGGAGCAGATTTGCAACTTAAAAGAAAACCAGTTTGTTGTAATGATTAAGGTGCTTGGCTAGAAACTAGGAAACTGAGTTCTAGTCCTGCCTTAGACTTGAAAGTTGCCTGGGTGATTTTGAACTAGTAACCCAACTCACCTCAGTTGATTGTTGTTGTAAAGTGAATAAGAGGAAGAATAGGTGTTATGTACAGTATGTTAGCTGCCTTGAGTTATTTTTAAATTAATAAAGGCAGGATAAAAATCTAATAAATAATTTTAAAATAAGATACTGATATTCTAATGTTTTTAATGGTCCTAATTTTTATGGGTCTAGTTAATAAAACAAGTAGCAGATAAACTTTGATAAGATTCTCATTCTGACAAATGGGCTCTTGGCAAATACAATTATCCTCTCTTGTCAAAAGCAGATGCAGCTACTAAAAACTCCTCATGGCTTCATTAGCTAAGCCCAGTGGTGGGATTCAAGTATGTGAACAACCGGTTCTCTGTGTGGATGCCGCTTCCAGAAGTCCATTCTGGGCCTGGGCAACAAAAAATTAGCTACCGTTTCTGCCGAAGTGGTGCGAACCAGCTGAATCCCACCACTGGTTAAGCCCAAAGTAATATTCAAATGCAGGAATGACATCATTAACAGCAAAAAATAAAGGATTCATAGTCAAGACTGAAATGGGGGATTGGATATCATCTGATTCAATCTACTGCAGAGGAAAATAGTCTTCAGCCTTGTTATTAAAGCCAGGCATACTCATTTGCAAATGGAGTTAGTGGGTGTGTTTGCTACTGAGATAGATAGCTTAAAAAGGTAAAGTTTCCCCCGCACATGCGTGCTAGTTGTTTCCGACTCTAGGGGCCGGTGCTCATCTCCGTTTCAAAGCCGAAGAGCCAGCGCTTGTCCGAGGACGTCTCCGTGGTCATGTGGCCGGCATGACTGGACGCCAAAGGCGCACGGAACGCTGTTACCTTCCCACCGTAGTGGTCCCTATTTTTCTACTTGCATTTTTACGTGCTTTCGAACTGCTAGGTTGGCAGAAGCTGGGACGAGTAACAGGCGCTCACTCTGTTACGCGGCACTCGGGATTCGACCCGCCAAACTGCCAACCTTCCGATCGACAAGCTCAGCGTCCTAACCCACTGAGCCACCGCGTCCCTTTCATAGATAGCTTAGGTACAGTCTATATATATATATTCTGTCAGTGATAATTGATTGATTATATATCATTAATTTATTGTCAGCTTTTGGCAATTTTTCTTTAACCTGGTCTTTCAGGTCCTTTAATGGATACCCATCACTACTGTAATGAGTCTATCCACCTTGCTGACAGATGTCCTCTTCTTCTTTCCTTCTACCTTTCCTAGCATTAGAGTCTTTTCTAAAAGCTAAGTCTTCGCATAATGTATCCAAAGTAGGGTGATTTGGGCCTCTAATATTTATGACTTCCATAAAATTGCATAAATAAAATAAATGTACATTCTTTTAGTGATTCACTGATGGATACTTCTCTAAAAGTTGATTAGGTTTCTATGCTGTCCAATTATGTCCAACTTTGAGCAACCTACAGATCTCTGAAACAATAAAATTAAAACAAAAGATAACAACATAAGCCATCAGATCTGGTAGGAGGTATATGTTATAGGCCCTGTCTATCAGAGAGTCCACCTGATAGGACCCAGAAGATGATGAGCCTTTTCTGACATGGCTCCTGCCTTGTATAACATTCCTTCCAAGTTGAGATTAGCTCCATCCCTACCAGCCTTCTGGAAAGCCTTTACATTTTCCCAGCAGCCTTGGGGAACCCATGGGAACAGGGAGCCTGCAATATAGTTATAGTGTGTTTAGGGTGTTGCTATTCTCCCAGTCTTAATTTTACTTAAGTTTAATTGTGTTTAATAGTTGTTTCTACTTGTTTTAACTGTCTATTGTAGTATGCTGCCTAGAGTCACATTTGTGAGATGGGTAGCTATATAATTTGCCAGATAAATAAATTCATGATGCAGTAATTACACTCAAGTACCAAAGAACTACTGTAACACAATCATTATTCAGGAGAGACTAAGATGACTTTCCCTCTCCAAAGCTAAAATTTTGCTAAAAGATACTAGTCTTAAGGGCTCTATGAAAGACTAACAAATTCAGGACTTGTTGGTACTGTTCCAAACAAGGCAGTCAGCAGCTGAGGAGACCCAACCCTAAATCCCTGGAAATGATATTCTGTCATGGCTGGGAATCAAGAGAGGTCTCTTGTCCAGATCTCAAAGAATGAACAGAGAAAACTGGGAAAAAGCAATCTACAGAGAAAGGGGCTCCAATCATATTTTATGCAGTGGTGGGATTCAGCCAGTTCGCACCACTTCAGCAGAACCAATAGCTAACTTTTTGTTGCCCAGGCCCAGAATGGACTTCTGGAAATGGCATCCACACAGAGAAGCGGTTGTTCACATATTTGAATCCCACCACTGACTTTATGCATATATAGACTTTGAGCATGCTCACTCAAGACAAACATTTACAGTAGCCCAGTTCCATATAGTCACCCTGGAAATACCAGGGATCAAACAATGTAGGATTTTATAAGCCAGCACTTTGAATTGTACCTGAAAAGCTATCAGTAGCACAGTGGTGATACAATCATAGCTAAGTCACTCAAAAGTGTAAGACTCCTTAGCAAGATCCATGGAAGTCATGAACAATCTTCAGTAGGATGCAAAGCCCAGATTGTCCCAGCCAGAAAGCCCAACCCCTAATGCTGTGCATTCTGTCCACAATTGCACAGTCTCCTTGGAATCTTTTGGAACCACCAATACAGAGGAAGAACTGGGGACTTGCACCCTATCATCCTTTTTTACACTCTGCTTCCCCTAGGAGTGCATTTATTGTCAGACCAGCTGATCTCCCTCCTCTGCCCTATCAGTGTTTCTCTTTTTTTCCATTCTCATCCACTGTCATTATATTCAAAGCCCTATTCTCAAAAACATGTCCTCAAAACCAAGCATCAGATTCCAAATTTTCCAAATTCTATTCCAAAAACCTTAAAAGACTTAGAGCAAGCATATCACCAAAATATCATCTTGGGGAAAAATCTTTGTATTTATTTCTATCAATAAGAAATTTTATCCCATTAATACAAAACTTTCTTGACTTCATATCCAGAAGAAAGTTTCTTCCTTACCAGATTTAAATGGAGTACTTCACTGCATTACAGACTTCCAACCAGTTAAGGCAACTAGGAGAAGAGCTTGGTCATCCCAGAAGGCAAACTGATTATTCTGAAGACCGTCAGTATTTCCAATAGTTTATAAAAGGGAAAAAAAACTACTACCAATTGCTGATCTCGGAGATGAAGTGCATCTATACTCTTTTTAGCTCAAAAAGACCCACATATACTGGGAATCCCCATTCTTTGTTTCCATTAGGCTGAAAGTTAAAAAAAAAAAGTAATTGTTTTCTGTCTCCTATGCCAGGGCTTTTCAACCGGTGGTACGCGTACCACTAGTGGTATGCGAGCAGCTGGCTGGTGGTACGCGTAGGACGGTTGAACAGCACTGTAAAAAAAAAGTAAAAAAAGTTTTTTACTAACCTGCTTTCAGCTACATTCCATTTCTCCATTCACTTCTCAGCCTCAGTCTCACTTTTGTGGGACAAAAAAAAAAGTTCCATGAGACTTTGTAACTTCTCGCGAGATCATGGAACTTTTTTTTCTTTTTTACCGATAGTCTCACAAACACGCGGGGAACGCTGAGAAGAGAACGGAGAAACAGAATGCAGCTGAAAGCAGGTTAGTAAAAAAATGCTTGAGGGAGGCGAGGGCATCTAGGGGGGGCGGTCACCTTACCCTGCATGGTAACGGGAGGGTTAACGGGTGTGGAGGCCCAGGAGCAGCTATGTAAAGCAGGCAGAGGGAAGGCCAGATAGATTGTGGGCGCTGCTTGGGGCAGAGGGTGATCGCACGTGCGAACAGGACAGTCACACACGGCAGAGGCACTGCTCGGGGCCGGAGGGGAGGCCGGGAAATTGTGGGCACTGGCGGTGGCACTGGCACAGAGGGCGAACGCACACACGAGCGGGACAGATGCACACAGCAAATTTGTGCTGTGGAGGGTGATCGCACGCCCTCCACGCCGGCACCACCACCAGTGCCTGCAATCTGCCCGGCCTCCCCTCCGGCCCTGAGCAGCACCTCTGCCGTGTGTGGCTGTCCTGTTCGCGAGGCCTTCTCTTGCCTATTGGATATCAGCAACCCAGATTTGGTAGCTCCACTTAAGACCTGTTGAAGTGATTTCTCTTCGCCAAATGGGAGATGTGACCCAGCGCCTGCCACCGCAGCTTCCTACTGTTCCCCATGTTTTTCAATTGACAACCTGTAGCTGCCCTCGAAAGCAGATGGCTGGAACGGGTGATCTAAAAGCCTGATCAGCCGAGATGTCTCTAAGCCGGGGACCTGGCTGCGTGTCGCTCATCCGTCCTCCTTCACCTGCCCTCCCGCCTGGTTGCGACGTGGAAACTCCCGTGCAGTGTTGCTTCCAGCTGGTGGAGGCTGCTGTGGTGGCGGGCAGGCGAGGGAGGTGCGGTGTCGGTGCCCTCCTCTCCTCCCTTCCCTCCCCCTCCTCTCCCTCCACTTCTACCTGCGGTGTCCTTGTCTCAGTAAACTTAAGGCTGAGCAAGCAAGTGGGAGGCAGCGTCCTCCGGGCGCGCACTGGGAGCCATGGGAAGAAGCAGCTGGCCCTGGGCAGAGCTGCCCCGCTGTGGCGCATGAGGATCTGGAACAAGCTCAGCTTCCTTCTTCCTAGCTCCCGGAAGCTGAAGCCCTGTGTGCCTGCTGCGGCTGCCATCTGGCCTGCCAGCTTCTCCTGGGGAAGGAAGCTGTCCCACCTCACCCCCGAGGTGTCTTCTCCCGCAGCTGTGGGAAGCAGCCTGACTATGCTTGCCTTCGCTCGCCGGCTTTTCTCTGCCACTTGGGCTATCCAATTGCAGCAGCTGGAGCAGCCCCTGAGCAGCTATGCTGGCTCAGGAATTCTGGGAGTTGAAGTTCATGAGTCATCAAAGAACCAAGGTTGCCTATCCCTGCCTTAGCCCTAAGGACGCACCTGACTTGGGAACCGGGTGGGTGTGCTGGCAAGTGAAGGCACCCCGCTCAAAAACCTGGAGCGGATTTCCCTTTTGGTCTGTGCAGGGAAAGCGGGACCAATTGGAGGAGAAGCTGCAGCCAGAGGCAGAGTCTGATGCATTCTCTCCGCTCTCTCCTCACTCACCCCCCCACCCCCCCTAGCCTTAGACCTAGGGAGGAAGGGAAGGAAGAAAGGAAGGAAAGAAGAAAGGTAGGGATAAACAGTAGCATGCCTATTGAAAAGTTTGGTTTCCCTCTTGCCCACTCACAATAGTAACCCATGGATTCCTCCCCCCCCCCACACACAGGCACCCTGCAACCTGAGGGAGGGAGGGAAGGACAATGGAAGGGAGGGAGGGAAGGAGGAAGGGACAAAGAAGGAGGAAAGAAAGGAAGGAAAGAAGGAAGGAAGGGACAATGGGAGAGAGGGAGGAAGGAGGGCACCCACCCTAGTCAACCCCCCCTCCACCAGAGACCCATGGATTCCCCCCACACAGGCACCCTGCAACCTGAGTGATGAGCTGCCCCCCTTCCCGCCATTGACTTTGCTTGTCAAAAAGTTGCAAAAGGTGATCACATGACCCTGGGACACTGTGACCATCCTAAGTATGAATCAGTTGCCAAGCATCTGAATGTAAATCACATGACCCTGGGGATGCTGCAACAGTCATAAGTGTGGAAAATGGTCTTGTCACTTTTTTCAGTGCCATCATAACTTCGAACAGTCACTAAGCAAATAGTTGTAAGTCAAGGACTACCTGTACTTTATCATTTTTTTCCCTTTTTTTGGTCAAGTTTTTGACAACTTGCTGGGTGACTGGTGGTACTCAGACATTACCTTATCCTAAAAGTGGTACAATGGGTGAAAAGGTTGAAAAGCCCTGTCCTATGCAAACAGCTTTTCTATATTTGAAATGCTGTTAAACTCCCCCTCCATTTTTCTTTTCTCCTAGTTCAGTAGAAGTTAAAGGCACTTTCAAGTTCTCCCCCACCCCAGGTTTTAGTCTATTGCTCTGCTATTTCCTGGAGCAGTTCAATCAGACAGTAACTAGGCCCAACCCTGTTTAGCTCCAAGCCCACAAAAGAGCATCCAAGTCCTGATATCTGCTGCGGCTCCTGGTTCCAAAAACAATTCTTTTACCTTGTTCTTATTCATCAAGCTATCCTTTGAGGTGTTCCTTTGCATTTTTTCTAACTTCAAATACATTTACTCAAGGGACATGAATATATTAATGCCTTTTTGCATCTGATACAAGTATGTACAGAGCTGCTCCTAAAATACACAGATACAGGAAGCCAAATGCCTCACTACCTATTTTAACTTAGCATTTGCTAAGTATATATTAAGTGACATTCTAATAATTATTGGTTTTCCACCTTATGCATAAATTTCCTTCATTCCTTGATATTATTATGCTTGCTTATAAAAGTCCTTTCTAATCTTAACAACGGCTACAACCTTTGTGTCAAAAGAAACATATTTGGTTTATTATTAGATACAGATAGTCCTTGATTTATGATCGGCCACCTAGAAAGCATTCAAAACTATAGAGGATTCCCCCAAAATTCCAAAGTTACAACCACTGCAGCACCTCCATGGTTGTTCACTTTATGATAACTGCAGAGACGCTGCAGCAGAACCCCCTGCCTATCTCCCCCATAGGGTCGACAAAGGCCTCGGATCTGCTTCCCAGCCCACTGGGCTCCAGATCCTTCTCTTCTCTCACCTTTCGAAGCTTTCCAGACATTGAATTAGAGAAAGAAGGCAGACTGCTCCATTCTTGGGCTGCGTGACACAATCCTGAAGCAGCAGCCATTTTCAAAGTGCTCATAGTTCAATGCTACCTTCCAGAAAATAGCCACTGCTTCTGGGATCATCTTATGTGACTGAGGAATGGAGCGGCCTAACATCCCTTCCCTAACTCGGGAAATTTGGAAAATGGCCGCAGAGTGAGAAGGGGATGTATGGGCCTGCTGGGCTGGAAAGCAAATCCAAGGACCCAAAGGGTCAGAAGCGGAGCATGGGATTCCTCAGGAGATGGGTAGGGCCTTGGAAAGCCTGGGACAGGGCCTGGGCTAGGCCTCTCAGGGCCTTCCCCCAGGGCCACTGACACACACTGTGCTTTGCTTAACAACCCGTGGGTCATTTAATGACTGTATTAGGAAGAGAAATGATGGGAGGCAATCAAGAGGGCACTTCACTTAATGTTAATTTTTATCAGACAAAAACTTTGTAAATTCTAACATAAATCTTAAGATGAAGTACTGAAAGACAAGTGGGCAGCCTAAACTTCAGCCTATGAATTTCAGAGACATTGTCTTAGCTTTGCATGTAGATTCATTAGTAACTGCTAAATGCAAGCGTGTATCTTAGTCAAATTTCACTACTTCACTGTTCAAATTTATGAAGTTCACAAAAGTAACCGTACCATCCAATCATAGTCTCAGTAGCCTCTCAGTTTCCTTATATTTATGAGTGATTTCAAAGCATCTAATCCAATCTTTTGCTTGGGTAGCTGAAGGGCTTACACAAATATTAATGTACCATCTTAAAAAAATTAAAAGGGGCACCCTATTTGCAGAAGACATAGATTATGAAAAATGCCCATTTCGTCCAAACACAGGAAGTATCTTTCTAAGTATCTTTCTAAGATTATGCAGTTCTAGTCTTTGACCTTTCTTAAGAAGGTCTGAACCTTCTTCCTGTGTTCACAGCCTCAGTGCTTATTTGATATTTGTGGAGTTTGCCAGTATCTCCTTTAACTGCCTGTCTGCCCTTCTATCTCTTCCCACTTTTTGATGTCATCTCTCCTTGGCCCAAAACTTGGCTTCCACTTGACCCCTGCCCTTAGAATGACCTGCCTGGAGATATGTGCCCCATACAGCACCATCTAACTCCATGTTAAATTCTACTGACAACAGCATTTCTGCATCTGATTGCAGCTTTGAGCTGATACTCTTTAGTCTTATAATCAGTCTTAAAAAGAAGTCATGGTTGGAGAAAGGAGAGGAGCATTCAGAACTGCTCTATTTTGGATCCAGCCACATGGACCACAGCCCTGGATCATAACTTACATTAGCACTTGGAAAGTAAGAGGGAGGTTGGAAAAGAGCCTGCGTGCAAATTATGGAGACAGAGATAGGAATTGTACAATTCTGAAAATGCTGCTAAAGAAAGAATTGAAGAGTTTGAGGAAAGCTTGTTGGCAGGGAAAATACAATTTAGAGGAAAGGGAGAGGTGAAGAAGGGATATCAGGAGGATGTTTTAGGCTCAAACAACATAAACACAAGTATGACACAAGATAACTAATGAGAAACCAAATCTCAAGTGCTGAAACATTTGAAATTGGAGCCCATCTTTCTATGTTTATTCTCTATGCCCATCCATGGAAAATGGTTAAGCCGTGGATACTAGCCTCCAGTATGTTCTCATATAGAATGAAAACAGCCAGTAAAAACAAGATGGGAAATCATTACGAACAAAATAGTTCTTGAATGATGCATAAATTATTTTTATGACTAATTCAAGAACCCAGCTGCCTAAAAATACAGAAGCTGCTCTAGACTAGTTTATCTGACTGAAAACCTAAAGAGAAGGAAGCCCAACTGGTCTGACCTGTATAAGTAACTCAACACACTTTCACCTTTCCCAAATAATATCTGATTTGGAACTGAGCTGAGTGACTTGGCTCCCTAGGAAAACAGCCAGTGTGGGTTCACCCTCTCCTTCATGGATGGCAGATCCCTGGGCTCAGAGAATGCAGCCCAGGACAAAAGTCTAACCCTCTCTGAGCCTGCCTGTCAATGTCTCTTTTCTGTGCCTGGCTGGCCCCCAGGTCATTCTCCATGTGCATTTTGTCTGCTCTGCAGTTTGCCTCCTATTGTCAATGGACTCAGCAGCTTACAGGAAGAGACAGCGGATGTGGATGCACTGCAAACCAAGCACACAGATTAAAACTTTGCACGAGTGGCCTCTTGTTCATTCATTTATACTAAATGACCAAAGTTCCTGATAACAGGAAACAAAAGTTCAGCAGAGGAAGTAGAGATGCAGTGCAAAGTGCAGAAGGTTTCTGCAGCCACATGCACTCTCTTCCTTCCACATTACGACTAAAACCAAGCTCCACTGTTGCTTTTATTATATAACTGTGTCAGCTATGCCAACAGCAATAATATTATTTATTTATTTATTTATTTATTTATTTATTAATGGGACTTATATCCCACCCTATCTCCCGAGGGACCCAGGGCAGCTAACAACAACAAAAATTAAAGGTCTCTGTACAGTAAATTAAAATTTAAAATTGAAATAAATTAAAGATTAGAGTTAAAATTGTAAACATAATTAAAATCCCTGTCAGTCCAGGTCAGCCAGGTGGAAAAGGAGTGTTTTGAGGCCGCGGCGAAAGGACCGGAGATCTTGGGCCATCCGAAGCTCAGGGGGGAGCTGGTTCCACAGGGCTGGCGCTCCCACAGAGAAGGCTCTTCCCCTGGGGGTCGCAAGCCGACATTGTCTAGCCGACGGTACCCTGAGGAGGCCTTCTCTGTGTGAGCGTACTGGGCGATGGGAATTTGTTCCCGGCAGCAGATGGTCCTGCAAGTATCCCAGGCCTAAGCAATGTAGGGCTTTAAAGGTAATAATAATTATAATAATTAGTACCAATTTACACAAGTATATGAACATGCATTGCACTCCTCAAGTTAACAGAAGCATTTTTTTTATTCCCAATATTTTCCTAGAAAAGCAGAGGTGCTTTTTTCTGATCAATTGAGTGTTGATTCACTGGTTGCAACAGTAGTTGACCAACCAACTTGTTGCCCAAGTCTGATGTTTTGGGCTGAAAAAGAATTTTTTCATGTCTAAGACAGGACTAGAACTCACAGTCTCCTGGTTTCTGTCCTAGTGCCCTAATCACTAGACCAAACTGGCCCTTCAATCTTTTTTTCCTTCCTAATATTTTTTCTACAAGTGCAAGTTCTTTTTTTTAATCAATATTAAAGATGATCTTCAGATTTAAAAGAAGTATAAATGTACACCCATTTCTAGTATCTTATCTTATGGGAAGCTCAATCAATAAGAAGTTTCTTGATAAAGATCTCAGTGCTAATACATCCAGTAATCCAATCAACTCCATATTTAGGTGTTTGCATAGTAGACACAGGCCCTATGTCTGTGTCTCTGCAGTGAGTGAGTGTCCCGGCAAAAGACTTTTTGTATCAGACATAGAAATACTGTGGGCTCATGGAAAACAATACACACAAAGGTTGCCAACTATATTGGAGGAAAAAAACATACTGCTTATAACTACTGCATGATGCCATGATTTAATCATATTTTGTTAAATAAGAAATAAACCATGGTTTGCATGAAGTATGAATCGTAATCTTTTTCTGCCTTTGTTTGAATGAATCCTATGACATTAGTTCATACATATCTGTAATTTTTTTTCAGAAAGAAAAGTAAGATGTTTTCAACAGCATTACCACTAACACATAGTGAAACTCCTGCTACTTTAAACACAGAAATGTACAAAAATTGGAAATTTGAACTTATTCAAACTTGGAATATCCTGTTCTAAATCAGAACACCCATTTTGAGCACAAAATATCTGTCTTCAGTGTGAGATTGACTGTTTCAAACATTTGGGTAGAGTTCCAAGTTCAAAATACTTTCAAAATGAACAGAAAAAAATGGTTTCATATTTAAAGTGAGTGTTTATAACTTAACATAGGGCACCTCAAATTCAGAATTATTTGAACAGCTCACATTTGAATACTCCTAGTCGGGAACAAAATTAACCACAAACTTTTTTGATCTTCCATAAAAATGTCCAGATGATAAAGAAATATCAATTCATTAGCACGTTACTCTGATTTAACGCCTTTATGGGCCATAGCAGACAATAACGAGAATCTCTTCGTTCTCCAGAAGTTCAAGGCATCCACCCTTCTTCAATTTCCCCCCAAAATAATAAATAGATTAGATTGAGAGATAGAAACTGGCTTCAGCTTCAGTGACAAAGGGTTAGAATTATCGAGTGGCTCATTTATTTAGTTATACAATCTATATTTTGCCTTTTGTACAGGAAGACAAAGTAGTACAACCTCACTTTCTCCTCTTATTTTCCCATAACAATTGTTGAGATGAGGGTTGGGTTAAGCAAGTATGATTGGTCACTTGGTGATCTTAAGCTATCTTACCATCTGGCTACCTTGTCTTCAACAAGTAGTCAGCTCAGATTCTGAAAAAAATGGAAGGACATGGGCAGGAACAACACACTAGAAAAGTCACACCATAAAAGTGATGACAAGTCTGAAAGAGAGTTCACCATACCTTGTCCACAAATAACTCGGCCCCATTTTCAACTACATTCAGCTAGTATACCCCAAGGTTTACATATAATCCTCCAACAATGGTATCTGGAATCAGGTTTTGCTTAATCATGAATTTGTGCTGATCTTTAACAATCTCTTAATTGGAATAACTAGGAGAAGTGCAGTGAACCTTTCAATGTTTCTGAATAATGTATGAATATATTATCACTTGGGTTCTGAGATTATTTCCCTCCATATCAACCAACAACTGTCAGATCAAACTCACATATATTGTAAGAGGTAATTCCCACATTTTTCCTGAAGCTAAAACTCAAATACTTTGGCCACCTAATGAGAAGGAAGGACTCACTGGAGAAGAGCCTAATGCTGGGAAAGATTGAGGGCAATAGAAGAAGGGGACGACAGAGAATGAGGTGGCTGGATGGAGTGACTGAAGCAGTAGGCGTGAGCTTAAATGGACTCCAGACGATGGTAGAGGACAGGAAGGCCTGGAGGAACGTTGTCCATAGGGTCGCGATGGGTCGGACACGACTTCGCAACTAACAACAACAACAATTCCCACATTTTAGAAGTACAAGTAAATTGAGCCCATTATTCCAAACTATAATCCTTTCCCTTTACTTTAAAACCTCAGGTTGGGTGCCCATGTGTACTTTTAAACATCTTCACTCTATTCAATCTACTCTAAATATTGAATAGATTTGGAATGAAAATACTACAAATGTCAGGAAAACAGCCGTATACAAAAGATATAAGTTATCGCTATACAAAACTCACATAACCTAAATCATTAGATAATATAAAACATTGTTCAGAATATTTTACACAAATAAACCTTCAGACTTATTTTCTTTCCATCTTAAAGGTAAGCTCTTCAAGAGCTCCTTCCTGATTGTTTTAAGTCTACATAAATTTGAGTTCTTAGATGGTTCTACTACTGCAAAACTTTTAATGACAAATGAAAAAATACTCCCTGTCCTAAGTAGGAATTATGTTTTAATCAGATGCATTAAAGCTCTTAAAATTACAAGTTAATCCTTGCTTAACAACTGGTCACTTAATGATCAAAGTTACAATACACCTTCCAAAATGTACTTACAACCAGAGTCCTAAGTAGGAATTATGTTTTAATCAGATGCATTAAAGTTCTTAAAATTACAAGTTAATCCTTGCTTAACAACTGGTCACTTAATGATCAAAGTTACAACAGAGCTTCCAAAATATACTTACAACCAGAGTTCCGACTGCTGACTACATTTTGGGCACTTGGAAATCAGCTTTTAAGGCTGATTGCAGCATTCCACAGTTACATGACTGCGATTTATAATCGGTTTTACAAATTTCCAGTCCTTGGGACCAGTTTCTACCAGAGAATACTCATAGGAATGAATGGACTCACTTTACAACTGCTGTGTTTACTTAAAAACAGTCAAAGTCAAGTCTTAAAATTGGTTCAGTTATGTGGACATCTCAACTTATGGTCACTTGTCATGAGTTGTAAGTTGAGGTCTACCAGTATGTGATATCCATCCTACAGTATTTTTACAATCATCATTGCTTGCACGTTTGGCCCTTGACAAGATACAGTCACTGCCCTAGTGCTCTTTAGACTCATTAACCTGCCTTATGCTCTGGGTCTAATCCATACTACTATATAGATGGAGAACAATCTTTTGCTGTCCTCGCTTGCTTGCCTGCTTTAAGAGGCCAGATGTACAGAAAAAAAAGGAACAAGGAAAAGTATTGAGAAGTTCTATAGATGAACAACAGACCTCCTATTAAAGAGTTAATCTTGACAGATGATCAGAGATGCTGATTCTCAATACCTACCCTGTCTGGTATATGTTTATCAAATAGCTGCAGTATATTCAGGCTTTAGTAAGAAGACAACATAAATGAATTGAATGCATTAATCAACAAATAAATGGTAAAACTAAAAGGTAAAAATAAGTTAATAGATGTAACAACTTATGGTCAATCCTAGCTCTTGACTGGAAACAAGAAAAGAACCATTTATGTTTTAATGTAGTGGATAGAGTCCAACATCTGGAAACTCAATGGCATTTACACACGTGCAACAATTACATAAAGAAAAACAATCCAGTTTCTTGAAAAGTTTACAGCTTCTTACCACCTTCCAAGCTTAGTAAAAGCAAAATTAAAACACAGAAAATATTACCCTATTGAATACATATGGGTTTTCTAAATTTGTATAATGGCCACAGATTGCAAAATTCAGTTTTTGCCTAAGTAATAAGTTAAGTTGCCCAGGAACAAGTCTAACGAATACAGAAAATCGCACAATGTACTTCCAAATCTTTACTCAACTACAAAGCTCCTTAACTCATTTTGAGCTAGTAATCATTCAAAGCTACTTCCTAGGGACTTTGAAACAATAAATAAGATAGTTTCCCATCCAATGGTGTAATAATTGTCCCATGGTCTCTTTGATAAGAATAACATATAGGAAAAATATACATGTAATATTTAGGTTAAGATAAAACTTCATGTTTGTGAAAGACTTGTAACCACTTTTCCCAAATTCAAGTCCAATCTATAGCCTCACAAACCAATATGACATTCCTAAAGCAAAGCACAACCTTTGTTAGCTCAAGGAACCAATAAGTTAAGTCCCTTTTATGTCACTGCTATGTTAAGTATTCCCCTGTTGTAGATCAAGGAAACCAAGGCTATGAGCTATCCTTTATTCCTTGCCTGCTATCTGACTTCTTGAAATCCATGAAATCAGCAGCTTGCCATCTAGTATGCACAAAGTTGTCTTAATTCCCCCCTCCCCATTCAGGAATCCACTCTTTTCCTAATGAGTGGTTTTGTCTTGTGTTTTGCTTTCCCTTCCTACTAAGCAGCTTATAAAAATCAAAATACAAAAATAATTTAACAAGCAAACACAAAAGCAACCATCACTACAGTAAATAAATACAAGCAATGGAAGGACTGAGTACTTGTTTTAAAAATACTACATTTGGCCAACCTCAGCATTAGCCAGTGGTTTACAAATATACAAACCAGGGTCATGTGTTTACATATATGCTCCAGGGAAACAGATTCAGTGTTTCTGAGATGGATCCAGCACCTCTCATTTCTAAAATGAAGGAGCCAAATCTTAAGCTCAGCTGCAAGTTGAGCTGTTGATCACAAGCTTCTACCTCAATTTTCAAAAATATAGGTCTTATACTGATTATATATTAACGAGGAAAATATGAGCCACACAATATGAAAGTCATATCTTTAATTATATTCCAAGTCTTAAATATTAATCATAGTACTGAGAAGAAGGTAGAAGCCAGGGGAGAGGGGGGTCAATAATGCATGCTACCAGGGTCAGTAACCTCTACAAGGCAAATCATTCTACATGGTTATTATTGGTCATTCTGCTAAGCTTGTAAGCCACCCTGAGTCTTCGGAGAAGGGCGGGATATAAATGGAATTAAAATTAAAAAAAATTTTAAAAAATAATTAATAGAACATAAAATTACATTACAAATATTCCTATTTTGCAGATGGGAAGAGCAAGGCTCAGAAGGAAATGACTTGCTCAAAGTATACAGATACCCTGAAAGATAGGGCAACGTTCCCCTCTCACCGTAAGCTTCCTGGCCCTCCGGGGCCGTGCATGGCATTTCTGCCAGGCCATCATTGCTCCAGCATGCCGCCATCGTCTCTCCCAACATTCAGCATCGTTGTTCCGCGAACTTGTCAGCCAGATGCAACGAGGTTCCGGCAAGCTACAATCTACTCCAACAGCTTGCTCAAAATGCCAGCCATTCCCTGCTCGTGCCACACTCCATACTGCTTTGCTTACCACTGAAATGCCCCGCTGTGATGAGGCAGGAAAGTGTGGAGATCTCTGTTGCCTGCCACTACAGGGAGCTGGATCTCCCCGGCTTCTACCTTCTTCTACCATTCCACTCTGAAGCAAAGAAGATTTCTGATCCAGAAGCAACAGTATCGAAAGGGACAGAACCAGATGATCAGAGTAAACTTGGAGGCTTCAAAAGCTTTTTTCCCAAAAGCTAGGTCGTTCTGATCTCATTGAGATTCTCTGATCAATAAACACAGATTTCTCCCTTACTGTTCCGAGCTTCAGCATAAAGCCTGTTTGCTCCTATACTGCTCTTCTCTCCTATTCAAAAAGTTGTTCTCGCTGTCTCAAGTCTTTTGTCTTGCATATCAAATGTTGATTTCCAAGTCCAGGCACGCCAGATATCTGTAGGCACATACACTCAAGTGAACATGTCAACTGGCCTTGGAATAACACGTTCCCCTTCCTAAAGAAGGTGGAAACAGAGAGGGAAAAGCCCTAGGGCTGAATGCACAAAGCTAATTGCAAGGGGAGAAGTGGAAGAGGAGGAGGAGGAGGCGTCAGCGGCAATAGCAAAATCTGCCCGATGAGAATGAGATGGATGCAAATCAGAGAGACTGGGCTGGGACTTGACAGCTAGGCAGGCAGAAAGAGAATAAAGCTTTACTCCTTTACACAGACAGTCTTGCAGCTGCTCTGAACTATCAGACCATCTCTGCCCCACCCCACCTCTCAGTGACCCAGCCCACTCCAGCTGACACCATCTCAGCGCCCAGGCTGAGCTGGGCTATTGGTGGGGGCAGAAGGGAAAGAGTTACGTGCATTTTGCTACGGTTACACTCTCTTTAATCTCCTGCATTTCTCCCAAATAACAGAATGTACACACAATTTCCTTTTCTTCTTAAACTTGTTTGAAAAGAGCTGGAAGATTTAGAAAAGACCTAATTTTCTTTTGGTCAAAAAAACTCTACAGTGTGAATATTGGGGAGTCTCAAGATAGTGTTCTTATTCAAAAAGCAATCATGGATCAGATGTGACCTATGCTAAACATAAAGACATTTCATATATATTTACTGAAAGTAACACCAAGGAAAGAAAGAACCGTTGAACTACAATATTTGAGACACCATAATATATGATGGATATTATGTTTATTCATATGATGTCATCAGCCAAGTTTCAACTTCTTCCTTATGATTATCTGATATATCAAACTATTTAAATCAGGCTGCGGCTAGAGAATTTTGGGAGTTAAAGTTCATGCATCTCAAAGGTTGCCAATATTGAAAAACACTGATCTAAATATCTAGTAATTCAGCTTGTATATTTGGTCTTGACTGACTATAAACTTACTCAAGATAAGCTGCTTTCGCCACCTATTTGATCTAAAGAACAGTGAGACTCTTCTAAAACATGCCTTAGTTCAAAGAGGATGTGAAATGGAACTTGGATCCCATCAAGACCAGAAAACATCCAGAATTTGAACCAACTATTAATGTAAAAACCAGAGCATGAAATTATTCAATAAAGTACATGGATGAATTTTTTGCCTAATTAGGTGATCTCTTTCCAGATAACTCTTTTTACAAGCTGCCTTGTGTAGTAACCTGTTGTCTTGTCCACAATCTTTTCTTTCTAGATCTTTTTCACTTATTCTACCTTTTCCACTTATCCTACTATCCTATCTACTTTTTATCCTCTCTTTCTCAACATTCCATTCATTTAATTCTGTATCTACCCCACTTTCTACATGCATACAAAGAAAATGTTGAAATTAAATAGAATTTAATTTTACTTATGGCAAGAGTGAAGCAAAGGATATTCTGATGTACAGTGCTTTTTTTGTAAAAAAAAAAAAAAAGTGCCGGAAATGACACACATCATACAACCTGCCTTGCCTACCCTACAAGGTTCCATCCAAAAAAGGTGCTGGAACTCCGTTCTGGGCGTTCTATAACAAAAAGCCCTGCCGATGTATGCATAAAACATAGTACCCATTCCGACAGTAAGGAAGTTGCTTCTACATGTTGGGAGAAGGTGATCATGGATGTATCATGGAAAGTATGGGGAATTCTGGAAATAAAGCGGTGGGAACAATTTTGGTAGAATTGTACTTCGATGTCCCTTTCTCACTTCTCATATTTCAACAGATCCACCAGAAAAAGGTACTTAGTGTGGTCTATATGATCAAGGTCATACAGACACAGAAAGACAGACTTGCTTGTATTAGTTGCACTAGTGGAAAGCATGGGAGAACATTTGGAGATTCATGAGTATATCCACACAGGAATTCTGGGAGATACTATCCCAACCAAGGAGCTATGGTGCCATAGTTAGCATGTAGTGTTCATATTCCATTGGCATAATCAGTTTAGAAAGCAGTAGATGAATCACATAAACCAGAAGTTATTCATAAGTATGCAAAAGAGACATTTAAATATTACTGTGGGTTGATTGGGGATTTAGCTATTTTCTTGAGCAACCACATCACTGTAACATTTACATCAGCACTTCTATTGCAAGTGTGGAATCCCCCCATCCACAATAACTTGTGGTATCTCAGGTTCAATCATCTTCAGAAAGATTGTCTTAAGGTTTTTCTATTTTGGCTGCTATAAACTGAGAGAAAGCCAGGAATTCTAACTGTTGGATCTGTTTGCTTCAGAATTTTCATGGTTTATTTTAAGTAACTAATAATTTCCAGCCAGTATGAGATTACTTGAAATTTTCATATCATTGTGCTTTTCTAAATTGCTGTTATCAATCCTGAAGACTTGAGGGCAAGAGAAGAAGGGGACAACAGAGAATGAGGTGGCTGGATGGAGTCACTGAAGCAGTAGGCATGAGCTTAAATAGACTCCAAAAGATGGTAGAGGACAGGAAGGCCTGGAGGAACGTTGTCCATAGGGTCGCGATGGGTTGAACACGACTTCGCAGCTAACAACAACAACAACAACAACATCCTGAAGACTCCAAAAATGAAACAGACTGAAAGCTCTAACCAAATTGTTGCAATATTCACAATATTAGATTTATTTTCCAGCATTCAATAAAAGGGCTCACTGTTTTTAAGGTTGTTGTTGATGATGATGATGATTGTTGTTATTATTATTATCCACACTATAGTCTCACTTATGTTACATTTATAATTTAAACTATAAGGTATGATGGGGGAAAGTAAAATAGATGGGCAAGAATATCTCATTCTATGTTCCAAGGATTTGCAGATGGGGATTCTCTTTCAAGGACACATATAGCAACTGAAAAGCTAAACAGATTAAAAGAATCTTCAAATGAAGGAGATAGTTTGCACTTGGGGTGAATATTCTGGATGTAGAAAAGCATACGGCAACCTGCTCTACTTCAAAAAGGTTGATTCTAGAGAGTCACATGCAAGTGCTACTGAAAACAGTCTCATTACTCGGGGTTAGCTCTTTCAGTGCACCCATTTCAGTCCTTCTGCAATATCAGCACCCCTGGGGATGCTATTCTGAAGAGAACAAAGAAAAAGTGGTGCTGCTGGCAGTCACAATTCTATGGAAGCAATCTTGTTTAATGAGCTGGAATGAGTTGACTGTGTGTTTGGGATGGGAATGGGGGAAAGGATGGCATACGTCTGATACCAATTCAGCTTTGTTGATCCCTTCAATTCTGGAGATGAAAAACTTGGAAGCTGGAAGAGAGACAGCATATGCAGAGGCCTCTTGGTAAGCAGACTTAATGTGGAGGGGGGTGAAGTGGAGTGGAGTGATTTAGGAATATTCTTTTTTCCTGCACTGAAAGCATACCTTTCTTCTTCAAAACCAAGTTCTGTTTAAAAAATAAAATGTATGTTGGAAACAAAAACAAGCTATACATAGCCCTGATTGTCTGATGTTCCATGTTTTCATTAAGGAACATCTTCATCTTTTGAAACCTAAGGAAAAGCAAGACTAACAGCTGAACTAGCATTTGATTTGCTGCTATTGCTGGAATGCATGTCTCCATTTCAGATGCAAAGCTGGATTTCTACAGTTAAGGGACCACCACGATCCTTTTCTCTAATATTGTAGCTGTCTTTGCTATGAACAATTGGAGCCAGTTTCATATGTCTCATTGTATTGATCCCCAAGATCAAAGTGTAATGTCAGAAAGGCCTATAATTTTTTGTTGTAATTAAATGGCTTCACGTGTATTGATTCAAAAATATATACAATAATCCATAAAAATAGGCCAGTAATATAGTCTTATACTGCAGCTAGGAGATTAAAATGTGGTAGCTGTGGCAGAACTGAATATATGTTAGTACATATTTAGTCTACATACTAAGACTTCAAAGTTTCCAGTTCTTAAGACATAACCAATAAATGCTGCCACATTTTAACCCTGAGAAAAAATTGACTGGAACAGAGATAAGAAGGACAACTTCACAGCAAATGAAATAAAATGAGTGCTTCTTTCATTAATGTCCAGATTGTTACATATCTAGGTGTGCAAGCATGTGTTGGAGAATCAAAAGCAGAAACAGAATTTCTCTTTAGTGCATGGGGTTTTTTCCCAGAGGTAAAAGGATGAGCAAAAGCCACTCTGGTGTAATGGTTAAGGTATCAGGCTTAACTTGACATCAGGTGACCATGAGTTCGAGTCCCACCTTAAGAACAAAGCCAGCTGGATGACCTTGGGCCACTCTTGCTCTCTTAGTCCTAGAATGGAGGCAATGGCAAACTACTGCAAAATACCTTGGAATGAAAAAGGCAGGAACTTGTCCAGGCAGTCATCAGGAGTCAATATCGACTCAAAGGATAAGAAGAAGAAAAAACTACTCAAAATATTCAAATAAGAGATAATGGAGCTTCATTTCAGGGGGGGGGGGGAAACAGAAAAATAAATCAAAAGAAGTAAGAACCTACAGTCAAAAAGGCACTGTGAAGTAAGCTGAAAATGCACTTGGCGAAAATGTATAAAACGCTGGTTCAGTAAGGAAGATGAAAAAGGAGAATCAGTCCAGCCAGCTGACTCAGTATTTGTGCAGGAATTCATGTCACTAAGCAGACCACAGGCTGTTCCTCTAACCACATGGTATTTTTGGGTGGGGCCAAGGGGACAGGGGGGAGACAAAGAGGCATTCCAGCTATTCTAAACATTTGCAGAAGTATGTTAAAGAAGGAAAGAGGGAAAAAGGAAGGAAGGAAAGATATATGAATGTGTCTGGAAGCATGCCAAGCATTACTGAGATAGCAATTCCTATACCATGCATTTCCTCTTCTTTTGTCTTCAATTTTTTGCCTTCTTTCTGAAAAAAACAAGAGCCTTTTTGATAAAACCCACTTCTCAGATATTCTTATATAAATCATATATACATAAATGAGCCAAATAGAGTTTTAATGCTTAATTCCCATTCTGCTCATAAAAATCACTTTGTATCTAGAGCTGTAGTGCTAGGAATAAATTATATTAAATGCAAAGGAACTTTCTGCTGTGTAGGCAGGCCTAAAGTTGTATGGTAAGTCATGCTAAATGCCAGTGCATCATCTTGCCAATTAAATTAGTATTAAAAGTTGCATACCTATATGAATCTGCATTTATACCTAGAAACTTAACAGTAGAAAGTATATTTGTTCTATAGAGCATAATGTTTAAGAAGAACTTGAACCTAAGAAGGATTAAGGCAAAGAAGAGAAATAACTCAGTACCAGATCTAGAGGGCATCTTGCTCAGATGGCCTTAGGATAGCCCTGCTCCTTCTTAGGAAGGAGCCATTTTATTCATACCCCTTGTACATTTTACTATCCTCTTCTTTTGGGTCCAATTTGCATCACTTCCAGAAAGGAGAAAATGAAGCTCTTTTCTCTTGCTCTATGCAGGGTTTAGGCATTCATATTGCAAATGATCCACAAATAATCCATGAATCACACTAACCAAACTTTTTGGGGGGAAAAACATGTAAGGGATTACCCATTAAAATACAGGTTACACAGAGACTTCAACAAGAAATCACAGAATCATAACATTGAAAAAGACTTTGAAGGTCATCTAATCCAGGAAAATTCATACCATTCCTGCCCAATCTTTTACTAAAAATCTCTAGTGAAGTTTCCTCCAGGAAGATGAGTGAGTTTTAAGTGAACCCTTCCGGGGGGGGGGGGATGTATGCAACCTTGAATTCTTAAATAAAAAGCTGCATATAAATGTAATAAAATTATACATTCAGATTCAGCTCCCTGATGATAATATAGGGTTAATACCATATTGATTTACCTTTTAGTTTGTTGGTATTGATTTATATAAAATATGTGTAATATGTAACATTTAAATTCTCAAATATCTTTTATATATATATATATATATATATATATATATATATATATATATATATATATATATATATATATATATATATATATATTATTGTGTAGTTGTGAATAGAATCATATTAATGTATTTATAACATTCATATCTGAATATCAATTCTGGATAGTGTAGGAAAAATGCCAAAAACTATGGTGACGTATACTAGTGATCTGAATAGAGCTGCTGCGTCTGGGTCTTCACATATGAAAAAAAATTGATCTTTTTAAAGTTGCAAGTAGAAACCACATTATTTTAGAAGTACAGTATCCCGATGATAGTGTGATTTTCTCATAATTATCACAGAACAGATTATTCACATACAATCGTATTGTAAACTGACACGACTTCCCTGAGGTTGTCCAATCCAGTCTATCATCTCATTCTGCCAAAGAGACAGACTTGGAGCGCCAGTCATTTGTCTCTTCCCATTCTCAATGTACACATGTTGTACTTTGACAATAAAGGTTTATTATTGTTCATTACCTTATACCACTTTAGAGAAAAGTACCTGTTTGAGTTAATTTTCCCTAAGGGCTTGCAGAGGGAGGAAAAGAAACAATTAGGTGCTAAGGAGAGATCAGATAACAATACATAAAAAAAGAGAAAACAGGCCAGCGGCTGTGTGATATCCACTAGCTTTTTTTGCCTTTTAGGTGGTGTTCTCTTTTTCCCCTCCAGCTACCGTACTTCCTAAAATTTGTTCTCCTGCTGTTTCACGCACATATACACACTTAATGCTTCTGAAGGAGTATGAAAAAAAGATAAAACACTTTTCCGATTGGCTTTTACTGGAGTGATAAAACTATTGCTCAGTTGCCCACTTCAGTTTGCTTATTTTTGAGTCATATAAGTGGATATTCATCCCCTTTAAAAATTTCTCCATGTATAGTAGAACCGAGGTCCAATAGACAAATGGCAACATTTGCATTCATTTCTGGTGTACAGTTATCTAGATGCTGATAAATAAGATAAGCTCCTTTAGGTGAACTCTTAAACACGCACAGACTTTCCCTCAGAAAATAATCTCTTCCTATGTCCTCGTAGAACCAGGCATAGGACTACCACAATGGTTTTCCCCGCACAAAGCCAAGCCTGCTGTCACAAACAAACCTTGTAAACATTTCCTGCCACCTCTTTCCTGACCTTCCACTTCACAGATATTTTTCAAACCACAAACTCCTCCCATGGCCCCATTTTCAAGATTCCCTTTTCTGATGGCACAAGCAAAATCACAGCTTTGTGCCCATTTTAGATTCGCCCCCATTCATGTTTTCTCACATGTTTCAACAAGCCTAAGTTAAACAGCCCGAGGAACAAGACCAAGCTTTCTGCTTCAGCACAGCTGCGGGTGCTGACATAACAGGCCAGAGAGGGAGGGAAAACAGGCTTTGTTTCCCAACTGCCCAACAAGACTATTTAGAGAAAAGCAGCCGCCTCACCCAGCCTTCAAGTCTTTTTTCCACTTCAAAATCTGTAGACCAACACTCAGTGTTAGCCTCTGAAAATCTAACTGAAAAATTACTAAATAACCTTTATCTCGATTTATTTACTTAGAGTAAAAATAGGGGACCCAGTGTATAAAAATTTCCCTGTGAGCAAGAAGCAAAAAGATGTGAATGTATAAATATTTATAGTATAGTATGAATATTTGCACCATTATCCTCCCATACCAAAAAAACACACCACTCATAATCATATATATGGAGCAAGTGCAATAAAAGCTGTAACTAAGCAGATATAAATGCAAACATTCAAATTAAATAAATGCATTTATGAATGAGTTCCAACAACAGGCCAACACAGAAAGCCTTTTTGGAATTTTTCCATTCATGTCAATATTGTACTGTATGTGTTCTTATGAATGGGTATAAGAGTGATATTTAATTTTTCTATCAATGTGTACAGACTGAAAGAACATTCTCAGAAGTTCCCATTCACTATACTACACTGAAGAGATCCAAGTTTCTGGTAAAAAATAAAATGGATGGAAGAGAATGTATGTTTGATGCCTTGACTGATATCTTGAATTCCTAGAAGAAAAGGCATAAGGCATAAATATATCATATAGTAAAGATTATATCAAAAATAACTGTGATTTCTACTTTATTCATGATGCATTATATCATAAACATAACAAAGATCAAAAACATGGGAAAAATTCATCTGCTTGTATTCTGTCCCTAACTTGCTATATTCAGTCCTGGGTGGTAGACACAATAAATATTAAAACACAAGTAGCCATCATGGATGTATAACATAGCAAGATAGCTACGGGCAGCCTATTTACTGTAATCTGCTGCAGCCATTTCTTAAGGCTACTATAGCTGATCAAATAACAATGGAGAGTGTTCCAGTACTAGGGAAGGGAAACAAAACTGCTAGACACCACCTCCATTTTCCAATATAGCAAAGTCCAACATGGTGCACTGATGTAATCAAGCATGTCAGGCACAACTTCTTTGCTGGTCAGTTATGCAATTTTTAATTCTGTGCCATTGTTAACATTTCCATGAGTTTGCCCTTCCTTTCTGAACACATGAGCATTGGCATTTACAGCAAACCCACTCTCTTGTTCTAAAATGACAAGAAATTATGAAGAAACTCTAGCTCTTGCCCACAGTAGAGGACTCCATCCATTGGACGTAATGGGGGGAAAGGCAAAAGGAATCTCTTGACCATTACCACCACACCTCCACATGCATGTCAGATATAATTCTGCAACTCGGTGCCAATGTTCATCATAAAGCTGCCTTCCAGATAGACAAGCTCCTATGTCAGGGGTAGGCAACCTTGACTCTTTTATGACTCGTGGACTCCACGAGTTATAAAAGAGCCAAGGTTGCCTACCCCTGTCCTACGTCATGCTGCATATTTTTAGTCAATGTATGCATATCTGGTGTTGAGTTGAATCAGAAAAACTGCAGAAGACAGAAGGGGGTGAGGTGAGATTTAAGGTGTGGTGAATTAGCAGACTTCATTTTGATTCAGGACATACTTCAGGCTAAGTCAAGAAACTTGCTTTCAGTGCAAGAGAGCCCAGCCTGGATTGAAAAGAAAAACTGCTTCCAAAGCACATACAGAATGCCATCCCTCATTACTGATTAACCTGCTTCTCTCATCTCACACAAAAGAAAAAGGAGAATTCATTAATAAGAGCCTAAAATTCTATGCCTTGCATTTTGAAATCAATTGATGCATTCATTTTCTAGTCAATTTCGTTATTCTCCTGCAGTATTTTCTTTTGGAATTTTTCCGAAGGAAATAATTATTAAAATAATTATTTTATTATCTGACTTGCAGAATCTAAAGGGAATACAGCATTGAAAATAGTGACAGAAAGTTGAAAATAGGTATTGATTTTACCAGGACATATTCTTGGAGAAATTCACCAAAATTTCATTTAAAACACATCACCTCCTAATTTAGAATGCCCACATCTTACTCTGTTAATTAAAAGTGGCAAAAAATAAAGACCAAAAAACTGAGGATCTCTCCCAACTATATTAGTCCCCAACAACTTGAAAGAGGAAAAAGGTCAGGCAGTGTTCATCAGGGCAAATTCTACATGCAGGAACGCCAGAGCAGCTGGACTCCTTCCAACATATTTGGGAGTTTTGCACAGGAGTGCCCTAAATAGATAGTCATGCTGAGAGAAAGCAGAAATGTCCCAGAATGCAACTGCAACCTCACACCAGTCTTTATCATTTTCACAAACACATACAGTTCCTTCAGGAGCTACCCCATGGATTGCAGAGACCTCTGCTGACTTAACAGAGCAAAAACTAGAAATAGTGAAGGGAACTCCAGGGACCATGTATATCATCTCAGATGATGCTCATAAGGGTTGGTTCTTTATTTGTCACCCAACCTCCACAAACCTGAAAGTATTTTTCTATTATGTTTATTTCTTACAAAAGGACAGTTTTGCTTTGATTGTTTGCTCTGTCTGCAGAGAATCTCTAATTTTGGGACTGTTTTATCTGAGGATGAGCAATTAAATGCCTGCTCTTTATAGCAATGCCATCTTGTAACCTAATACCAGTGACCAAATTAGCTAGAAAGAGTTGTTTATAGATCAGGCACTAAAACTTGTTATAGCCCAGTAAGTTATTCTGCAAATTTATTTCTGTGTTATATTAGCAGTATAAAGTCTCTGAGTTAGACCATATAATAGTATTTCCTATTCATGTTTCTACATTATTAGGCCCTTTGATCCAGAAGAGGCTTGGTAAAGAATGGTGTCTTATGGGGGGAAAGGGTAGGTAAAAATATAACAATAATGATGGACATATGGCAGGAAATGGAGGGATGACAGAGTTTGGTCTCAAGGAACATATCCTCTCCAGTGATGCCACATGCCAGCTCTTTGTGCTCTGCCCTAGGGCTTTATCTTTGGAGATTCAGTGACTCCAGCTTCTGGCAGATTTTCTTGCTATTTAATACAAACTTGGTCTGGAATATTTAATTTTAATTTAATTTAATAACATTTATATACCGCCCTTCTCCCTAAGGACTCAGGGCGGTTCACAGGGCAGAATAAAATAGCAAATACAAACATTAAAAAAGATTAAACAATTGCCCTAGTTAAAAACAATATAGATACAACGCTAAAAACCCCCAGAAAAATTAAAAAGCAAAAGATAAAACAACCCCAACACAACCCCCCTCAGGCTAGGCCGGCTTGTACAAACAAAAATGTCTTGAGATCGCGACGAAAGGAGCGAAGATCGGGCGCCGTCCGGAGCTCTACCGGTAGCTGATTCCACAGCTCCGGAGCGCCCACAGAGAAGGATCTCCCCCTGGGGGCCACCAATCGACATTCTCTGATCGGTGGCACCCTGAGGAGGCCCTCTCTGTGGGAACGCACAGGGCGCAGGGAGCTTGATGCCGGCAGCAGATGTTCCCTGAGGTACTCCGGCCCCATGCCATGGAGTGCTTTGAATACCGTTACCAGTACCTTGAATCTCACCCGGAAGACAACTGGCAACCAATGCAGCTCACGGAGCAGAGGTGTAACGTGGGAGTATCGGGAGACTCCCAACACCACTCTCGCGGCTGCATTCTGTACCAGTTGGAGCTTCCGAGTGGTCCTCAAGGGCAGCCCCATGTAGAGAGCGTTGCAGTAGTCCAGACGAGAGGACACGAGCGCATGAGTGACCGTGCATAGATCATCCCGGCTAAGATAGGGCCGCAACTGACGCACCAGGCGAACCTGTGCGAAGGCCCCCCTAGTCACGGCTCCTATATGATCTTCCAAGGTGAGCCGTGAATCTAGGAGGACCCCCAAGTTGCGAGCCCTATCTACGGGGGGCAATAATTCACCCCCCATAGCTAGAGGTGGAATGTCCGAATAAACCCGGGATGAAGATATGCAGAGCCACTCAGTCTTGTCGGGGTTGAGCTGGAGTCTGTTCCTCCCCATCCAGACCCGAACCGCCTCCAGGCAACGGGACATCACGTTGAGGGCATCACTGGGGTGGTTTGGGGTCGAAAAGAAAAGTTGGGTATCATCAGCGTACTGATGATACCCAACTCCAAAGCCACGAATGATCTCACCCAGCGGCTTCATGTAGATGTTGAACAGGAGAGGCGAGAGGACCGACCCCTGAGGAACTCCACAAATGAGAGACCTCGCGGTCGACCTCTGCCCCCCTGCCAACACCGACTGCGAACGTCCCAAGAGATAGGAGGAGAACCACTGTAAAACTGTGCCTCCCACTCCCAATCCCCTGAGACGCCGCAGCAAGATACCATGGTCGATGGTATCGAAAGCCGCCGAGAGGTCTAATAGGACTAGGACAGAGGAATGCCCCCTGTCCCGAGCCCTCCAGAGATCATTCACCAGCGCGACCAATGCCGTCTCCGTGCTGTGCCCGGGCCTGAAACCCGATTGGTACGGGTCTAGATAATCCGCTTCATCCAGGACCAGAGGGAGCTGATGCGCCACCACACTCTCAACAACCTTCGCAAGAAAGCGAAGGTTGGAGACAGGACGAAAGTTGTTCAATACAGCCGGGTCCAGAGCAGGCTTCTTGAGGAGAGGCCTCACCACCGCCTCCTTCAAGACGGTGGGGAAGATACCCTCACTCAAAGAAGCCGATATAACTGCCTGGAACCAGCTGCGTGTCCTCTCCCGGGCTGCATAAACCAGCCAGGAAGGGCACGGGTCCAGTAAACATGTGGTGGTGCTCAGCCTCCCCATGATCCTGTCCACTTCCTCCGGAGTCACAGAATCAAACTCCTCCCAGATGATATCGACAAGACCACCCGTGTCCTGATCGTCAGACTCTGCCCAGTCAGAGTCCAAACCGGTCCGAATCCGAGCGATTTTGTCCGACAGATGTTGGTTAAACTCCTCGGCACGTCCCTGCAAGGGATCCTCCCTCACCTCCTGATTTAGGAGGGAGCGAGTCACCCTAAACAGGGCAGCCGGGCGATTATCTGCGGACGCAATAAGGGTGGCGAAGTGGTTGGACCTCGCCTCCCTAATTGCAGCGAGATAAGACCTAATAAAGGCTCTTAGTCGCAATCGGTCGGGTTCGGATCGGCTGGACCTCCAACCGTTCTCTAGGCCCCGTCTCCGACGCTTCATCTCCCGGAGCTCCGCAGAAAACCATGGAGCCCGGCGGGATCTGCACCGGGTCAGGGGCCGCAAGGGTACAACTCGGTCAAGGGCCTCAGTGGCCGTCCTTTCCCAGGCTTCCACTAAGGCCTCGGCCGAGCTGTGAGCGAGGGAGGCAGGTGGGGACCCCAGCGCCGCCTGGAACCTCTGGGGATCCATTAAGCGTCTGGGGCGGTACCATTTAAGTGGTTCCAAGCACCCACGGCGGGGGGTGGCAAAACGGAAGACCAGCCGCAGGAGATGATGATCGGTCCATGACAGGGGCATAATAATTGGAGAGCCCCCACCAAGATCATCTAACCACCGTCCAGACAAGAAAACAAGGTCAAGGGTGTGGCCTCCTTCATGAGTCGGTCCCGTAATTACTTGCGTCAGGTCCATGGCCGTCATGGAAGCCATGAACTCCCGAGCCAACTCAGATGATCCTCCCAGCGATGGTAGGTTGAAGTCCCCCAAAACTATAAGTTTCGGGAACTCAACCACCAGCCCAGAGAGGACATCAAGCAGCTCAGGCAGGGCTGCTGCTGCGTGACTAGGCGAAAGGTACACCAGCAGCAAGCCCAACTGCGCACCAGGGCCGCATCTCAAAAAGAGAGACTCACACCCGACTGTCTGGGGAACGGTGGCCTCCCGCGGACACAAGGTCTCCCTCACAACAACAGCCACTCCCCCACCCCTACCCTGAGCCCGAGGCCGGTGCAGCACCCGGAAACCTGGTGGGCAAAGGTCAACCAGAGGAACACCGCCCTCTGGGCCCAACCAGGTCTCCGTGATGCAAGCCAGGTCAGCCTGCTCACCCTCGACCAAGTCTCGAATGAGAGGAGCCTTATTAACGACCGACCTGGCATTCAAATACACCAGCCGGAGCTCAGGAGGCTGCACATCCTCACTCCCGGGACCTCGGGGCGGAACCAGAGGGTCGGAGTGCCTCACCGCTTGTAAGCAGCGGAGAGGCCTTCCCTGAGACCGATACGGCCCTCTGTTCCTACACCTGCTGCCATTCCCTATCGTCGTGGGAATGGACCATCCCACGACTGGCCCTGGAGCCCCAGAAGCAGCCGACCCCCGCTCCTCCCCTCCGCGATCAGCCTCAGCACTAGCCTGAACAAAGGTAGTTGGACTGCCCCCCTCGTCCAAACAACCAAAAAAAGAACCCTCCCTCCTCCCTAACCCCCGAAAAAATTTTGACAGAAAACAAATCAAGGACCTCCTGTTAGGTTTACGTCGGAGGCCCATAACCGTGCCCGGCCATCTCTCAGGATCCCAATAGATGGGACCTTCCTCGAGATTATGCTCGGCTGGAAAGGCGGGCCGCCTCCAGGAAGGGGGAGCACCCCTGAGGGCGAGCAAGTCCGTAGAGGAGTACCTAAAACAAGGCATAAAGCAGTCCAGATATAGGCAGTCCATAATCAGTTGATTTAAGGAGGAACCAAACAGAGAGCAAATAGATGTCCCGAGCCTCCACCCAGCCACTGCCACTCAGCTGGGTGTCACCCCAGGACAGGCCAACCACCGCCCTCTCACGACAGTTGGAAAGCCTATACCAGGGGGAAATAGTCCGAAACATCCATCCTGGGTACAGCATGTCCCCCAGAGCTCTCACCTCTAGGGGCAGCAGATGTAAGTTCAGGCCACCCTCTCACTGTGGCCAGTACCCAGGGGACTCTGAATCCTTTGGGGCCGATATGTGAATGGCAATAGAGAACAGTCCGAAGGCAGGGATGAAATAGTGTATTACATCATCAAAGTCTGCACTACTAGGTGGCCAAATCCTCCGCTGCTCTGTCCTTCGAAAAAGTTGATCATGGCCAATTCTGCAATCATTGGGGTCTTCCAAATTATCTAGTTCTTTTAGGTCCACAAATCCAATGGCACCAACCAGAGTCACAACTGGTGTCACGGGAAACATAGATCTTCCAAGGACTATCTCTCATCTATGGCTCACTATGGATGGTAGGACTGTCCTGGTATCTGGCCAATTGGATAGGCTGTCACCTTCTCAGAAATGAGTCCACCTGGATTTCATATGTGGCACCACCTATTAATCCAAAACAGCTGCTTGTAGCTGTTGTCATGCAAGAAACTCTGATGTCTATGGCCTCCAATATACTTGAGAAGAGGATGATGCATCTATCCTAATCATTCAGTGCCCTTCAATACCATTGATCAGGGTCTCCAAACTTGGCAATTTTAAGACTTTAAAACCTTTGGACTTTAACTCCTAGAATTCCTCAGCTGGGGAATTCTGGGATTTGAAATCTAAAAGTCTTAAAGTTGCCAAGTTTGTAGATCCCTGCCATAGATCATGATATCCTTCTAGATAAGACTTAGGAGGCTGGCAGTGGGAAGCATAGTTTTACAGGGGTTCTCTTCCTTTCTCTGAAGTCAATTCCAGTCAGTTTTGGTAAAGGGGGAGAGATCCAGCCTTGGAACCCTTCATTCAGGATGTTTCCTATTCCTATTTATCATCTGTATGAGGCCACGAAATGGGGTGATTTATCAGCATGAGTATGCTGAAACACTCGATTGCACATCTCTATCCCTGGATATGCAGAGCAATATTGTCAGGGTTCTTGTTCGCTGCCTGGAAGCTGCAGGCACCTGGATGGAGGGAGAAAAGGCTTTGACTCACCTTGGTAAGACCAAGTGGTTGACTTTGGGTTCAGCTCTCTCACACCATAATTTGGAAATTTCCTATCTGTTTCTGGACAGAGTGGAAATACTCCCTGCCCCCAACAAAACTGATGTTAATTTGGGCAAGTGGGGACTCCTGCATGAAGGACAGATGACAGCTGTAGCCAGGATTTATCTTGTGCACCAAATCTGCCCATTCCGGGATTGGGAGGTTTTGCTTATAGTCATTCATGCTTTAGTGACCTCCTGGTCAGACAGTGACCAGTAATGTACAATACAGATCAAGCTGCTTTGGGGGATCCTGTAGCCGGTCCAGAACTCACTGATGCCTGCAATTATGAGCACATCACAGTACACCTATTTAACACCATTTCTTTGTGAGTTGACTGGCTTCTGTCAGCCCTTTAAAGTAGGGCAAATCAGGAAACTGGCACTGCATGAACTGCTGTAAGTCAACTTGTTATAGGATAAAACAACTTGAAAGTCATGCAGAGTTGCTCTCTTCCTCTTATTCAAGGGCAATCAAGGTGGGGCAGTCTCGAGTTTGTCATTCTCTCTTAGCTTTCCAAGCTAAATTCATGTTGTCCTAATGACTGCTGCATACCTTTTTCTAGGCTCTCTATATTTCTCTATGGTTTCCAGTAGGCTTCTACATGCAATTCACTATATTGGTTGCCACCTACAACACAGAGACTGGTTACTTTAGGGACCATCTGTTTATAATGGTTTCTACTCTTCTCACTACATCCAGACGGTCTTGTGAAACAGTGTTTAAGTCCAAAAGGCTTCTCTCTTGTGAAACATGTACTATAGAACATCCTCTCCCCCCCCCCCCACACACACAAGATTCAGATAGCACAGTCTCTTACAGGAGGCTTTAATGACCTTATTTTCTGAAGACCTTGCAGTGGGAAATTGAGCCCAAGATGCATATATTACAATATGTTATGTGAGAAAAATACACAGAAGAACTATACAAGAATAAGCTTAACGTCCCTGATAATCACAATGAGGTGGTCACTGACCTCGAGCCAGACATCCTAGAATGTGAAGTGAAGTGGGCCTTAGAAAAGCTGAGCAACAACAAAGCTAGTGGAGGTGACAGTATTCCAGCTGAGCTATTCAAAATCTTAAAAGACAATGCAGTAAAAGTGCTACACTCAATTTGCCTGCAAATTTGGAAAACTCAACAGTGGCCACAGGATTGGAAAAGATCAGTTTACATTCCAATTCCAAAGAAAGGCAGTGCCAAAGAATGTTCAAACTATCGCACCATTGCACTCATTTCTCATGCTAGTAAAGTTATGCTTAAAATTCTACAAGCTAGACTCCAGCAGTATGTGGATCGAGAACTACCAGAAGTACAGGAAGGATTTCGAAGAGGCAGAGGAACTAGAGATCAAATTGCTAACATACGCTGGATCATGGAGAAAGCTAGAGAGTTCCAGAAAAACATCTACTTCTGCTTCATTGACTATGCTAAAGCCTTTGATTGTGCGGATCATAACAAACTGTGGCAAGTCCTTAAAGAAATGGGCATACCAGACCATCTTATTTGTCTCTTGAGAAACCTATATGCGGGCCAAGAAGCAACAGTGAGAACTGGACACGGAACCACTGATTGGTTCAAAATTGGGAAAGGAGTCCGGCAAGGCTGCATACTGTCACCTTGCCTATTTAACTTATATGCAGAGCACATCATGAGAAAGGCAGGGCTAGATGAATCAAACGTTGGAATTAAGATTGCCGGAAGAAACATCAACAACCTAAGATATGCAGATGATGCCACTCTAATGGCAGAAAGTGAAGAGGAACTAAAGAGCCTCTTGTTGCGAGTGAAGAAGGAGAGTGCAAAAGTTGGGTTGAAACTAAATATTAAGAAAACCAAGATCATGGCATCTGGCCCTCTCAATTCCTGGCAAATAGATGGGGAAGAAATGGAGGTAGTGACAGATTTTATTTTCCTGGGCTCCAAGATCACTGCAGATGGGGACTGTAGCCAAGAAATTAAAAGATGCTTGCTCCTCGGGAGGAAAGCCATGGCAAATCTAGACAGCACACTAAAAAGCAGAGACATCACCCTGTCAACAAAAGTGCGTATAGTCAAGGCTATGGTCTTCCCACTTGCAATGTATGGCAGTGAAAGCTGGACCATAAGAAAGGCTGAGCGCCAAAGAATTGAAGCCTTTGAACTATGCTGGAGAAGACTCCTGCGAGTTCCTTGGACTGCAAGGCGATCAAACCTGTCAGTCCTAGAGGAGATCAACCCTGACTTCTCTTTAGAAGGCCAGATCCTGAAGCTAAAACTCAAATACTTTGGCCACCTAATGAGAAGGAAGGACTCACTGGAGAAGAGCCTAATGCTGGGAAAGATTGAGGGCAATAGAAGAAGGGGACGACAGAGAATGAGGTGGCTGGATGGAGTCACTGAAGCAGTAGGCGTGAGCTTAAATGGACTCCAGAAGATGGTAGAGGACAGGAAGGCCTGGAGAAACATTGTCCATAGGGTTGCGATGGGTCGGACACGACTTTGCAACTAACAACAACATGCAAGAAATTTGCTAGGCAGCTGAATAGTGCTGCATTCTATTGTTTTTATTTAATTGCACTAATTTGTATGTTTGTCCAGAATCACAACCTTCTAAATTAATAATTTAATAAATAATCTAAAGCAAATAGCATAAACTGAAAAAACATTCTTTCCTAGATACAGATTCAAATCTTGGGCCTGATAAAGGATTATATTCTTTAATTAGGACAACCATGTATAGGCTGCAAAATCTTCCATTCAAGTCCTATCAGGATCAACTTTAATTAGTTATTTTAGATTAATCTAGATTTTCTAAATGCTGTCATGGATAATCCAGAGAAGAATAGTAGTAACCTGCTGAAATACCTGGGTGCAAAGACCATTCATTCAATGCTGTGGAGATCAATAACTAACTTTCAACTCAATAGGGTATAATATGTGTTCTTTGGTTTTGGCTAGTCATTATCATATTTAAAACTCAGCGCAGTATGAACCCTGCCAATTCTACCTTATTCCAAGAACCATGGTAAAGCAAACTGTGGTTTCATATCTTATATGCACCTTGCTGAAAAGGCATAGTTGGATTACTACAATCATAGCAAAGAGTCTAAGTTTCTGTATTGTCTTGCTTATCTGAATTTTTGCAGCCATGTTACTAGCCATACTAGTAAACAGGTGGTAGGTGTATAATACTAAAATCCTCTCGGGAACATGTAACTCCATATAATTTAAGTGAGTGAATCAAACTGCTTCATAATTAGTCCTCAAGCCTAATATAATAATCAGTCAGAAGTTTTTAAAGAATAAACTCTTTATGGATTGAGGCAACTGCCCCAACTTTTGCAGCCAGTAGGGGGTCCATCAAAAGGATGGTTCACTTGAAATGATCTGATGGATTAATATTTCATTTAAAATAATAAAACAAATTCATGAATATTTAGTCCTAGGAATTCTTTCAGTATTTTGTATTTCCACACAAACTATTTAACTGACCACTGACTTCAATGGTTAAAAACCCCAATGCATACAGCACACAATAACAAGGCATGGTGGGGATGGGAGAGATAATAAGAAAATCCCTTCACTCTCTGGGCCTCTCAAAAACCCTGAATATAGCCTTTCATTTCTTTCTATTTAAAATTCTTTCTATCATTCAGCACTGTCAAGGGTTGAAGAAGTGATGCATTTGGAGGTTGGGGACAAACTTTGTTCAACACCCCCTGAGGCTGGATAGCTCAGCCATCACTGGCCAAGGCATGAGGGAGGGAAGAGAAAGGTCTTTGTTTTCTTAGTCATTTGGCAAGAAACAATCCATTTCTGGCATTCTCTCTTTCAAAAAGCAGCTGACCGGGGAACGAGGGGTGTTACAGTTCCTGGACTGAACAAAGGGAAAGCAATTGCTAATTTCTTGTTTGGTCTGAAATGAACTTTAATGGACCACTTCATTCCTTTTTATTTTACTTGTGGGATTCTTGACAAGAACATGGAAACAATATGAACATGGCCTCTCATTCTCTTTATCTTCCTTGCCCTTTGAAAATGAATATCTTTGATCTTGCTTTTGTCTCCTTAAGAAGCACATGCTGGAAAGATGGATCAAAACAACACCCAACATGCATATTTTGGGGGAAGGGGAAAAAAAGTGAAGGGCCAAGGCAGGGCGATAAGGATGGGAAATCATAAAATATTCAAGAAATGTAGAAACATTGGAGAAAATCTCACAGGTGGCGGAGGAGGCTATCTCACTATATTTACCTTTTCAGCATGTCTGGTGAGGCCTGCAGACTAGCTCCCAAAGATATGGCTGCAGTCTTGAAGATCTTTCATGGCTGTTTAGGTGGTACAAGATGTCGCCTCCACCCACCAAGGTACAGTAAACAACAGTTTTGCTTTGGTACTTGCAGAATATAACTAAAATTAATACCTCAAGCAAGACATAAATGAGAAAAAGAATAAAACTGAATAAGGCCCAATGATAGTAGAACATGTTTTGGACAAAATATTTTAATATACTACTATAGCAATAGTCAAGAGCTATTTAGGATGAGAACAAGCCAGACCCAGAAATATGAATAATAAATTCAGATGTAAATTCTTAAGTTCAAGTTCTGTATAAACTACGTACATGAAGAACCCAAACTCAATTTGTCTCCACTGTTTTTATTACACAATAAATTTCTGTGGTTCTAAAGTACAGAAGTTTGGGACTAAAATTCTGTATTCTTGATCTACAACTGGGTTAGCCCCAGTCTTCTACTTTGCTTTCAAAAGCATTAAATTAACTTGCATACCTCTGTTTATAATTTTATTTATTATTGGACCAATGTGATATTAACTTCTCTGCTTCAAGTCCACTAGGAGTTGCTGATTTCAAATTATGATGAAATGCTGTGCAAATCTTAGCTGAAGGATAGTATATAACAACTGTAAAAAGGTAAAGGTAAAGGTTCCCCCACACACGCGTGCTAGTCGTTTCCAACTCTAGGGGCCGGTGCTCATCTCCGTTTCAAAGCCGAAGAGCCAGCACTTTTCCGAGGACGTCTCCGTGGTCATGTGGCCGGCATGACTAGACGCCAAAGGCGCACGGAACACTGTTACCTTCCCACCATAGTGGTCCCTATTTTTCTACTTGCATTTTTACGTGCTTTTGAACTGCTAGGTTGGCAGAAGCTGGCATGAGTAACAAGCGCTCACTCTGTTACGTGGCACTCAGGATTTGACCCGCCAAACTGCTGATCTTCTGATCGAGAAGCTCAGCATCCTAACCCACTGAGCCACCGCTCAGTAAATATGTATAAATGAAAGCAACATAACAATTGCTTCATCTCCAATCTAAAAGAAAATCTTGGGAACTTTCAAAAAATGTTGCATATTCTCATCTTCAAACATATTTAAAAATTTGTCTTTAATGGACAGAGCAATGATTATATATCTAGTGGATGGAGCCAAAAATTCTGGGCTTTTCTTCCCTACATCTAGCTGACTAAAAATAAATATCATCCCAAGAGATCAGTTACTGTGACATTGCACTGTTGCCTACCCCAATGCTTTTCAGATCTCTGCAATCCTCATAGCAAGACCTTCCATGCAAAACATCCTGTTCTCACATCTGCAGCTGGCTATTTACACAACACAGAGACCTCCTGGCAGAAAAGCAATAGAATAAGGATTACATCACACTGAAGACAGGAGAAAGGCTGGGCAGGATGAAGGAAAATTAATTTTAAAAATGTGATAAGAGTGTGATGATCCATGATAGAGAACTCTGCCTACATCAGAAGATAACTCTCATATATCAGCAAACTAGGATCTGTTTAAACACTCAACTCCTATCTCAACAAACCTTGAAATTAGTTTACTTTGGTTTTATCATTAAATAAAACTTCCACTCTTGACTGGCCAAGATGTATGTAAACCCTTGATTATGCTTGATGCAGCGCTGATTGCAAACATTTTGACAGACAGTGAAATTAGCAAGGAAAAAGTACTGTATAGGGAGAGAGATAATTTTTGGTTGCACTTATAGATACATCTCTGGTTACAGTAGTCTTTCTGTCTGAACACAATGTCTATCTGATTTTACATATTAAAGTGTTCTGCAACTTCCTTTAACCTACTAAACATTCCTTTTACAAGAAAATTCACAAGCTGCTACTATTCTCTTATGTAAAAATCACAAGCCAGAATCTATAAGCTGAATAAACAAAGCAGATGAGATCTGAATCCAAATTTAAAATATATCAGGAGCTGCCCTTAGATTTTTCATTAGATAAAGAGGAAAATGACCACATCCAGATGAGCACTCTTTATCTTTCCACATCTTCCCCATTTGCCTCTTTAATCCAAGAGAAAAAGCCGAGAAAAAGCAACTGGAATGGAGCATCCTAGACCAGAAAAAAATAATAGCACTTCAGAGCACTTGTAGCACTAAGCTATAAGTAGCTGCAAAGAGCCATTACAGGCAAACTTGTTATCAGAACCAAAGTAAGAACCGGAAGATTAGACTGGTGAGCAAGTCAAGGCTGAAGATCAAATGAAGAACAAGGGATGAAAAACAGTGAAGGAAGTAGCAGGCTTGCCGGAATATCTTGGATGACTTCTTATTCTGTGTATTCTAACATACATTTTTGTCCTTCTGTAAAAGTTTGCTTGCAAATCTTCATCTCTATTAATTACATGTTTTGTAATCAAGCCAATATACAAATCATTTCTGCCTGAACCATATTGTCTGTTGTATTAAATAAATCCTATGCATTGCCTTTTTAAATCATTGACATGAAATGTAAACATTAAAGCAAATGTTTTGGGATTGGTTTGGTGTAATGATTAAAGTACCAGCCTAGAAACAAGAGGACTGTGAGTTCTTGTTCCAGAATAATGTATGAATGCATAATACTATTCTCATTTGTATATTATCTTTCGCCTTCTTCCTTCAGGACTGCTTTACAATAAAGAATCCTTCATAGGTGGAAACATGATACATTTTCCCTATATTAGACCGGTGATTCAGTTAATGTTACAACCAAGCTTTATCCTTCAAAAAAATCATATTAAAACCTCACGTTTATGATTTTCATCTCATGTATGTTGTGAAAAAGGTTAAGTTTGCTAATCATCCTGTGTTCTTTCTCTTTACCTTCTTTTTTTATCCCAGAGCCACAAATATGCCCAGCATTTTGGCTAGATCCATTCTGGTTTTTCCTACCCTTTTGTGCAAGTGCTTTTCACTAAACTTAATTATGCTCCACATATAACGGGGATAAACCCACTAGAAAGCTGCTTAGTAGTCAAACAAACTCTGGCATATAATCAGACTGCCCCCTTGTGGAAACCTGCAAATCTCAGCTTGCAAAACAGTTGTAAATGCCTCCCCACTACATTACTTTATATATATATATAATAAATTACAATTAAAGTTTACAGATACAAAGAAAAAGAACTCATGCAAACCAAGAAAATTATAAAAATAAAAAGAAATTGCAGAGAAAAAAGAAAAAATGAGCAGAAAAAAATAATAAAGAAAACAGAAATATATAAAGTAACTAATTCCTCCTTAATCACAAACACAATTTCAATAACTTAACAGCTTCTCTGATATTACAACCAAAAAATCTTTTTCCCATATTTCATCTCTTAACTATAAATAGATTTTAAAACTTTAACATTCAATCATAGTCTATTAAGACTTACTGGAAATAACATATATTTAAATTTTAATCAAATAAACCAATTTAATATTCCTTTACTTTTAAGGATCATGATCTTTAATCTCTTTAGTGTCCCAGAACTTGATTTCTTTTCATTTTCTCTGTATTTTCTCAGAAAAGCCTTTATAAGTTTGATAGATATCTTTTGTAAATGCAAATTAAAAAAGATATCCAAGCCACTCTTCTGGATTCTTATTTGTATATTTCTTTTCATTGTTAAGACATCAGCCAATCCCTTTTAAATTTATTTAATTTTAATCAACACTGAATTTTAATTTATATAACTCGCTGAAAAAGCTATTGTAATTAATTTCGAAATCTTATTTTAAATCCACCTGGCCGCTTAGTCTGTTTATAACTTTCCAAAATTAATATCTTGAACATTTTTGCTGTTTATTCTAAAATACGATTTTTTAAGGCCTTAAACTAACATAAAACTTCTTCTGCCAAAGATTGAACAAACTCACCCAGTACAACGAAATATGCCATCTAAATCAGGGCTTTTCAACCAATGGTACGGGTACCATCTGTGGTACATTGGCACCTGGCAGGTGGTATATGATCATCCTAGAAAAGTGGTAGCGGGGGAGGAGAATCAGCTGAACCGGTAGCAGCACCGCACAAGCCTGAGCAAGAGATGGTTGGAGCTGCAGGGCTGTCAGGGCTCAGCAAAAGCGCCAGGATCAGCGCTTCTTCGGGGCTGTCAGGGGTCAGTGGAAGCGCCAGGATCAGCTCCAGGCTCCAGCTTCTGAGCCCAGAAGAAGCACCGATCAGCTGGAATGTTGCAGCATCTCCAGGGTCTTTTAATTTACATTCAGATGCTTGGCAACTGATTCATATTTATGATGGTCACAGTGTCCTAGGGCCATGTGAAGTGACCAAAAGCTGCTGCAACCACCCAGCAGATGGGGGGAATAAAAACCAAACACCCACCCCACCCCACCCCCACTGCAATCCTCAACAGAAATGCTCACAACAATGAAAACCTCGGACAGGAGGAAGAGCGCTGCCAGGAGGACAGGCAGGTGTCTTGCTCGGCTGTGGCTTAGGGGGCACTTTTTTCAGTGTCATTGTAACTTTGAACAGTCACTAAGCAAACTGTTGTAAGTCACTTTTTTCCTTTCTTTTTTTGGTCATCAAGTTTTTGACACCTTGCTAGGCAACTGGTGGTACTCGGATGTTGCCATATCCTAAAAGAGGTACAATGGGTGAAAAGGTTGAAAAGCCCTGATCTAAAGGGTACTTAACATTTAAAGGCTGTTAACAAGCAATTTCTGAATTAAATAAGAAAGGAAGTGTGAAAATCCAGTGTTCCTCTGAAGGCCCCTGAACCACAGCTTGGGTAAGATGGCAATCCCTTAACTGCCATTTCCTGGATGCGGTGAGGACATCTTATGATTTTTTTGACTGATCTATTTTCATTATTTATTTTGTATTTCTGTTTGCGTGTATAATATTTTTATTTGTTTAACATTGTGAGGTGCTCATTGTTGTTAGCATATGGTAGATTATGATTGTTTCTACTTTTATACTTTGTATTTAACTCTGGGAAGTCGGGGAGGGGGGAAGGGGAGGGAGGGAGGGTTGGGCCGGGTTGGGAAGGGGTGGGTGGGTTGGGAGGGGTTTTGTTATGTTAAAGATAAAATGTATTGAAAAACTTTTCAATAAAAAAAAACATTGTGAGGTGCTCAGAATCATGGAATGAGATGGGCAACTATTATATATAAATTGATCTAATAAATAAATAAAACAAGCTTTTTTTAGAAGGACCACCCTAATTAAGCCATTCCTTCTTTTGGCAGCTTTTCTTCCTGGCAAATGAAAAAGTTTTTTAAAAAATAAAATAAAAACCCAACTGTACAGTAAACCAGATGACTTGGCCTCTGTACAGAAAGAGCCTGGGACTACCCACTTCACCCCTTTTTGCATGGGCATGAGAATAAAGAAAAACTAAAAGGTAAGGAAATGAAAGTCTTAGAAAATTCTGTTTTTACAGGATTTCCTGTTTCAGAAGGGAAAGAAGGTTGTAGTTATTACTTTATTTGGTCAAAGACCAAATAAAATCAAATATAATAAAGAAGTAATACAGGATTAAAAGCAAAAAAATAAAATAATAGCAATTTTAAGACGACTTATAAACAAAAAGGAAAAACTAGAAGGCCAATGTCAAGCCCTACACTTCCAGAAGGCAATTACAACTGGAGAGAATTTTGCTATGTTCTTGGAAATTGAGATGGGCCAATCCAATAAATGAAAATATAGTATCTACTCTATGTGAAATGATTAATACTCCACTAATTCACAAGGTCCTGAGAGAAGTATGAATGTGTGGGTGTAGGTGTGTCTCAGTTTAGTCCCAAACATCCCGGGGATGAATTTAGCTACCGGTAAATGGGTTATAGAGTTTTGCATGATACATTACATCACCACTTTGACCCAGTAAAGTATGTCATATGAACAGCCTTTGAGGTTTCGTTTATTTTTAAATGGAAATAATCATTACTATTAATTTATTTTGGTTTCTCATGACGAAAATTGAAATCTGCTTAGCCCCTTGTAGATGGAGTCTCTTAAGTCTGACAATAATTGTTGCATGCCATTTAAAGGTAGTTTGGCATTTAAAGCACATTTCCTTCTTTTTGTTAACTTTGCCTTACTTTGGCCTCACTTTAGCCACACACACACACACACACACACACACACACAAACACACAAACACAAACTTCTAATTTTAATATCAAGCCTATACAAACATTTTGGAGAATTCTAACATTTGCTCTGGTCTTTTTGGGTTCACCAAAACAAAGATTTTTATCTTACAACAAAACAAAGATTTTTATCTTAACATTTGTAGAAATAAAGTAAAAGGTACATTACATTTCTAGACATTTGTTGTTTAAACAAAAAAATTATGTTTTATTTCAAGGGTTTAAATACTACTAATATTACTGTCACCCTGTTGTCTATTCTACTGGCACCCTAGATATTATTTTGTACTGAAGGACTGAATTTGTAAATAGGATCACATTATGGCACAGTGAAAGCTTATTTTCTTTGGATATAAGTTACTAAAGAGCAGTTCTCCAAAAATGAAAGTTGGTATCTTAAAATTGCCAAATTTGAAAAACACTGGTTCAGATAGATTATATTCATTATGAGAATCAGAGTCAAGCAAAACAGAGACCTGAATAGAATCAGTATTGTACTACAAGGATCAGGATCCTGAACAAAGCCCAAATTCAGATGAGAAAAAAAATTCTGGTATGAACTCAAAAACAGGTCAGCAGTTCAAGAAGTAGATGTCCAGCAGAAGATTAAGTAAACAAGACAATCCTAAACTAGAAGTCAAAGAGCAGGCAGTCCAGCAGTCAGCAAGCCTTATCTAAGGGTCTTAAGTCTGAATTTCCACCACCTCACCCCGAGAGCAGTTTAAAATAACCACTGATATATTCCTCCAAGATTCTTTCCTTGCAAGGAAATCCACTTATTTTCAAAGGATTCTTATACTTTTGGTCATGTCCCCTGGAGAAACTTTCAATCTTTGGGGCCAAAAAACAGATCTTTGAAAATCAATAAAGATTAAGAATCACCTTCTCTATTTTAATACATTTTTAATGACATAGTTTAGTATTACAGAACTAACACCTAAGATGAAGGTACACCAAGATACTTTGAAAAGGGAAAAAATTGAGGCAATGGCTCACAATTAAAAATGAAAATTTAAATGAGCTTGGAAGAAAAAAAATAGAATTATATGTGGCAATGAACAACTGAGTTGGTTCATACGCTGTACTGTGTACAAATTGCAATAACCAGATTCAAACAATATACTTAGTCAAGTGCAAACTATATTAAAATGATTCACTCAGCAGGCTGCGCCAGGGCCTGTTTAACCATGTTTAATACATGGTGATGACCTATAAAGCCCTAAATGGCTTGGGTCCAGGATATCTGAGGGAACACCGGCTGCCGGCATCAAGTTCCCTTCGTCCAGTGCGCTCCCACAGGGAGGGTCTTCTCAGGGTCCCACCGGTAAGAGATTGCTGGCGGGTAACGCCCAGGGAAAGAGCCTTCTCAGTGGGGGCGCCTGCCCTTTGGAACCAGCTGCCAGTGGAGCTGAGGACTGCCCCCGACCTCCGTTCATTCCGCCGGGGCCTGAAGACCTGGCTCTTCGAGCTCTCTGGCCCAGGCTGAGGATCAATCTTATTTTAACTAGGGTTTTATTTGACAGGGGCACATACAATTTTTTCTTTTTAAATCTGTTTTAACTTTTGTATTTCGGCTTTTTAATTACCCTGTAAACCGCCCTGAGTCCTTCGGGAAAGGGCGGTATAGAAATGTAATAAAATAAAATAAAATAAATAAATGTTTTACTAATAATTGACTAGTTTTGAATGAAATTGTAAATTTGGTTTACAAATCACAATAGTTAGGTTATTTAACATGTTATACCAAACAAAATATAGTTTAGGATGTTGTGTGACTTTGATATGTTAACCAAGCACCATTGGTCAGAAATGCTGGCTTACTAAGAAAGTGAGGTTGTTTTCTGAGCTTATGGATTGGATTCGTTACCAGGCTAGGTAACATTTTCAGTGGGGTATAGGAGGGTTTCTAACCTTCTAACTAAGAAGGATTATGAATACTAGAACAAATTGCATAGCCATAGATATGTTATAAACCATAAAGAGGTCATATCCATCACGATGTGATTATGCAAATAACACAAATGGCATAATTTGTTTCAGTCACATCACAATATGAATGATGTAGAGTATAATAACACCATAACACATGTGATATTACCCACCCACCCACCCACTCCAACACACACGTGCTCGTGATCACTCCAACGTAGCTTATTATTATCGGCATTGGCTAAACAAATTAACCTCCTTCCTTGGTGGTTTTTTAAGTGTCATGTCTAAGTTAGAATATATGCTTGCCTCTCTAGAACAAGCCACAAACTACGCCAAAACTAAACTATGACTTCAGTTTTTGGCTCAGTTCACAATTTATTCATTTGTACTTAGCCATTATGTGATTGTTTGGTTATTGTTATAACTAAACCAAATGTATACAACATTCAGTCCAAGTATGCTAAATATTTGAAGGTTTAAAGCTAATTATCCAAATCCATATCATTAGTTATGCCCTTCCTAAACATACTTCTTCCTGTACATGCACATTTTGGGGCAAATTGTTGAGTAGACAATTATGAGTACAACTAAAGCTCCATTCACTGAAGTCCATTCACACTGCAGTCCCTTGAGCAGTAACTGTGTTTTTCTTTCTGAAATCTCTTGTTTGGGAGATAGCAAATATCCTGTTTGGGAGATAGCAAATAGAAACAATATACTTGCTTGTTTTCAAAAACATTTTTTTACAATTGGGTTAGAGCAGGGGTATCAAACTTGTCACGTCATGTGACGTGTCGCAACATATCGTGACTTTTTCCCCCTTGCCTGGGGTGGGCACAGCTTCCGCACAACGCATCTGACCCAAGGACCGGCAGTTTGACATCCCTGAGCTAGAGGCAAATAGAAGATAGTTGTACAATGTGTGCCTTTGAATAATTATATACTTATACATGATCAACTTAATAATTTATTCAGTGACCTTATTCTAGGCTTACATAAAGCCCTGAATGATAACCTAACCAAGTAGGTTGGGTTTATAAAACATGTTAGTACAATATGATTGGCTACTTTGTGGATCAGTATGGCATGCAAACAAAACCAATGAGTTTCACATCTTGAGGGCCATGACTTGTTGTTTGGCTGGCATGCATATTTGTTGTATGATAAGAAGGTAGATAATGTCTTTAGAGTGCATATTTTAAGACAGGCATTGTTGAGGGTTTGGAAGAAGTACAGACATAAATTAGATTGTAAGATACCATTGTGGGCAATTCCAAAACACGCAATAGAAAACATAAATGTTGGTTTCAAACATGACGTGACTACGTATAAGGAGATTTTAAGCTTGGAAAGAAGTGTATGGTGTTTAAAATCGTATAATTTCTTGCGAGATGAGAAGATTGTTCAAACCTGGTTTCAATATACTCAATTACGGGCCAGGTGGAAAGAAGATCAGAAAACTGGTTTTGCAATGACTGATGAAAATTTGATAAAGCAAATTAGAAATCAGGGTCCAGCACATATCAAACGGATATATCTTGCCTTGATAGAAATTGACTCAGAAACAGAACTCGTTAAGGATTGTATGATTAAATGGGCCCAAAATATCCAAGAAGTTATTACAATGGACACATGGGAAAGGATTTGGGTGAGGAACGTAAAATTCACACAAGCTCAAAATTTAAGAGAAAATTTTTATAAAATGTTTTACAGATGGCATTTAGATCCTAAAAAGCTGGCAAGTATGTATCCGAGCTATCAGCCTAAATGCTGGAGGTGTGGTGAAGAAGATGCAACATATTTTCATATATGGTGGACTTGTAAAAAGGTTAAGGCCTTTTGGATAAAAATTTGGTGGAACATACAGAAGATTTTCAAGCAAAGGATAAAGTTTTGTCCGCAACTTTTTTTGTTGGGTATAATTACAGATGCTACGGTTGTGGACACTAAGCTGATGTTGAATTTAATTATGGCAGCAAGACTCTTAATAGGCCAATATTGGAAGAAGGAGGAACTGCCGACTGTAGAAGAATGGACTTTAAAGGTTTCTGACCTGGCAGAGATGGCAAAGATCTCAGCTTATTTGAAAGATCACTCGCAAGAACGTTATGTTATGGAGTGGAGAAAATGGATTGAGTATATCTAGAACAAATATGGGACTAAGAAGTTTCATGTAGCATTTGAATAAGTCTTCCTTTTTTTTTCTCCTCTTTTTTTCTCTTTTCCTTTTTTTTAATATATCTTATATTAATAGTGTTTGTAATTACCCTATATGAGCTAGAGAGAGATGGATTTCAGAGTTTATGGTTGTTAGCATATGAATGTCTACGATTGGTTTTTTTTTGTTTTTTATACCTTGTACTTAGCTCTGGGAAGTCGGGGGGGGAGGGGGGGAGGGGTAGGGGTAGGGAGGGAGGGATAGGGGAGGGCTAGGGGGGATTGTTAAAGATAAAATGTATGATAAAACTTTTCAATAAAAAAAAAACCAATGAGTTTTAATTGGCAGCATTAAGAACCAGTTATTAGAAGCACCTTAACCTACAAGGACAAGGTATAAGCTACAATCTTTTAGTTTTCCATCCCCGATGGCACAACAAATGCCATGGCCTCAATCTACCTAAGAAAGATGTTCAGTTTTCAGAGGGCAGGATCTGTTGATTTCTACTAAGTACAGTGGCCACTGATTCCATTTGGTCTTTTGTATTTTTCAAAGCAAACACTAATTAAATAGAAGCCACTGTTTTGAATGAAGGAAGATATAATAAACAGAAAAAGTAGCACAAAGCAAGCAATAGAGCTGGAAAATGTATCAGTGACAGCCCCCATTCCAAACATCATCAGCTGTCTGAAAAATGAGAAGAGCACTTGGAATGCTGGCAGGAAAGAAACCAACCGCTCTTGTACGTGCACACCCAGCATGCAAATACACCTGGACTATGTAGAGATGGTACAAGATCTTTCTGTGAACCAAACATTGGTGGATGGGGGTAGAGGTGCAATCCAGACTTGGCAATACGTACAGTTAAAGCAGCTCTAGTGTGGAAAATAGCACTGTGTGTATTTTGTCGAGGATTGGATCTGTAGAGTGGTTCCAACTTAAATGTTAAAAAAAATTGTACAATTTGATCATAACTGGCTTTTAGAAGCATGAGACCTGCTAAATTGAATACCAGCAAGTCTGTGAAAGGCTGAACTGGTATGATCTCTTTGGGCTTCGGTTTCTCATTCTATACCTATTTAGTTTCCCATATTTTCCTATTGCCTAGATCAATGTTTTTCAAACTTGGCCACTTTTAGATGTGCACCCATCTAATTGGAATATGTGATCATATTCCCATCCTTCTCAGTCTTCTACCTTCTTATCCAGCAATTTTCCTATCTTAAATCTAGGTCTTGTAATTTTTTTCCCTCAAAACCAAATGGTTTCCTGGTTGATATTGGAACATTATTAGCTCTTCTGCCTGGCTGAATAGAATGTTTACAAATATTTCGCAATTCAGCCAATAGTTACTGCTAAGATTTAAACCAGTTGGTTCTTTATGTAAAGTTGCTGGCCTTGTTTTAAAAAGGAAGAGAGGGGGAAGAGATATATTTTTTTCTTATCCATAAGTAGTTTGTACAAAAACCTCTGTGTGTTTCAACAACATCTGTGGTTTTCCAAAGCATTGCCAGTAATTTCTACAATTAATGCACAATTTTTGGATTCTATCAAACCATACAGGCTGATCTGTTTAAAAATATGTATGATGAGCACAACCCGGAACAATAGAATTACATCAACTGGTAATTTCCATCTCATGATGATTCATTACCTGAACTCACAGTCCTAAAAGAGTCAAAGCACTGCCAGTCTCATTAATACTGTGATGGCAGACATCTCTGAAGATGAATAGTAACTTTGTTTGCACCCTTACCCTCTCAAAAAACCGCCACCATTGAGGTCTCTTCCACACAAGGGCCCAGTGTGTAGATTTTACATATGGCAAGGGCATATTAGCAAGCAGTGAGGTCATATGCCTTCCTCCACAGATCTTTCATTCTAAATTGAAGCTAATCAGTACACATATCTTCAAGAGTGGGTGCCATTCATATCATTTCTCCACCCATTTTATATAGTAGGCAGATCACACAAAGTATGAAACCTCAAATGTTTCAAGAGAAGTATTTTTAATGTATTAGAGATTTGTTCCTGAAATTATTCATGATTCAAACGAAGCTGCCAGACTAGGTGGCTTGATCACAGTTTATTGAATAAACTGCAACCAGGCTCACTTAGCAGAGCCCATGAAACCATAAAGAAACAGAACTCAATCTCCTTCAATTATCACATTATGGGCAATTCATATCCTCTGATAGAAGACCTATTTTCCAGAGCAAACAATCTGCAAATATGATGGAAATGCAATTGTTAAAATTCCCAGGGTTTGTGGAATTTCTAATACATATAGACGGTGCCAGATTAGAGAAAGCTGCTGAAGAAAGTTCTCTAACATTACGCATCTACGTTCTTCTGGTCTTATTTTTGATAGATGAAAAGCCATTAGGATTTCTCCCTAGAAAAAATTCATGAAGTAATCAAATTTTTAATTGAAAAAAAAAGAATAATGGATTGTTTTCCATTTTTTTTAAATTTTAATTCCATTTATATCCCGCCCTTCTCCGAAGACTCAGGGCGGCTTACAAGCTTAGCAGTAGTAGTAGCCTTCATTCTATGTATATGCCTGCTTATTAGGGCTTTCACACACACCCCAAGCGGCATTATTACAAAGTCAGCTTAATTGCCCCCAACAATCTGGGTCCTCATTTTACCTACCTCGGAAGGATGGAAGGCTGAGTCAACCTTGAATATTTGATGTGCTTTCATTATTATGTTTACACTACAGATTTTTTTATTTCTCTTATTGCTCTAATCTTTTCAATAGGCAGTCAAAATGCAAACACACAAACATATAATTTATTATTACTATTTTTATTAGCACTATCATCTTTAACAACTTTTATCCACTCTTGTCAATTTCAACTGAATAGAAAAAAAACAACAAGATTTCAGTGTTACCTGCCTGCACTGACTTGTTTGCTATGTCTGTAATAAAAATACACACAAGGCTTTACTAGGCTTGACACAAAAACCCCATTAAAACTGCAGACAAATATTGATCTTCTGACTTATAAAGCTAACAAAGCAGCATCCTGGTCATGGCCTTGTAACACAGCTGGATGTATACTAGGCAGACTTTCAATTTAGCAAAAACACAAATATATGGATTATTTTGCCAATGCTCCCCAAAGCCTCTTCTATACTCCTCCAACAGAACTTTTCCAAGTAGTTAAATATTTGGCCAATGTCTACATAACAGATTAAGTCCCAGTTCAGAGAAATGATGCAATGAGTTTTTATGCACTTTATAGGAAAAACAATCTATTTCACAACACCAAAACTGAAGATGAACTAAGATAGTCAGACCACCATCTGATCATTGTTGTGAGATTAATTTCAGACACTGAGACATAAGGAAATAGATAAAGATTCTCACAGACCTTTTTCTGGTCACCTGCCCCTTGATCATTACTTTTCATAGCTCTTAAAAGCAAGTCCATCACTGTGATCAGGGCCGATATTACTGATCCAACTTATAATTTCAAACTATTGTCCTGCTACTATCATCTCCTTTTGGAACAAGGTCATTAAGAAGATAGTAGCTGGACAAATATGGCAACTGTTATAGCAAATTAATGTTCTGGTTTTGACACAGTATAATTTTAGGGTTGGCTTTACTCCAGACACTACCTTGGTAGCCAGGTAGTTGTTTTTATGAAACAGACAGAGAGAATGCTCCTCTATCAACATTTCTCAGTCTCTCAGCTGCTATTGATACCCTGGACTACAGTACCTTACTTTGCCAGCTATATGAGACCAGGTGACAGTGGGGCTATTCCTATTTGCAAGGATAATCTCAAATATCATGTTGGGATATTCCGTTCAACTCAATAGGAGTTACTCTGTGGGGCTCAACATAGTTGAGTTACGCCCAATCTTATTGAGATGAATCTCAACTTCAGCTCTCCCTTTCATCTAAACCACTCAGGGCATACAGGCTGTGATAAACTGGATGAGGCTGTATCTCCCAGGAAGACAAACTTTATGGGCAGTTCTTACGTTCACAAAGTAGATTTCTTTCTATAGGATGAGATGCAGATTTAGGATGTTTTATGTTTCTGTACAGAACATCCTATTAGTAATTCTATTGTGGTAGCTTCAGTGGTAAATCTATTGTACCAATTTCCAGGATATAGACTGACCTCAATGATGCATACACTCCATGTCCAACTACCTTTGAAAATAATCTGGTGCTAAGAATATTGCAACCAGAATAGTAAGCAGGCTTGGAAGTTGCGTACTCCACTTTGCAAATGCTTCAGTGTGTGTTGGTAGGATCCTAAGTCCTAAAGAGTTCTTGACCTGGATAGTTGAAAAATCATCTCCCCAAGTACTGACCATGCTCCAGTCAACATAGAGCTTTCTTTGAAGAGTATTTGGAAGCTTCAGTTGGTGCAAAATGCAACAGGGTATGCACTTATTTCTGCATGCTATCTCTGCTCTGTGAGCCACACTGGTTACAATATGCTTGCAGGTCCAATTCAAGGTTCTATATGGCATGAGGCAGGATTATTTGAGAGACTGCTTCTTTCCAGTGACATCTACCTATCTCATGTCCAGCAGAACAAGCTTTTGTGTTCCATCTATTAGAAAGTGTCATTTGACTGGACTTAGGAATAGGGTCTTTTCTGCCCTATGGAACATCATTCTCCCAATGTCAGCCTGGTCCCAATCTTGACAACATTTTGGAAAAGCTCAAGGACTTGGCTTCGCCACCTTGCATGGAGATCAGAGCAAAGCTTATAAATAACTGTACTATTTGTGAATCATTGCACTATCTCAATTTTATTGTGTGGCTTTAAAAAAAATATGTTAATGTTTTTTATTATTTGTATGGTTGTCTTATTCTGTTTTGGGTACTGTATATACATTTTAATTGTAAGTCACACAGAGTCGTGAATATGAGATGGACAGTCTCATATAAATCGAGTCAATTGATCAATCTGAAATCTGGGGAGAGTTTGCTGTGCAAGAGTTTCTAAGTGCATGTGTTTATTGTTTATTGTTAGACTAGCATCCAGTCTTTGTAATGAACTTCTGGTGGTCCTAAAGCAGGGTCCTTTGTTTTGAATTCTTAGAAGACAGCTGAAGATCTACCTCTTTATCTTAGAATTTCCTGAACCTTAGCAAAATGGTTTTAAATGCTGTTATGGTTTTAATAAAAAGATTATGTAGTGTTTTAAAGAGTATTTTCTTATGCCATTTCAACTGTGATTTTATAATAAAAAATCAACTTGAATTCATGAGATGGTAGGGTGGGTATAAACCTCAATAAGTAAGTACGTATGTAATTAAGTAAGTAAATAAGTAAGTAAGTAATAAGCAAGTAAGTAAGTAATAAGCAAGCAAGCCATCAGAAAAATAAGATGATTTTTCTAATATGGGAGGTTATTTTAAAAACCAAGGGGTTAAGGAGAAGAATTAGATTTTTTCATCCTGATTATCATTCAGATCCCAAATGAGATTCTCATTGTAGTGTGAAGTAAAATAAACTCAGAAGCAACCCAATATAACATTACTTTCCTTCACTAAAATATACAAACACCTTGTGGAAAGAATAGGGAGGTAGCAAAATCCCTGTTTGAATGGTTTGCATGTTTCTTCAACCTTGGCAACTTTAAGATTTCTGCTGAAGTCCACACATCTTAAATTTGCCCAGGTTGAGAAACACTGTCTTTCAGCAATCTGTAGTTACTGTAAGTTCTATCCATAACAGGTGTACCATGTACCTTTTACTCACACATCCCACAACCTTATTGATGACCTAACTCTCTTATATTTTTCATCTTTACCTGGTCTTGATCCGATGTGCCTACTCATTCACTTCAATCATAGCTTGATGGTAAATGTAGAGAAGATTATGCCTGCCAAAAAGGGTGTGTACATGCATTCAGCGATATAAATTACACTGCAGCTGCATCAGTAATTTTTTTTGTTTGCTATAAGTTTGAGAGCTGTGCAAAGCATTTAAAGGAGTGCTTTGCAATGCATATTGGTGCAAACCAAGTGTCCACCTTGAAGCACTTAAGCAGCTGATTTTCCCAGAAGACTTGATGCAGCTGTTACAAACTTTCCTGGGTCATCCCAGTATCCTTAGGTATACCACAGCTGCTTCACTTTGTTGGACATGTTGTCTTCATATATGCATGCACAGACATTCTGGAAAAGCCTTTAAAGCCACCATGTCAAGCCTCTCATGCAATGAGGCTGCCTCAGTAGTCTGAAGATGGATGTTTCTGCATTAATGTACTTTGTAAAATATCCTTCTGTTGCTTTGCAGAGTCCTAGTAAATTATTCCAAAGGGCTACATACAGATTTTAGGAATTATAACTTGTAATCCTGACAAAAGAAATTGGAATAACTTGTATGAGGCAATCCAAACAAATGCAGTATTTGTAATATATCAGTAACTGTAAATATTGTAGAAATACTTTTAATCTAAGACTGTTAGACACTAGAAACTGAACATAGATTGTGTCAGTTGTATAAACTCACATTCAATAATAAAGAATGACCTAGAAGCACTGGCATCATTTAGTCCAGAGAAATTTCCTCAGATTGGATTATTCAAAAGGCAAAGGCTAATCTTTCCTTCAGTAGCTTGAATGGATAGTGAGATGCGTGCTAAAATCTAATTTCTTTCCCTAGAATGGGTGTCACCATTTAATTAAGAATACAGGTCTTTACTATGTATATTATACATAGCAGGAAGTTGAAACAAAGAAAATGGAAAGAGAGAGTAAAGTTTCAGATGACTATGCCTATTTATCTGTGTTGGCAGTCAGGTCTTGCTTTAATTCTTTCAGCGCCTAGACTTCTTGGAACATTTATTTATTTATTTATTTATTTATTTATTTATTTATTTATTTATTTATTTATTTAATTTATATACCGCCCTATTCCCGAAGGACTCAGGGCGGTTCACAGGGCAGTTAAAACAGTACAAAAAGAGAATAAAATGGAATTAAATTAGTACAAGCCCACAATTCATAATAACAATAAAATTAAAATTTTAAAATTAATTTAATATAATTTAATATGATTTAATTAAAATACTTTAAAATTTAAAATCCCTCAGTCCAGGCCAGACAATTCGAACAACCAGGTTTTTAAGTCCCAGCGAAACGAGCGAAGGTTGGGGGCGGTCCGAAGCTCCATCAGCAGTTCGTTCCAAAGGGCGGGCGCACTCACAGAGAATGCCCTCCCCCTGGGAATCACTCGCCGGCAATCTCTAACCGGTGGAACCCTAAGGAGGCCCTCCCTGTGGGCGCGCACAGGACAATGGGAAGGTGATGCTGGTAGCAGGTGCTCCCTAAGGTAATCCGAACCCATGCCATTTAGGGCTTTATAGGTCATCACCAGCACCTTGAATCTCACCCAGAGGGCAACTGGAAGCCAATGCAGCTCGCGGAGAAGAGGTGTTACATGAGAGTATCGGGACACTCCCATTACTACTCGCGCGGCTGCATTCTGCACCAGCTGAAGCCTCCAAGTGGTCCTCAAGGGCAGCCCCATGTAGAGAGCATTGCAGTAGTCTAACAGGGAGGTCACGAGCGCATGAGTAACTGTACGTAGGGCATCCCGGTCCAGATAGGGACACAACTGGCGCACCAGGTGAACCTGGGCAAAAGCCCCCCTGGTCACGGCTCCTATATGATCTTCCAAACTGAGCCGTGAATCCAGGAGGACCCCCAAGTTACGAGCCCTATCGATGGGGGGTAACACCTCACCCCCCATCATTAAAGATGGAGAAAAGTGATTCACTCGAGATGCCGATACGCACAGCCACTCAGTCTTGGCAGGATTGAGTCGGAGCCTGTTTCTCCCCATCTAAACCCAAACTGCCTCCAGGCAACGGGACATTTATTTTATTTTTATTTTTTTATTTTTTTTTATTTATTTATTTATTTTAATTCCATTTATATCCCGCCCTTCTCCGAAGACTCAGGGCGGCTTACAAGCTTAGCAGTAGCCTTCATTCTATGTATATGCCTGCTTATTAGGACTTTCGCCCCCCCCCAAGCGGCATTATTACAAAGTCAGCTTAATTGCCCCCAACAATCTGGGTCCTCATTTTACCTACCTCGGAAGGATGGAAGGCTGAGTCAACCTTTAGCCTGGTGGGATGCGAACCTGCACTAATTGCTGGCAGCTGGTCGAGGGCATCACTGAGTTGGTTCGGGGTGGAAAGAAAAAGTTGGGTATCATCAGCGTACTGATGATACCCCACCCCGAAACCACGAATGATCTCACCCAGCGGTTTCATATAGATGTTGAACAGGAGGGCAGAGAGGACCGACCCCTGAGGAACTCCACAAACGAGAGGCCTCGGGGTGGACCTCTGCCCTCCCGTCAACACCGACTGCGAACGGCCCAGGAGGTAGGAGGAGAAGTACCATAAAACAGTGCCCCCCACTCCCAACCCCCTGAGACATCGCAGCAGGATACCATGGTTGATGGTATCAAAAGCCGCTGAGAGATCTAAAAGGACTAGGACAGAGGAACAACCCCTGTCCCGAGCCCGCCAGAGATCATTCATCAGCGCGACCAATGCCATCTCCGTGCTGTACCCGGGCCTGAAACCCGATTGGTACGGGTCCAGATAATCAGTTTCCTCCAGGAACAGAGGAAGCTGATGCGCTACCACACTCTCAACAACCTTCGCCAAAAAGCGGAGGTTGGAGACCGGACAATAGTTATTCAAAATGGCTGGGTCCAGGGCAGGCTTCTTGAGAAGGGGTCTCACCACCGCCTCCTTCAAGGCGGCAGGAAAGACACCCTCACTCAAAGAGGCAGATATCACTGCCTGGAACCAGCCTCGTGTCTCCACCCGAGCTGAATAAACCAGCCAGGAGGGGCACAGGTCCAATAAACAGGTGGTAGAGCTCAGCCTCCCCATAATCCTGTCCACCTTCTCGGGAGTCACAGGATCATTATGTTCACTGATTAATTATTATCCTTGAAAGTGGAAATGCAATCTTCCCTAGATGCTTACTAGGTACATGTATCCCAGCACGAGCATCAGACTTTTGAAAAGTGGCTCCAGCCACTTTTTTCAGCAGCACGAGCCTGTGTCCAATTTGGCCTGGGATAATAGTATCACCCTGTATTTAACATTCTAGCCACTATTGCCTACAAAGTTACTATTGAGGATAGACTACTACTATTGGAGACAACATTAATTTAGGAATGGGGACTATTTTCATCAAGAAAATGCTAAGCTTTATAAATACATGATTAAGGTAAATATGAAAATTGAAAGCACTAATTGCAGTGCTAATTATGCATGGTGCCAGGCAGCTGCTTAACACTTTCCCTACTAAGTAAAAAACAATTTGCTGTGTTCAATGCTGGGCTGTTTCTCAATTAGGCTACAGACTGTGCTATTGTTTCCTATTTGGAACAATAGGTTGAATTAAACAAAATGCTATAAATTTTTTTCTATATCAGTAGCATTTTTCTTAAATTTGCTGCTTTCCTAGGAAGCCAAAACAGCAAATGTAGATCTTTCCTCTGCAGAAATCAAGGCCACAAATCTTTGTCAGATCTTTATACTGGCCACATCCAATTGCAGACAATTGATCCCTTGGGATCATGGAGAAAACTTTTGAGAACGTGACCAAGAAAATGAAGCTAGAGTGAACTGGGCCTAAGCACAATAGCTTCCTTCATCCTGTGTTATCTAGATAGCTGACATGCTTTGCAGGGTGTGAACATAGGAAGGAAAGAGCTTTAGACATTTTAAGCCATTTCTTAATTATAATTACAACCATGCTCCATTTTGTCTTCCTCTGCTGGTCAACGCCAGATTCACATCTGGCTTTCATCCAGGGTCCTTTGCATCATGACTGAACTTCTGTCTTCTTTGGCAGGCTTCAACTCTCCTGATTGCCAATCTAGGCTAAGTTTTGTTTTCATCCCTTTCAAGTTTCAAAGCTAATTCATTTGCTGGGCTCTTGGCCCAATCTTTCTATAGGGGGTCAGCAGCAGAACATCCTGGGGATCCAGATTGTTTCCTGATCTTCCAAATGTGGCTGCATTTTACCATTCAGAAACAACCTTCACAACCCCTGGATTCAAAATCTGTAACAGACCCATCCTAAGATCTCCAGTTCAGAGAGGAGAAAGCAACCTTCTCCAAACAAAAATCATAAGGAATTGGCCATGCATATCTCGAATTAACAGTCTCAAAAAGACAGAAGAGCCTCAACCCATCTGGAAATCATATTTCCTAGTCCAGGTTAAATCTCCAATTCTAAACATAAACAGGAAGCTGCCTTCCTACTGAGTCAATCATTGATTCATCTATTTTAATATTGTTAACACTGTTTGGCAAGATTTCAGGATTCCAGATAAAAAAATTTCCAGATCAGCTTGAAAAAGCCAAGAATTGATTCTAGGACTACTTTTGTATAAAGCAAGTGTTGCATCCTTCAGTTAGTCCCAACATACATGAAAAAGGCATGGTTTTCTCATAGTGTACCAGGGATCTGTTTGACTTGCTATTTCTTTTCCTCAAGTATCTCCCCAAATTGCACTTCTAATTAATTAATTAGGTATAATTAATGAATTCTAATTTATACCTATATCCTGGCTTCCCTCTAAGGGATCCTGATCAATTGCTCCTTAGACATTTATACAACTTATTGTGCTTACAACAATCCTGAGCATAAGTTAGATTGAGAAATGAAGCTAGCTCAAGCTCAAGGTGTAACTATGGAAGACTGGAAAGACAGTATTTCTCTCATTTTTGTTCAATAATCTAACACCGTCAAATCAGAGGCAATCCACATTTTCAAAATCTTAGATCAAGAGCAATGGTGGGAAAAAGAACAGCACTACCAATTATAGAAACCTCTTTTTTTCCTGCAAAGGGATGCTGACCATTTACAGCTAATAATGGATGTGCACATATCATTCATCAGTTTCCTATTGCCTGGTAGTCTTGACTCTTCAGTGCAACTTATAATATACTGCAATCTTTGCTTGCTTTTCACCAGGCTCTCCACAAGTGAAAAAAAAACCACAAGAGAATTCATGGAAGAGACAAGGCTGCAAGGACCCCAAAAATAAGGGCAGCTCTGACATCTGGGTCATGTCTCAATAATGTTGAGGGCCCTGTATTCCTCAGAACTGAAGGATGAATTTATCCTTCTGTTTAGTAAGCTACGCAACAAGATTTATATTTATATGTTGCCAGAAAATGTACTAAATTGTACTTTCTCCCAAGAAATTCTGGAAATTAACTTGGAAGATTCCCAGAAATTTTAGATCTGAAAACTCTCCTTCTATTCTAAGGGCACTACCTTTTATTTTTAAAAGGGGTAGGCAGCTTGTACCCATCTTTATTTCCTATGGCTTCCCACCCCTATCCCATGAACATGCTACTCACATTTGATATCACCAAATTTCTCTTTTAAAAATTCTATGCTGAAACAGATTATTAAGCTCCCTCCTCACTGAATTAATTTATCATTTGAAGAGGGGGAGAGAACACATTTCAAAATGGCACCTTTTACCTAAAGTCATAAAAAACTGGCTCTGGTTCTCACTCTGTTTATTTGGGCACTAATTCAAGCTTCCTCACCTTGGTGCTTTCCACCAGATGTATTGGCATTTCTCCTACACAACAAAATTCATTGCTTCTCATTCTGTCTTTTCCTTCTCAGTAGACCTCTTCGTGAAAAGAAAAACAGATGGAAGACACAGTAGAAAAGAACCAAAAAAAATGTAAAAGTTTTAGAAGACCAAGTTAGAATCCCCCCTGAACAAAGATGAATGATTAAGGCAAAGCTTCACCTGAGAGCACTCCCTAACTGCAACCCATTCATATGCCATGCATGGTCCCCAAATACCAGTTTCTCAGCTTTAAGATGTGTGGACTTCAATTCCCAGAATTCCCTAGCCAGCAAACCACCAATGATCACCCATCATAAAGTTATTGAAGTTGAGAAGCAGTGCCATATATATTGTATATGCCCTATGTCATCACGATTTCTCATGTTTCAAGGCAGAAACCTGGTCCTTAAAATAGGGTCCAAGGCAGAGTTGAATCTCAGATTAACTCATCCCGGAATGGGGGTAAGAATGCCAGAGGAAATGTAACAGAGCCTTCTAGAAACAAAGGAAACAGCCCCACCATTTACTTACATCCTTTTTTCTTTCCTCAGCCTCCTTCAGAAAAAACCCTAAACAAACAGCATTGAAACTAGAGGCATTTCCCCCAGAAAAAAGTCTTTGACTTCCTGTTTTTAAAACAAGGGACCCTGCAAATAGATCTTGGCTTCATGACTATTTTCCTTTTTTAAACAAAACCCATAAAAAAAATAAAATACAAAAGCAAAACAATGTGCTATTTCCTGCCTCAGTCTGGAAGGGAGACCTCATAACTCACATTCCGGTTTGTCTTAGTGTTTCAGGCGGGATATCCTAAATGACAAGGTCAGTGGAGAAAAAATGTCCCTCCCACTTTCCAACACACCCGTCTTCATACACACACACAAAAAAAAACCTCTTAAAACAAACATGCTTAAATGTTAAGGCTTAACTATCACAAGAATCTATTTTGAGGAAGAATGAAGAGATGGTTTCTATGAGAAGTTCAAACAAAGTCCACTAGGGTCCATATTTATATTTTTCCAACTGCTAGTTTTGCATCTAAAATACACTCATATACTTCAGTATTTGAACTCAGATCAGTGAAAAAACGTGAGCATGGGACTGCTAGCATTATGTTGTTCTTTGTTTGTATCACTCACCAAAATTGGGTAGAAGCTGAGAAACAACAATGACAACTACATTATGGTAGCCTTTTCTCTTCCTGATGCAACCTTCTCTTAGTGATGATGACTGAAGGAGAAGTAAATTAATTTTACTGTTTGAGATACAACCCGACAAGATTTATTTTTATCCAACATGGACAGGATAACTCTATCTGTGGCATTTCCCACTGCTGGAAAAGAGCTGATATAGTTCCCATCTTCAAAAAAGGGAAAAAAATTAGATCCAGGAAACTACAGACCTATCAGCCTAACCTCAATACCTGGGAAGATTCTGGAAAAGATAATCAAACAACAAATCAGCGAACACCTTGATGCAAACAAAGTCATCACTAAAAGTCAACATGGGTTTGTCAAAAGCAGATCATGCCAGACAAATCTTATTACATTATTTGACCAAGTGACAAAAATGTGGGTTAGATAGCATCACCACCAGATGATGGTGATGTACTGACAGGCCGTACTTAGCATGTGGTCCTCAATGGAACTGCATCTACATGGAAGGAAATGTGTAGTGGGGTGCCCCAGGGCTCTGTTCTGGGCCCAGTGCTCTTCAACATCTTCATCAATGATTTGGATGAGGGGATAGAAGGGGAACTCATCAAATCTGAAGACGACACCAAGCTGGCAGGAATAGCCAATACTCCAGAAGATAGGCTTAAAATACAGGAGGATCTGGACAGACTCGAACACTGAGCAGGGGGTTGGACTAGATGACCACCAAGGTCCCTTCCAACTTACTTATTATTATTATTATTATTATTATTATTATTATTATTATTATTATTATTATTATTATTATTATTATTATTATTATTATTATTATTATTATTATAGGGAAGCAAATTATTTTTGGTTCATTATTCTCCTACTATCCTTCAGAATTCACCAGATGTTCTTCACAAGATTATTAGTGGTATGTTTTTCTTTTCTCTTTTTCTCACACTCTACTTGAGACCACCCATACCATAATCAAAAACATTGGAGTTTTTCAATGAAACTTCTTTTGATCACATATATTCCCACTCATACTATATTTTCTCTAGGGGGTTGAGTCAATTTTGAGCACTGGAGAAATGAAAAATCTCTTTCTTCTGTCAAAAGTTGCATTCTATAACCACCCTCTCTCTTCAATATTAAGGACAGGTTTCCCAGCCTGCATGAATCCAGTATTGCACAGGTTCTTCATAAATTTAATAGATCAACAACAACAAATATTTCTGAATTTACTTCAATAAGGAGTCCTTAATATAATATATATTGGACCTTAAAAATAACAAGACATGAAAATACTATTTTCAACCTGTACCCGAAGTCAGATAATTTGCTTCTGCTGTTTCTGAATGAATAGATACAAAAGATAAGTGTCTATGCTTATAAAAGCAGGTATCTGTATATATACCAAGCAACTTGCAGTTATCGCTGTCTAAATAGTAACCATTATCCAAATTCACATGTATTCAGATTGCTCCTCCAGCACCATCTCTGGTGAAATGTACTTTACATTTGTGATCCTGTCTGTGATCACCACTTGTTAGTTTTCAAGCCAAGTCCAGATAAAAAGCATAACTATGAGTACTAAATATATCTTTACTGAAGGTTAAAAAGGTAAAGGTAAAGGTTCCCCCGCACATGCGTGCTAGTCGTTTCCAACTCTAGGGGGCGGTGCTCATCTCCGTCTCAAAGCCGAAGAGCCAGCGCTTGCCTTGGTGGAGCAGTGGGCTAATGCCTCCTTAAGTAACACCAGCTGCCTGCAATTAGTGCAGGTTCGCATCCCACCAGGCTCAAGGTTGACTCAGCCTTCCATCCTTCCGAGGTAGGTAAAATGAGGACCCAGATTGTTGGGGGCAATTAAGCTGACTTTGTAATAATGCCGCTTGGGGATGTGTGTGTGAAAGCCCTAATAAGCAGGCATATACATAGAATTAAGGCTACTGCTAAGCTTGTAAGCCGCCCTGAGTCTTCGGAGAAGGGCGGGATATAAATGGAATAAAAATAAATAAATAAAAATAAAAAATCTCCATGGTCATGTGGCTGGCATGACTAGACACCAAAGGCGCACGGAACGCTGTTACATTCCCACCGTAGTGGTCCCTATTTTTCTACTTGCATTTTTACATGCTTTCAAACTGCTAGGTTGGCAGAAGCTGGGACGAGTAACAGGCGCTCGCTCTGTTACGCGGCACTCGGGATTAGACCCGCCAAACTGCTGACCTTCTGATCGACAGGCTCAGCGTCCTAACCCAATGAGCCACCGCGTCCCTTATTGAAGGTTATGTTATCATAATCTTGCAAGTCTGAAAGTATTCTTCCCTTCCTCTACTTTTACTGGAGGGTCTCTTCTAAAATGATTCCCATATCCTCCTCCTTCTATGGATTGAAAAAATCTTTTAGTTGCCTGGTCTGCAGCCTTTCCTCCAGTTTCCCAAGGTCATTCCTATATACTATTACACCACTTCACCTCTGGTTAATGGTTTTTTTTAATCAGATGAGAATACTGTGTGTCTCAAATTTGGAAAGAGAAGCCTCTTCACTGACTTGGAGCAGAAGCTGACAAGCAATATGGCATCTCTCAAATGTTCTAAGTGTCTCCAAAGCTACAGCAATTAGGGAAAGACCCTATTCTTCTCCAGACTTCAAAGATAGGATAAGGGTCACCTTAATAGCCCTTAGCATCCAGGAGGCATTAAGAAGCAATGGTAAGTCTAATTGCTTGCTAAGGAAAAATGCACCAGCAGTAGGAACATTACCCCTCCTACAGCTCAAGGCTGAAAAGGAAAAAAATAGGACTTCCATTTCTGATTGTCTCCAAAGATCAGCATGGTATCAAAAAAGCCGTATATACTTGAAAAAAAAAGATCAGCATGGTATCAAAAAAGCCGTATATACCGTATATACTTGAGTATAAGCCGACTCGAGTATAAGCCGAGACCCCCAATTTTACCCCAAAAAACTGGAAAAAGTTATTGACTCAAGTATAAGCCGAGGCTGGGAAATGCAGCAGCTCACGGTAAATTTCAAAAATAAAAATACAGGTAGATAACAATAAAATTGCTTTAATTGAGGCATGTGGAAAAGAGGGTCAACAAAAACAATATATTATCAGTATATTCTCCGCTCTGCCATGATGTCCCCGTTTTGGTCTCCTGGTGACGTGGGGCTGAGCCGGAAAAGGGGGAGGGGGAGACCGAGGGAGGGAGGGAGGGAGGAAGGAAGAGAGAGAGAGAGACGGAGCCAGCGTCAGCCAGCGGGCTCACGAGGGGCAGCAACCTCGCGATTAGGACGCGCGCGAGCCCTTGGGGAGGCAGGGCGGGAGCGCAGTCTGGCCGCTGGGCTTCCTTTCCCTCTTGTCCGCATCGCTGCAAGGAATTGCGTTGTTTGGGGACGGCGACGCTCGCCCATTCACACGCTGTCCAAACGCTGGTCATTTGCTGCGGGGCTCCCGCTTGGAAGGGAAGGGAAGATTTGTGAGGGGAAGATGCCCTATCGGGGTGGACATAAGGATCCTCCTCCTGAAAAATGTTACCCCAAGTATTCAAGCCAGTCTGTCCCAATAACCTGGGAAGCCTTTCCAAATCCCAGGCTGGTTGTAGTCAGGGTGACCTTCGCGCATCTGGAAGGCACCGAGAGAGCGTTTTTTGTTGAATTGGAGCCATGGGCTAGTCGTGGTTAAGGCACTTGTAGGCGAAGCAAATCACAAAAGCCCCCAAATCCTTCTAAATGCAGCCCACGGGCGAGCTTCCCAAGTTGTTTTAATTTAGTTTGCACGTGGCAATAGAAATAAGCTTTTTTCCTCCTCAGCGGATCGGTGCGGTGAAGAGGCTGGGCTTCCTTCGGGGGGGGCCTTTCATTCCTGTACAAGGGGGAAGGGGAACTCTCTGCTTTTGTGTGTGTGTGTGTGTGTGTGTGTGTGTGTGTGTGTGTGTGGCCCATCTGCAAAGCTGCCGAGGAAGGAGAAGTGGAGGAGGCGGCGGCGGAGGGGGCCGCAGCACCGGCAGCCTTCCGCTTTTGCGTGTGTGTGTGTGTGTGTGTGGCCCATCTGCAAAGCTGCCGAGGAAGGAGAAGTGGAGGAGGCAGTGGCGGTGGCGGAGGCGGCCGCAGCACCGGCAGCCTTCCGCTTTTGTGTGTGTGTGTGTGTGTGTGTGTGTGTGTGTGTGTGTGTGTGTGGCCCATCTGCAAAGCTGCCGAGGAAGGAGAAGTGGAAGAGGCGGCAGCGGAGGCGGCCGCAGCACCGGCAGCCTTCCGCTTTTGCCGCTTTTGTGGATCCTTATGTCCACCCCGATAGGGCATCTTCCCCTCACAAATCTTCCCTTCCCTTCCAAGCGGGAGCCCCGCAGCAAATGACCAGTGTTTGGACAGCGTGTGAATGGGCGAGAGTCGCCGTCCCCAAACAACGCAATTCCTTGCAGCGATGCGGACAAGAGGGAAAGGAAGCCCAGCGGCCGGACTGCGCTCCCGCCCTGCCTCCCCAAGGGCTCGTGCGCGTCCTAATCGTGAGGTTGCTGCCCCTCATGAGCCCGCTGGCTGATGCTGGCTCCGTCTCTCTCTCTCTCTTCCTTCCTCCCTCCCTCCCTCCCTCGGTCTCCCCCTCCCCCTTTTCCGGCTCAGCCCCACGTCACCAGGAGACCAAAACAGGGACATCATGGCAGAGCGGAGGAGACACAGGAAGCGGATCCAGGTACCGGGCTGGCTTATCTCCTCCCTCTTTTCGCAACCGCTCTGCGGGATGAGTTTCCCTTTTCCTTCTGGCTCAATCCCCCCTCCCCCGCCCGGTCACCCTTCCCTCCCTCCTCCCCCTCCGCCTCCTCCAAGGCCGCCGCCAGTCAGCATCTCTCCTACCGTTTTTGCGGCTTTTCCGTCGCCCCCGCCGCCGCTCCCCCTTCCCCGCGGAGCCGGCCGCATCCAGCACCTTCTTCCTCTGGAGGGAAGCACCGAAGTTCTTTTTTTTTGTTCACTGGAGTATAAGCCGAAGTGTTGAGATAGAAAAACGCCCCCACAGCATGAACAAACGAGATGATACCTCTCGCTTACCAGCCATTTGGAAACCCGCCTTGATTGACAGACGAGTCCCAACCACCAAGAATGATACCAGACCCAAACTCATGATAACATCACATGACATCACCACCACACAACCATTCAAAAAGCAAATCTGAACCCACAATGATAACGAGGCACAACCACAAAACATAAACCTAACTACAGCTGCAACATCAGCCACTTTAAACCCCTCCAAACCACACAATAAGCAAACTGACACCCACTATAAAAACATGGCACCACCACAAACACGAAGCCGAACAAAAACAGCACAACTCACCAGCTCAGGTCTGGAGCTGGCAGCTGAGACCAGCCCATCCACTCAGAACACACCCCCACCCAATCAGAACACACCCACCATTCAAAACACACTCCCACCCAATCAGAACACACTTGGTCCCCCACCCAATCAGAGCACACCTCCACCCACAGAACACACCCCCTCTGGCAGTTTAAAAAAGAGGAACAAACAGCCACATGCTTCTCCCAGAAGAAGGAAGCAGAATCCACCAGCCTGATGATGACGGATGGGATTCTGTCGAAACGTCGCACCTACACCTTTAGTTCTACGCGGGAGGAAACCCGAATGACCGAAGATCCATATATATATATATATATATATATATATATATATATATATATATATATATATATATATATATATATATATATATATATATATTGAGGACACTGTTCTTGGAAATCCCTGAGACAACAATGTTATGCTGCAGATGTTCAACTGATGCAATGCAGAAAAGGTCCTTTAGAGTGTGTGAAACTTACATGCTGTATCTGTTCAGCCTCTTTAAAGAAGTCACAACTTCCCAGGGCTGGCACAGCAGTTAACCAGGCCCAGAAAAATATGTTTGATTTCACAGGTTTAAGCCTGCTTAATTGACATACAGTAATCAGGCTAACCCACATTTGTTATCTTTAAATTATGCTTAATTAGTCCAGTCTAAAACTAAAGCATTAATATCAATGAAATAATGTCTAACATGTTAATAACATTAGTTGCTATTTCATTTTACATACTGTCGGAAGCAAATATCACTATTAACTTACTCTGGCTATACTATGGGACACAGATTTCCTCCAAACTTTTGTATGTTCTTACATTTCTCCTTAAGCAGACACACTTTCTTCCCTCACTTGCTTTTAATTTCACACCAAAAATATGCCCTGGCAATATCTTTCTGCTATGTCCCCATGAAGTTGCCTTCAATTTCCTCCCAGCACAAGAGCAAGAGCTAAATGGTCTTTACCCACATTAAATTAATGCTTTCCCATTTAAGTTAAGAGCAACTAATGACAGCTATAAGGTATATAAAATTTATTATGCTTTGCCACTCTTCCATTGCAGGCAAAGTTGGATGGGATTATTCACATACTTATTCATCCTTTCAGCATGATGTTAACAATCTTCAATCCCTAGAAACCTGCCTCTGTTCAATTATTTTTCCACAGAGAGAAACACAATCATGCTATACTAGTAGACATTCAAATATGCACAAGATCATAAGTGCTGGGTTGTTGTTTTTTTTAGCACAAACAGGGTTTTGTATGACTTCAGCATCCCTGTTCTAGCCACAGTATATGCAGACCAATCGTCCTCACCTGTTCTACAGCATTACCATTTTCAACTTTTATTTATGACAGATAAATTCAGCAGTCTTTCTTCATCACAGTATCATTCTATTAGAAAAACGTATCACTTGCTACATGAAATTCAGCAGGCAGTAGAGGAAACAGCAATTCTACTATCACTAAATCTTTAGATTTTGCCATTTTGAAGGGAAAGTAGATGATTGCAGTGATCTGAAACAGGATGCAGAGGCAGAATAGGAATCAGCAATGGGTGATATTAAATTTCATGCCAGTGTTAACTTTTTGCCTCTTGGAAATGGTTGAATAGCTCTTTAACTGAGCTGTGAAGAAAGGCCCTAGACCAGGGGTCAGCAACCTGAAACAGTGAAAGAGCCACTCGGAACCGGTTCCCTCACAAAATGAAGAACTGGGAGCCGCAAAAAATATGTGCGCATGCGCATACATGCAAGCATACGCAGAACAGGGTTTGACTGAAGAGTGGAGCCAAGGCGAGATATGTACCTACCCTGCATATTTGAATTGATTGGTTGAACTTTTTTAGTCCCACTTTTTTTTTTTTGACTGCACATGGCAGAGGACTGGGAGCCGCAGGAGATGGCTGAAAGAGCCGCATGCGGCTCCGGAGCCGCGGGTTGCAGACCTGTGCCCTAGACTGTCAAACCCTGTGAGGTTTGTTGTTGTTTTTTTCAAAACATTAGGAGGCTATCTTTCTAATCTCAGTCATGTGCTAACCATTCCTGACCATACCTGAGAAGTCAAGAGTTTGTATTTAAAATGTTATAACATCTCAACTTCGTTCTGTTACATTCGCATTTCCTAACCTAATACAGTCCAGACAACTAAGATCATTACTTCCTTAATTCCTTATAATCTGAGAATCATGAGATGGGGATATGTAGCCTATCTGGAAATCACAAACAGGAGAAGCCTCTCGTGCTGGATCCTTACCTCCTCTACCAAGTGTAAAGAAATCTGAACCCTTAAACCCAATTTCTGTAGATGCTTTCCAAATCCACTAGATAGCCTTCATAAAATTAATTATGCTCTATAGAGCAGGCACAGTACAATTCATTATTCATAAATATGTTTGGTTTAGACACTAATAATAGCAGTGAAATAAAAGAGTGACCCACTAAAAACAATCTACTTGTTCCAGCTAAGACGCCATTCAGAGATTGCAGAAGCGTGATCTATGGTGAATCATTACAAAGAGCCAAGGATGTGAGGAAGATATATATCAAGGACCACAATGGAGCTACTGTGCTTGCAAGGCTGCCATTGCCAATACCCATCCCCTCTCCCTCCTCAACAAATCTTTACCCTTTCCCACACAAGCAGCTCCATGAAGGATGCCACTGTTAAAGGTTCTTTCAACCATTTTAGAACAGAACATACTCAATCATGTCAAACAGAAGGCTAAGAGATTAAGAAGACCTACTGTGTTAGACAATGAGTAGAAATGTCTAAAATGAAAAGTGGCTGAATTCAAGCTTAAATGAAAAGCACATATCCTTATCTCATGACAGATTTTGACTGGGAAGATAGAAAAATTCTCTCTAAGGACATCTAGATGAGGTTTGTATACACTACACTTCAGCCTTTTGAATCAACCAGAATTGACTGGGTTGTTCCAGTACAATGAACATATCCTAGTTTTCCCAAATTGTATTCCTTTGAAAATTTTATGACTTCAGTTCTCAGGCTTTTGCCATACTATCAGGGAACTTTAGGAATTGTATTTCCATTATATTTGAAAGACATCTGAGTGGGGAAAAGTGTTACAAGCCAGAATAGGCAACCCAAAACAAATGGACCTCATTGGTCTATTGTGCTGTGTGAACTAGACCCCATTCTTCTCTCAGTGAAGGAAACTATATATATATATATATATATATATATATATATATATATATATATATATATATATATATATATATATATATATATATATATATATCCCCTTCATGGATTACTGCCTTGTCGTGGCGAAGGGGCTTGCGTAATTCAATGAAGCTATGAGCTATGCCGTGCAGGGCCACCCAAGACGGACAGGTCATAGCAGAGAGTTCTGACAAAACGTGATCCACTGGAGAAGGAAATGGCAAACCACTCCAGTATCTTTGCCATGAAAACCCTATGGACAGTACCAAAAGGCAAAACGATATGACGCTGGAAGATGGGCCCCTCAGGTCGGAAGGCGTCCAATATGCTACTGGGGAAGAGCAGAGGGCTAGTACTAGTAGCGCCAGAAAGAATGAAGCGACTGGGCCAAAGCCGAAAGGACGCTCAGCTGTGGATATGTCTGGTGGTGAAAGGAAAGTCCGATGCTGTAAAGATTTTTTCTCCATAGGAACCTGGAATGTAAGATCCATGAATCAAGGAAAACTGGACGTGGTCAAACAAGAGATGACAAGACTGAACATTGACATCTTAGGTATCAGCGAACTAAAATGGACAAGAATGGGTGAATTTAATTCAGATGACCATCAGGTATACTACTGTGGGCAAGAATCCTTCAGAAGAAATGGAGTAGCCTTCATAGTCAATAAAAGAGTAGGAAAAGCAATACTGGGATACAATCCTCAAAATGACAGAATGATCTCAGTTCGAATCCAAGGCAAACCATTCAATATCACAGTAGTCCAGGTCTATGCCCCAACCACTAGTGCTGAAGAGGATGAAATTGACCAGTTCTATGAAGCACTACAGCACCTTATAGAACTAACACCAAAAAATGATGTTCTTATCATCATGGGGGATTGGAATGCTAAAGTAGGAAGCCAAAAGATAACTGGAATAACAGGCAAGTTTGGCCTTGGAGTGCAAAATGAAGCAGGGCACAGGCTGATAGAATTCTGTCAAGAGAATACAATGGTCATAGCAAACACTCTTTTCCAACAACCCAAGAGACGGCTCTACACATGGACATCACCAGATGGTCAACACAGAAATCAGATTGACTATATGCTCTGCAGCCAAAGATGGAGAAGCTCTATACAGTCAGTAAAAACAAGACCAGGAGCTGACTGTGGCTCAGACCATGAGCTTCTCCTTGCAAAGTTTAGGCTTAAACTGAAGAAAGTAGGGAAAAGCACTAGGCCATTCAGGTATGAATTAAATCATATCCCTGTTGAATATACAGTAGAGGTGACAAATAGATTTAAGGAATTAGATCTGATAGACAGAGTGCCTGAAGAACTATGGACAGAGGTTCGCAACATTGTACAACAGGTAGCAACCAAAACCATCCCAAAGAAAAAGAAATGCAAGAAAGCAAAATGGCTGTCTGAGGAAGCTTTGCAAATAGCTGAGGAAAGGAGGGAAGCGAAAGGCAAGGGAGAAAAAGAAAGATACACCCAATTGAATGCAGAATTCCAGAGAATAGCTAGAAGAGATAAGAATGCCTTCTTAAATGAACAGTGCAAAGAAATAGAAGAAAATAATAGAATAGGGAGGACCAGAGATCTTTTCAAGAAAATTGGAGAAATGAAGGGAACGTTTAATGCAAAAATGGGCATGATAAAGGACCAAAATGGCAGGGACCTAACAGAAGCAGAAGAGATTAAGAAGAGGTGGCAAAATTACACAGAAGAACTATACAAGAATGAGCTTAACGTCCCTGATAATCACAATGAGGTGGTCACTGACCTCGAGCCAGACATCCTAGAATGTGAAGTGAAGTGGGCCTTAGAAAAGCTGAGCAACAACAAAGCTAGTGGAAGTGACAGTATTCCAGCTGAGCTATTCAAAATCTTAAAAGACAATGCAGTAAAAGTGCTACACTCAATTTGCCAGCAAATTTGGAAAACTCAACAATGGCCACAGGATTGGAAAAGATCAGTTTACATTCCAATTCCAAAGAAAGGCAGTGCCAAAGAATGTTCAAACTATCGCACCATTGCAATCATTTCTCATGCTAGTAAAGTCATGCTTAAAATCCTACAAGCTAGACTTCAGCAGTATGTGGATCGAGAACTACCAGAAGTGCAGGCAGGATTTCGAAGAGGCAGAGGAACTAGAGATCAAATTGCCAACATACGCTGGATCATGGAGAAAGCTAGGGAGTTCCAGAAAAACATCTACTTCTGCTTCATTGACTATGCTAAAGCCTTTGATTGTGTGGATCATAACAAACTGTGGCAAGTTCTTAAAGAGATGGGAGTACCAGACCATCTTATTTGTCTCTTGAGAAACCTATATGTGGGTCAAGAAGCAACAGTGAGAACTGGACACGGAACCACTGATTGGTTCAAAATTGGGAAAGGAGTCCGGCAAGGCTGTATACTGTCGCCCTGCCTATTTAACTTATATGCAGAGCACATCATGAGAAAGGCAGGGCTAGATGAATCAAAAGTTGGAATTAAGATTGCCGGAAGAAATATCAACAACCTAAGATACGCAGATGATACCACTCTAATGGCAGAAAGTGAAGAAGAACTAAAGAGCCTCTTGTTGCAGGTGAAGAAGGAGAGTGCAAAACTTGGGTTGAAACTTAACATTAAGAAAACCAAGATCATGGCATCTGGCCCTCTCAATTCCTGGCAAATAGATGGGGAAGAAATGGAGGTAGTGACAGATTTTATTTTCCTGGGCTCCAAGATCACTGCAGATGGGGACTGTAGCCAAGAAATTAAAAGACGCTTGCTCCTGGGGAGGAAAGCCATGGCAAATCTAGACAGCACACTAAAAAGCAGAGACATCACCCTGTCAACAAAAGTGCGTATAGTCAAGGCTATGGTCTTCCCAGTTGCAACGTATGGCAGTGAAAGTTGGACCATAAGAAAGGCTGAGCGCCAAAGAATTGAGGCCTTTGAACTGTGGTGCTGGAGAAGACTCCTGCGAGTCCCTTGGACCGCAAGGCGATCAAACCGGTCAGTCCTAGAGGAGATCAATCCTGACTGCTCTTTAGAAGGCCAGATCCTGAAGCTAAAACTCAAGTACTTTGGCCACCTAATGAGAAGGAAGGACTCACTGGAGAAGAGCCTAATGCTGGGAAAGATCGAGGGCAATAGAAGAAGGGGACGACAGAGAATGAGGTGGCTGGATGTAGTCACTGAAGCAGTAGGCGTGAGCTTAAACGGACTCCAGAAGATGGTAGAGGACAGGAAGGCCTGGAGGAATGTTGTCCATAGGGTCGCGATGGGTCGGACACAACTTCGCAGCTAACAACAACAACAATATATATATATATATATATATATATATATATATATATATATATATATATTATTGTTACCTAAAATGATCCAGGGTTGAGGCTTGGGCTGAAACACAGATCCCAGGACCCAACCAAAAATGAAATGGACATTCATAATGGTATCCTGAGACATATTTATTTCTTTATACATCATCCCAGTCTGACGGCCTACAAAGTACAAAAATAAAAAATAAAAATACAGAATTATATAATCAAAAGAAAGCTTGGAGAAAATCAATAATTAAAAGACCAAAACATCCTACATGGAATCTATTCTAAACCAGGGCCTGGGGAATACAACCAGGTTTGAGTAGTTGTTTGAGTACCACACAAATCTTGGGCAGATCAGACATAAAAATCTATTCTATGGATATTCCACATCATGTCCTCACCGTATTTACAAGAGTAATTCAAAATGTGCTTCATTAATACTATCAAAATGACATGCCTTTCAGCCCAAATATTTTTTTAGAGAGAAAGAAACAGCAAGTATGGTTCAGTGGTTCAGCTGCTAGACTTAAAGACTTCTTCCCCACTCCCACCCATGAAAATTTTCTACTTCAGAGGATTGTTGTTATGGGGGAAAGTAGGAGGAAGGAGCACTCGGAATTCACTAAACTTCTGTGGGGGGGAAAGGGATATAAATCAAATAAGGAAACGAACCAGAGACTTCTGGAGTGGCAGAAAACCTATGAGCCCTTGAGAATTGCTCAGGCTGACTTGGTTTGTTCCAGATGGCAGTGGCTTTTTTTAGATCATCATCTCCTTTCTACACCTAGAGCAGACAAGCTTATAGAGAAGTTCCATTTTACTTAGTGTTAAAGCTCTGATCTTCTTTTCAGTAGCTTTCCGTTTTCCTGCTGTTCTTAGTTATTCATGCAATAAGAAATATCATCATTTAATCAGTTGAATACTGTAGTTTGCCATATTTTGCCCTACAGAATGCCAGAAAAATCTAGTTTTGAAAATATCTTGTATAGCAAATATCTTGAAATTAGTTGAAAATCATGATATAATATTTTTCATTTACCTAGAAATTTGAATTTTAGCTTCATATCTAAGAATTTATTAATATAAAACTTAAAGAACAATAGATTTGGATCCTGAAATTACATAGAATCGTGTATTCAAGGCACTGTAAGCTCTCTATAAATTGAGTTTATAAACTACAACTAGAAAACTTAAAATTAAAAGAGTCTGAGAGTCCTTAGGAACTTGCTACTCTTCAAATATAGTAGATCAAGAAACAACTATAAACTGGGTTCCAGTATAGAACCTGCACCAAAAACTAGTTCTTGGATTGAATTCTAGAACAAATTGAATCACTAACACATATCACAGGTGGGGAACCTGAGGCCTCCCAGCTACCACTAACCTCTAATCTCTTTCAATAGCTCCAGCCAGCATGGCCAATAGCAAAAAATGCTAAGGGATTAGAATTCAGACACATAAGGGTAGCCACAATTTCACATTTTTGGCTCTAAGGCATTTGGAAAGAGCACAAATCATATTCAGAACATACAATTCAGTGCTGATTCTCTAAATTCAAATTTGGGAATGCCAGCTCAGCATTCAGCACCTTCACTAGTTCCTAAACACACAGTTTATATGCAAAAGATGTTTGACTACACACTTTTCTGGTATTTCAAGTTCAACAGTTGGAGGGGAGGGGGGAGGAGAGAAAGGGAGAGAGGAGTAAAACGACATCCATAAATATGCCATCAACTATAAGGCACAGTTTGAGGGAAAGTCACCAGTGGAGAATGTCAGCCAAAAAATAAGGAGATGTGCAGACTTTAAAAGTCCATTAAATATCCTTCATATGATTTTGTTTACCAACTAAAGTAAGTTCTAGGAATGTGTTCTTTTTTAATTAAGAAAAATGCAGGCTGATTCTATTGTTTTAGACTGATGTGCACATATAGGTGGATATCATAGATAGCACAAATGTGATCCATTAGATAACCTGCAGAATTATACAGGTGAAACTCGAAAAATTAGAATATCGTGCAAAAGTTCATTTATTTCAGTAATGCAACTTAAAAGGGGAAACTAATATATGAGATAGACTCATTACATGCAAAGCAAGGTAGTTCAAGCCGTGATTTGTCATAACTGTGATAATTATGGCTTACAGCTCATGAAAACCCCAAATCCACAATCTTGCAAGATGCTTGAAGTCCAGTGTGAAGTTTCCACAGTCTGTGTTGATTTGGGGAGCCATGTCATCTGCTGGTGTTGGTCCACTGTGCTTCATTAAGTCCAGGGTCAACGCAGCCATCTACCAGGAGATTTTGGAGTATTTCATGCTTCCTTCCGCAGACGAGCTTTATGGGGATGCCGACTTCATTTTCCAGCAGGACTTGGCACCTGCCCACACTGCCAAAAGCACCAAAACCTGGTTCAATGACCGTGGGATTACTGTGCTTGATTGGCCAGCAAACTCGCCTGACCTGAACCCCATAGAGAATCTATGGGGCATTGCCAAGAGAAAGATGAGAGACATGAGACCGAACAATGCAGAAGAGCTGAAGGCCGCTATTGAAGCATCCTGGTCTCCCATAACACCTCAGCAATGCCACAGGCTGATAACTTCCATGCCAGGCCTCACTGAGGCAGTAATTGCTGCAAAAGGGGCCCAAATCAAGTACTGAGTACATATGCATGCTTATACTTTTCAGAGGTCCGATATTGTTCTATGTACACTCCTTGTTTTATAGATTGCATGTAATATTCTAATTTTCTGAGATTGTGGATTTGGGGTTTTCATGAGCTGTACGCCATAATCATCACAATTATGACAAATCACGGCTTGAACTATCTTGCTTTGCATGTAATGAGTCTATCTCATATATTAGTTTCCCCTTTTAAGTTGCATTACTGAAATAAATGAACTTTTGCACGATATTCTAATTTTTCAAGTTTCACCTGTGCTTAGGAGTAAGACACTTATGCATCTTGGAAATGGACATTTCAGGAGGTTTTGCAGATAAATTGATAGCTTTATCCCACAGACCATCCATGTGCCAAAAGAAAAATGAATACTTAAGCCTCATAATGCCATACCAGAATAGACTCGGAATAGGACACATTTATGACCAGGGTTTGCAAGAATGGCCTCCAGATAAGAAAACTTGGCAACCGATGGCACCCTGAGCACTTTTACAACAGAAATGAATAATCTTGATTTGTTCTGTGCACAGGTGATGTAACAAGGCACCACCTTGTTACATCCATAAAATCCAATATGGATTTTAGCTATATTTAATTTTTGCTGTAGATCTATTTAACAATGAACCACTTTGTTGCATCCATAAAATCCATCCAGTATGGATTTTAGCTATATTTACCTACTTGCAATCAGGTAAGCAGTCGCACTAGAAGGATATTTGTAACATGGTGTCACTCATAAAAATATGTGAAGCTTTACCCATAACATGTAGCCATCATTTTGACTTTTTTGACTCCACGCAAACACATACTCCTGTAATAAGTAAATATAAGGAGATGTAATCATATGCAAGAAAGACCTTAAGTAATGAGCAAAGAAATGCTGCTTAGGGAACAATCAGATAAGAACCGGCATAGGTACAGCTGCATAATAGGTGGAGAAAAGGACTCAGAAGGTATCCTTCTCAGCTTCTTACATTGTAAAGGAGATGGTAGGAGATTTGTACTTTCAGACTTGCAATATTCTATTAATGTAACCTTACAACAGAGTGAAATTAGCTCATCTGGTCATGTTTCCTGTCTGGTCTAACTGGGAAGGCTGACAGGACATGATGGGGCTGGTCTTTGAATGTACTCCCATGATGGAATGTTAAACTACTGTGAGATTTATTAAGTACTCTAAAAGGCATGGTAGAAATTCTGTAAGAATGCAAAAATGATTGCAGAAAAGCACATATTGATTTAGTATATTTATAGCCCACTATTACCTGGGATCTCATGTTAACATGTGTTTGGGTGGAGTCTTCTTTTTTAAAAAAAAATATTATATTGGGTTTTTTTACATATCAACACTAATATTTGGTAAACAGTGTGTTGTCTAGGTTTGTATTTACAAATAATCAATAACATTTAGTTTTTATGGTTCCATATTCCACATAGTAATTTTCCTTGATTTTTTCTTCTTCCAATAATAGTCTTTTATCAACCTTAAATTAGAACTTAATAATTTTTTTGAAAAATAACAGTTAAATGTCTACAAATATCCTCCATTTCATTAAGCTTCTTTTCTAATTAATCATCTAGATCACCTTGTCATAGATCCTGTTTTTAGAGTTCTCATTTAAATTTATTTTCCCCACAATATTCAAAGAAAGCATTTTACTTGTTAATATTTTCTTAGTTAATTACACTTATATATTGAAATCCTTTTCCTCATATGAACCATCCCAACATTTACATTTTTCATATCTTGAAATAGAAAGGACAGAAATAATATACTATCTAAACAAACTTCATTTTTAAAACATATTCAAACCTTCAAAATCCATTATATTTAAATATTTAATACATTTCCTCCAAATAAATCTTCCCACACATTTTTATATTTCTCATATCAGAGGCAAAAAATACTGTATTGCTTAAGGAGCCTATCTCTCCTAAGCTGAAATTCATTTGTATTCAAAATTTTATTTCTTTAACTGTATTCAAACAAGTGTTTAATCTTTAAATATTCCATCAAATGAATCCCATCATCTAATTTCTTAATTCTGACTTTAGCCCTTTTTTTGCCAAATATTTCTCCTAGTCAGTATGTGGGTGGAATCTTTTAATTTATCCCCACAATAATATTCCTATGCAATTGTTGGACTGAGAGAAAATAATTGACTTAAAATGTCCTAATTGAACTGAATTGAAATTCAAGTGGGAAATTGAACTGATATTCAACACTTTAGCCAGGATAGTTAACCATTACATTTGCTCTGTCTCAGGAGGCTAGTACACTAGTTGTTGGCCTACTAAACTAAATATATCTTCATTTTACTTCATTTACCTCTTGGTTTCAATTATGTAGCAGACTGCCTGCCTGTATAAGGATAGAATCCCCTTTTAAACCATAAAGAGCTCTAGACAAATAGAAAAAAAATAAAGAACTATGGAACACATAACATAGTATAATTGGCTAGAGTTTCTTAGGAAACCACGTGAGTTTAGAAGCACACACACCCATCTTCTGTATCTACCTGTTAAGATGGAAGTTGTAAAGATGGAAACTAACACGATAAAGGACACATGCTATTTTAGCATGCTATTTTTCATCTCCAAGGCTTTGCACTGTCTTAACAAGTCCCTTGTGAATGGCAAATATCCAGAGAACCCTTTTGTTTTTATTTCTCTGAAGACACAAAAAAAATCTCCTAGAACATGAAATAACTAATGCAGTCGAGACTATATGAATCCTGAAGCAAGGAAAGAGATGCAAAAATTAATCAAATACCCACTGCATCCTTTTTAGATCCTTTCTTTTCACTCCTCAGAAATAGTGTTTCAGAACAGGCAAACCTAGATTGTTATGTATGCAGGCACCTGCATAGCAACAGCCACCAGGGGGCGTTGGCCTGAACGGTTTTTGGTGGGAAACCCAGTTTCGGCGGGAAACCTAGGGCCAACCCCATTGGCTGTCCGCTTACCTGGCTAGGTATTTAAGGAGGCCAGGTAATCCTTATTCCCCAGTTGGCCATCCCCTCCAATAAAGAGCTGAACTCACACTCTGGCTGGCGTCTCTTCCTTGCGTCGGACCCACTACACAATATAGATCACATATGCAATGTTGAAAATGCCATGTGTTCCTGGGGAAATAAGCACCTTGTTCCGTAACCCAGATAAATAAATAAAAAACGTCTTCCTTTATTTTCTCCTACTTTGGTTCACTGATCTTTTTCTCTTTTCCATTTTGTGTTTTACCTTGGTATTTGTGTTCCTTTCCTAAAACCACCGCATTTATGGTCCACACCTTAGCTGCATTCAGTGCTAGCAATTTGAGCACTGCACTAGCAGGAAAATATACTTTCATAGCACAATGGAAATACTTAATCGTCATTAATAGAAGATGGAAGGCACAGCTAGGCGAGGTTAAATTAAATGAGGAGTGGAAAAGATGTGGAAGAACTTTTGCCATTTGGGAAATCATTGCCTCCAGCTCCAGCTGTGCAGGAACTGGGTGTAACAAGTCAATAAATAGAAAGTGACATCGTATGTACGTAGATATGTCTCCCCTACAGGCCATCTGCACAGTCAGAGAAAAATGTAACTCCAGCCAGAAGGGAACAGAATCCACCTCTTCTAACTTCGGAACACTATGCCCATGCCTGCTAAAATTATGGGATTCAATCCTCAAAAGAATATAGTATGCTATTTAACTTCTCTCAAGAACACTGGTCTTCCTGGAGGATTGAGGAAGCTCATTCTTAAATGAGATATGAATTTCTAGACCAAATGATAATTTTCTGGGATGTTCACTTAATTTATCTGGAACAACTGCCAGAACAACATTGGGTGTGCCTTTGTCTTGGTAGGATTTCCACATGGTCAGCCATAATGTAGTGTTAAATTACTGCTAGGAGATTAGTAGTGGTTTCAACCCTTTAGGGCAAGAGAGCAGCAAACCAGACAGTGCAGATGGCTCTGAGTAAAGCGTTCAGAATCAGAAGCAATTCTGGCACAGCCTTTCTCCAAAGACAGTGTTCCTCCAACCCCTCCATTTCTTGTAGTACAAGGAAGTGTGGGGTATCCATTTTGATTTCTTCCTAGCCATAAACTCCCTTTGAGCCATGTTCAACATCTTGTGTCTTTGGGAACACTTATCCGGTTTTTCTAACAATATAGAATTGGTTTGTCTCAGCCTTTCCTTGAGGTTTTTGTTTTGTTTTGTTTTGATTTTGCCAACTTCTCAGTGCTCTCCTGTCCAAATCCTAGCTAGGTCCAATCCCGTTTATCTTTTTGAAAATAACCTAGGTAGGAGCAATGATAGCAACTTCAAATCTGCTAAAAACGTAGATACAATCAAAGAGTATCCCGTTTTATAATTCACATGGGAGTCATTAACTGGCTTTTAAAAATTCATAAAGCTATAATATGTTCTGCTTGGCTTAGGGTAGCCAAATTATAGTTTATGAACTGTAATTTATGGCTTATTGTGTATCCAAACAATTGTAGCTTATTCAATACAACTTTGGTTTATTTGAGAAACCATGGTAAAACAAACCATGATTGTGTGGACCATAAGATCATAATCACTGTATTTGAAAAAGGTAGCTACAACAGAACTATTGGGCCTGGTCTATACATTTTTGGATGACCATTATATGACAATGAAGACTTTTCTACCAACTTTCACAATCTTGCGATCAGATCTAAATCTAATAATCCTAAAATATAAGATTAGGACATGTATTTTCTCAAATGACACGTTACACATTCAAATTACAATAAAACTAAGTGATCTGGGAATATATATCAACTGAGAGCTGAGACTTGAACTGAAATATATATAGTAGACAAACAGCACAGGGCTATCAAATGTGGACTAAGCCTTAACAATTGCATTTGGTGGTAAGCTAACCTTCCAATACTACATGGATATCAAATAGATTTATTTATTTATTTATTTATTTATTTATTTGTTTGTTTGTTTGTTTGTTTGTTTGTTTGTTTTTATAAACCGCCCTTCTCCCGAGGGACTCGGGGCGGTGTACAGAGTAAGGTAGGTATACAGATTGAACAATAGTGAAAAACAATAGTAAAAACAACTGAGACCCCAAGAGCTATCAGGCCAGGCCGGACTGCTGGAACAGGTAAGTTTTTAAATCGCGCCGGAAGGTGCGGAGGTCGGGGGCCATCCGGATTTCGGTTGGCAAGCAGTTCCAGAGGGCTGGCGCACCCACTGAGAATGCCCTCCCCCTGGGGGCCACCAGACGACATTCCTTGAGCGGTGGCACCCTGAGGAGGCCCTCTCTGTGGGAGCGCACAGGACGGAGGGGTGTTGACGTTGGCAGAAGGTGCTCCCGTAGGTAGTCCGGACCCATGCCATGTAGGGCTTTGTATGTCATTGTTAGCACCTTGAATTTCACTCGGAAGGCAACCGGAAGCCAGTGCAGCTCACGGAGGAGAGGTGTGATATGGGAGTATCGGGAGGCCCCCAAAAGTGTCCGTGCAGCTGCACTTTGCACCAGTTGAAGCTTCCGAGTGGATCTCAAGGGCAGCCCCATGTAGAGAGCGTTACAGTAGTCTAGGCGAGAGGTCACGAGTGCATGGGTGACTGTACGTAAGGCATCCAGGTCCAGATAAGGTCGTAGTTGGCGCACCAGTCGAACCCGGGAGAAGGCCCCCTTGGTCACAGCTCCTATGTGATCTTCCAGGGATAGCTGCGAGTCTAGGAGGACACCCAGGTTGCGGGCCCTATCAACAGGGGGTAATAACTCATCCCCGATGTTAAGGGGTGGAATGATCTGAGTATCCTGGCTTGCCGGTACGTACAGCCATTCAGTCTTGTCCGGGTTGAGTTGAAGCCTGTTCCTCCCCATCCATTCCCGGACCGCTTTCAGGCAGCGGGACATCACGTCGAGGGCATCACTGATGCTGTTTGGAGTTGAGATGAAAAGCTGGGTGTCATCAGCATACTGATGGTACCCTACTCCAAAGCTACGAATGATCTCACCCAGCGGTTTCATGTAGATGTTGAACAGGAGAGGCGAGAGGACCGACCCCTGAGGGACTCCGCAAACGAGAGGCCTCTGGGTCGACCTCTGTCCCCCTGCCAGCACCGACTGCGAGCAACCCTGGAGAAAGGAGGAGAACCACCGCAGAACCGTGCCTCCCACTCCCAGTCCCCTGAGGCGCCGCAGCAAGATACCATGGTCGATGGTATCGAAAGCCGCCGAAAGGTCTAATAAGACTAGGACAGAGGAATGGCCCCTGTCCCGGGCTCTCCAGAGATCATTCATCAGAGCGACCAATGCCGTCTCCGTGCTGTAGCCCGGCCTGAAGCCCGATTGGCACGGGTCTAGATAAACCGCTTCATCCAGGACCTGAGGAAGTTGATGCGCAACCATGCTCTCAACAACCTTCGCAAGGAAGCGAAGATTGGAGACTGGATGAAAGTTATTCAATGAGGTTGGGTCCAAGGTGGGCTTCTTGAGGAGAGGTCTCACCACCGCCTCCTTCAAGGCGGTGGGGAAGTGACCCTCACTCAGAGAAGCAGAGATGACCGCCAGAAACCAGCCTCGTGTCCCCTCTCGAGCTGCATAAGCCAGCCAGGAAGGGCACGGGTCCAGTAAGCATGTGGAGGAGCTCAACCTCCTCATAATCCTGTCCACTTCCTTCGGAGTCACAGGATCAAATTCCTCCCAGATGACGTCGACAAGACTGTCCATGTCCTGTTCCTCCAACTCTGCCCAGTTGGAGTCCAGGCCGGTTCGAATCCGAGCGATTTTATCCAACAGATATTGACCGAATTCCTCGGCTCGACCCTGCAAGGGTTCCTCCCTCACCTCTTGGTTCAGTAGGGAGCGAGTCACTCTGAACAAGGCAGCCGGGCGATTATATGCGGACGCGATGAGGGTGGAAAAGTAGTTGGATTTTGCCACCCTTATCGCTGCGAGATAAGACCTGGTGAGGATTCTTAGTCGCAATCGGTCGGATTCGGATCGACTGGATCTCCAACGGCTCTCTAGGCCCCGTCTCCGACGCTTCATCTCCCGGAGCTCCGCGGTGAACCATGGGGCTCGCTGGGATCTGCGCCGGGTCAGGGGCCGCAGGGGTACAACTCGGTCCAGAGCCTCCGTGGCTGCCCTGCACACTACTATTCCACACTTCCTGCTTCCATTGTTCTTGTTTTTAATTAACAGTCTTCAATTGCTCAGGAAACTCATATTTTCGGCTGGGGTCTAAATTATCAGCCTCATCGGTGAAAGCATGTTCAAGGCAAACTGCCACCACCAGAACACTTTCTTGCAAGCCACCATCCACAATTCAACTGATGGGCATGTCAGGAGAAAGACATCATATAGCAATCTTAGCAGACAAATAGACAGATGCAGAAAAACTCACTGCCAATTACATTTGTGCTTCATCCATATAAGGCTTTTAAGGTTAAAGACCTACAAGGCTTGCTCCCCTTAAGCAAACTCTTTCAGAGCAATGTATGAATATTTAAGAACTAATATATAGGACTGTATAAGTAAATGCTTCATTTAGTTACTTTGCATCTATCCAACTAGCACAGCTCAGGTATTAGAATCATGCTTAAGTGGCAAACATTTAAAATTCAGAGATGAAGTGCATGAACTGGAATTAAATTCGACTGGAAAGAATAACCCAGATGAAAGGTTCCATCACATTATTTTAAGCTACAGCTATCCAGCTTTTTTTTTAATGCAAGCTGAACCGGATAGCTTGGGACAAGCAGGCAGGAACTTCTGTATGCTGCAAAGCTGATAAGCAGGGAAGCCTGGGGCCTGTGAGAGAGACCAAGTGGACAAAGAGTTTCAAACAGAAGAAAAAACAAAGAAAAAGGCATGGGTGATTTTCTAGTTGGAGAGCTGAGAATGAAGAAGGCATATAAAGTGTAAAATACTAAAGGAGAGATAGGTAAATCATGGTATAATTATTTTTTTAAAAAAGAAGGCCTATCTGCAAGCCCCATATCCTGAACAGAAAGCCCTGATCTGCTAACCCCTGGAGAAGTCAGGTCATAGATCTTCAGGGCCAATACAGAAATCAATTCCATATACAGTATATGTAGAAGAACCCATTCTCCCCCCCCCCCATATGACCTAAGAGCTTGACAAATGTGTCATTATTAATTAATAGTCTAAATTAAGCTATAAATACATACACCATTAAGGTATATTTTCAAGAAAGTTCAATTCAAGAGCTATGGACTGGAACAAGGTAGAGGAGGAGGGAACAGGGATTAGTCAGCAACATACATACAAGAGAGAAGCAGGCATTCAACCTCATCTCAGCAAACAAGCAAATAAGACAATCTTAGTGCAAAAGGACACTGCCTTTTCAAGCACGAAGAGAGTGATTTTTCCAGTAGCAAAGGTGATGATTAAGCTTTCTGTTTATTCTGCTATACAGGCTAAAAAGATTTCAAAATAACTTATTCGATAGGATCAACTGGTCTGGAGAAAATTTACATTCAACTTACACTGAAGTTTTACATTTCAATGGGTCAGGAAAGAACTTCAGTGCCTCGCTTCTGAAAAGTTCAAACAAGTCTGATTCATAGTTTGTAAGAACATGAACTGATGTGACAGAGCTGTTCACACATCACTCATAAAAGGTATTTACTAAGGTTCAAAACCTAAAAAATAAAATTTGGCTGAAATCTCATTAAATCACATGAGTTTGGGCTTTTCTTAGCTTTAATGTTTATTTTGTTCTTGTTGCATGCAACACAAAATTATATTAGAGCATTTATGCTTTATACGTATACTAATACCATGCATACGTTCCACAGAATCTGTTTTTTCCTGCTATTTTTTTCTTCTCCCTCTCATGCAAAAAAATACGCTTACTTCTGAGTATGAATCAGACTACCAAGCAAGGACATGTGTATGGTGGTACTGGAAGGTAATTTGTGGATTTGAATGTGAATCTACTATATCTGCACCAAGTCTTACCCTTAGAATCCCTTTCCACAGTCAGGATCCTGAAGTAGTTCTTGCTTAGGAAATAATCAAAAATAAAATAGAAGTATATTTCACTGGACCAGCCATCCTATACCCTATACCAAGACGGTAGCAAAATCCTCAGCATCTATAAAAGCTAAATGAATGGGGAAAGGTGAGAGCAAGGTAGTAGCAAGCATTCTTCCACTTTATAAAGCAATGAAACATGGCTGGGAATTATGGAAACTGTGGAATAGAAGATTGCTCTACTGTATATCAACTGCTATACTGTATTTTATCTATAGGATCTGTGCCCAAAATGGTGATTATTTTACATCTTCAAACAGTTCCTGTTTAATGCCAGAAACAGAATTTCAGGTTTTGGAGATACCAGAACTGTCTCCAAAACAAGAACATGGCATCAGGGTCAGAAATTGTCCATAACTAGTACTACCAAAAACAATATGGATGCCAAGAAGCATACAAAGCCAAGTACTTCAGCTTACCATTCATTCTCAAGACCAATATAATGTTTACATCACACAGATTTACAGTACAACGTTTTACTCCAAATAAGGCAAGTAAAATTATATACCAGTACTTGGAGTATCTCGGTATGACTACTGAACCAACTTCAGTTCATCATTAGGACAAATATTCATAAGATTACTCAAGCTCAAGTCACTTCCGTACTAGCAATTTACAGCACTTGCAAGAGTTCAACTACCCTTATACTGAGAAAGAGGGGATGTGGATAAACTTCACTTCAGTGACGGTAGGTAAAGGATGCGATGAAGATGCTCTTAAATGCTAGTGAGGAAATAACCCAAGTGAAGTTTGCTCACTTCATCAAGTTTGCTCAATTTGCTCAAGTGAAATTCAGTCCTAGATTATAAAGTAACACCATATGAAAGTATTATAAAAATAGCTCACCATTGCATTTATTGCACTCTGCTGCAATATACCCCCACTTCTAAAAGTTCTCCTCCACAATTTGTCCCCACAATCCCCTTACACTTACAGAGTCTATTCCAGATTCAAAGGATCCTAGGACCTTTCTATAATTCCACCATTACAAGACAGCTCTCTGCTTTCCCAGTTGCATCACCAGTTTGTACCATCTCAAAAACACATTATCTTTCTTCAGCAACTGATTCAAGTTTCTGTCCTCGATCAACCCACTCATCCCATTTAACATTCCAGATTGCCCAGTAACATCTTCCCTCAACTTCCCATCTGCCATCCTTAAATCTAACAGGCATTTCTCCCTTTCTTGTTCTTAGTTCCTGAGCACCAAGTCTCTCTAAGCACTAAGAGTGCGTAGCTTTCCTGGCACAGTCTGCACAGAGGAATTCCCTGAAACCAATGAACGTGCTCTCCCGCCATTCGACCAGTATTCCCTCTACTCTCGAGGAAAGTCCCAGTTCATTCCGCCTAACTTTCTTCGCCCCCCCGCTCCGTTCCCCCCTCCTTAATCAGTCTCTGCCGCTTTCCCTCTCGGCCGGATAGCTTCGTTTCCCACAGTTTAATGAACTATGCGCCAGGAGGCCACCCCCGCCCATCCACCCCCCGCGTGCGCTCCAAAACCAACGCACCCGAGGGCCGCTTTCCCCATCCCGGCTCCGGCTGTCCTCGGGACTCTTTGGTGGCGGGATCCCAACCAGACAAAAGGCGACTCCATTCATCGGGCGCGGCACTGGCCCCGACGGGGCGGACAAGCGGCCAAGTTGGCCGAGAAGGAAGCGAGAGCTGGCGGGACGAAACGCGGGCCGGCGGTGGGGGCAGTAGAAGCCACAGCCAGGCTCGGCAGAGTTGTGCTTGGTTGGGCCAGGCTGTACGGACAGCTCCGCCTCTTCCAAGGCGGGCGGCGGTGTCGAGGGAAGGCAAAGAGAGGAGGGAAGAGAAGGCCCGGCCGCCAACTAAGCTGCTCACAGAGAGCGAGAGGAGGAGGAGCTGTTGGAGCGAATATCAGCAAGCGGGCTGCCCCAGATCCGACAGCAGAGAACGCCCGGACGCCAGCATTGGATAAGTTGGGGGGCTCGCGAAGACAACTGGAGGAGGGCAGGGAGAAAAAAGAAAGGCAGAGCAGATGAGGAGGAGAAAGGACGATCTTGAGCTGGGAAAACTATAGGTGAGAAGCAAGTTAGCAGGCGCTAAGGCAGTGAGTGACATTCACTCCAGCAGCTCCAGTGACACTACCTATCATCTCAGTTAACTATCCGGGACCTTCCGATGTGATGTGTTACACTATGCCACCAACACCACCCATTCACTAGAGCAGGGGTCCCCAACCCCCAGTCCATAGGCCAATACTGGGCCGCGGTGTGGTGTGTCAGCAACCGGTCTGCACAAACAAGCAAAGCTCCATTCGTGAGATGCAGGCAGCCCACAAAACCACGCACCCTCCGGTCTGCAGAAAAACCTCTCTCCACAGAACCCATCTCTGGTGCCCAAAAGATTGGGGACCTTTGCACTAGAGTGCCTTTCCTCCCTATAGGAATTGGAGCTATCACAGCCCTGGCTGAAAAAAGCTGCTCCAGCTATTAAATAAACTGAGTGGAATTATAAACCTCGAAGTTTCCAAGGATTCTGAGACAAGATTGTCGAGGAATGCTGTCCAACGATACCGTCCCTAGTGGGCTGTACTAATTGTAAAGATACCTGGCAAGGGAAAATAAATGGAGAATTTCACACAGATATGTATATGCCTTTTAAGCCTTTGGTTTTGTTTTTTTAAAGCCACACCTGTGTGTGAAACCTGAGATAATACGGCTGTATCATAAATACTTGAGAATCATTGCAGTACGAAAGCTTGATGTCACATGTTAAGAGTTTCTCAAACTGACTTTTAAAGCAAGCCTGTGAATACAGCCCCACTCCAAGGCAGACTGCAGAGGAATAGAACAGGAGCAGCTGTGGGTAGTGGGTTAGTATGGGGGGGGGAGGGGGAATGATAGCAAGCTGTCACAGCCAGGCACAGAGAGAATGACACTTTCAGAAGGGGCAGATGCAGCCTGGTACAAGCAGAGGGATGATCCAGCATGTGCTCTATAGACTGAATGAGATCCATCCCAAGAATGAGGTCATAGGACAGTGTAGAGTTGCAGCCAGAGCTGGCCAGTCCCAGGAAGGGGGAGGGGTTTGTACAAATAGAGGGAATGGCATGTGACAGCAAACACAAGAACAGAGAGGTATGGAATTATCCTTAGACCTATGGATATATTTGGTTTGGGTGTTTTTCCCAGGGCTTTTTTTCTCATAGAACGTTCAGAACGGAGTTCCGGCACCTTTTTTGGATGGAACCTTGTAGGATAGGCAAGGCGGGTTGTATGACATGTGTGAGTTCCGTCACCTTTTTCTTTTACAAAAAAAGCACTGGTTTTTCCCCATGAAAACACCAATCTTCAAATGAAGGCAGATGTAGAGAATACTTTATATTCTATTTCAAACAATCTTCAGGAATATATCATGCTTCCACAGAAGCACACTTTTGGCTAGTTAGCCACATTCCCCAGCTGCCCTCCAGGTGTGAGGATGATGGATAACCCAAAGCATCTGGAGAACAATGTAGGGAAAATTGGTTTGATATGAAAAGTTCTTTGTATAAGTCTGATGTAAGCAATTTAAAAGACATTATGCAGATAGAAATGATTTAATTCCTTTCTGAGTTTCATTCCACAGCTGTCCCAGTTCCAGTTTTGGTATCATTTTGCCCAATTGTTATGAGAATGTGGCATGTGATCCAAAACCTCAACTTGGAGAGGGCGAAAAGATTGAACAGAGAGCTACTCTATAAAGCCTAAAAGAGAAAACAGTAAACATTTTTAAAAATTCTCTTTGAATCCCACCATGTTGATCTGTCTGGCCATTCTGACCAGTATCAGTATCTCCTGGTTCTTCAGAATAATATGAATTATGTTCTAACTCTTATAAACTCCCACCCTGCTCCTGCCCTCCCCACCTTTAACTAGATTGTAGGATTTGGCTTGTATTGATTTATGGTGTTGTGTGTGTGTGTGTGTGTGTGTGTGTGTATGTAGG